>NC_058386.1:116108645-116478020 GCF_018350175.1 Felis catus | reverse complement strand
CTAGACTGTTCTTCACTTATTTCTGTATATGCAGTCATTCTGGTGCATTGTCAAAAAAAAATGTTGGCAGAAAATTTCCATAAAAAATGTATGCTATACTAATAAGATTCATGTACAACAACAACAAGGCAACAGTATCCTATCATTCTCCTATTACCTCTTTCACCTCATATCTTATAATCTAAATGTCTTCTTCCCTTGCTTCACTGTGGCCACCCTGATCCTCTTGCAGTTATTAAAACCTGCTAGAGGGAGAGCCTGGTGGCTCAGACATTTGAGCCTCTGACTTCAGCTCAGGTCACGATCTCACGCTTTGTGAGTTCGAGCCCCACACTGGGTTCTCTGCTGTCAGCACAGATCTGGCTTTGGATCCTCTGTCCCTGCCTCTCTCTGCCCCTCCTCCGCTCATGCTCCTTCTCTCTCAAAAATAAACATTAAAAAAAAAATATGCTACACACACCTCGGCCATAGAGCTTTTGCCCCTTCTCCCTCTACCTGGAACACACTTTTCCCAGTTATCCACCATAGTTCACTCCCTCATCTCACTTAAGTGTTCATTCAAATGACACCTGTTCTGTCCACACTCCCTACCACCTTGTAACAATATTCCATAAACCATGTTTCATGTTTGTTGTCCTTTTCCCCTGGACTAGAGTTGAAGCTCTGCTATTATGCCACCAGTGTCTGGAAAGGAATCTAGAACTTCTTACATTTTTTTTTTTGAATAAATGAATGAACAAATATTTGCCAGCTGCTGACTAATGGCTACACACACGCACGCACACACATTTTTTTTTTAACCCTGGAGGTGATGTGAATTATCAGAGTATAAATTTAATTGTAAAATATGCATTTCATGTTTATGACCAAAAACATTGTGCTAAGACCTGTCTTCTGGGAATCTGGGTCTACAGAAAACAAATCTACAATGGCAGGTGACAGGCTTGAGGATTGCTTAAGAGACACTCAATTTTCTGAAGTTGATGCTACAAAGGATAAATTTATCTATCAAACATTGGCCTTTGATATGCCTGGCAGGAAGATAATACTCAACTTGATGACCTATCCACAAGATTCTACACATAATGCTGTATTGTTTTCTCTATAAATAGGAACAATTTCCACCTCTAACAGTATATCAGCGTATTATTTTCAATGCAACTTAACTCTTCGTGGATCTTAGCTTTCTTTTTATTTGTTGTAGCTCATTTGATAAGTGAAAACAAAACTCTGTGGTCATTTTCATCTCCCTTTGTTCTTTGATTTGCAAGGATGGCATTTCTCTGTATTTATTCATTATTTGTATTTTCTCCTATGTGCAATTCTAAGAGACTTACCATACTACTACACCTTGGAATCTCTTGCCTAGTGTAAACAAGGCCTGAGGACAAGTCTTTTAAATCCCTGTGTATCCTAAGAAACCTGGTCTAGTAATCAGAGGTCAGCAGTACAGACATGTCAACCTGAAAATCACCAAGTCACGGCTCTCTTCCTTTTTAATAATTCAACTCACATTAGTTCTTCGATCAAATTTACAATCCATGCTGCAAATCAAACTTTTTCGATTCAGGGGATGTCCAATAGCAAAGCGAGCAGTACTTCTACCCTCTGCAGGCACGGAAAGCAACACTCATGTCGGGATTCTGGAGGTGACTGCTTTTGGCCTTGCAGGTCAACAATCAGCAGATAATTAAGGCTGAACAGTATATCAAATCACCTCTTCCAAAGGCATGACCAGTGATCAAATCATGCTAGGAGGAGCCAGACTGTTAGCACTTAATGGCCAACTATGTTTTGTTTAGATCAAAATTCAGGATTTTTCAAAAATAAAGGACATTTGTGAATAAAGTTGC
The DNA here is from genome assembly GCF_018350175.1 of Felis catus. Taxonomy (NCBI): domain Eukaryota; kingdom Metazoa; phylum Chordata; class Mammalia; order Carnivora; family Felidae; genus Felis; species Felis catus. The sequence goes on along the minus strand of NC_058386.1, from coordinate 116,476,167 downwards.
TTCAAAGGAGACAGAACGAGAAAAGATGTTTACAATACCTGAAATGCACAAGGGGTTGATCTCGAGCCTTGCAGGTTTCACTAGAAAGATAGCCCCTTATGTAATTATAATGTTCTACATAAAAGCATAAAAATAAATGAATTTGATACTCTATTTAACCTGATATATCTAGAATATCCTTTCAAAATGTAATTAATATAAAAATTATGGGGAATTTTGCTTTGTCTTTGTCATACTATGTCATCAAAACTCCAAGTGCATTTTCTACTAATGACCAACTATTTTTAAACCTACAGGGAAATCTTTAACAGTAACTGTGTTCCTAAAATAATTCCAATAAATAATATAATAATGTACTTAAGACTAAACCACTTAGATTGTTTTTTTTTTTAATTTTTTAATGTTTATTTTTGAGAGAGAGAGAGAGACAGAGTGTGACTGGGGCAGGGGTAGAGAGACAAGGAGACACAGAATCCAAAGAAGACTCCAGGCTCTGAACTGTCAGCACACAGCACAACAAGGGGCTGGAACTCACAAAGCATGAGATCATGACCTGAGCTGAAGTCGGACGCTTAACAAATTGAGTCACCCAGGTGCCCCCAGATTGTTTATTTTAAAAACATTTTTTAATGTTTATTTATTTTGAGAGAGAAAGAGAGAGTCGGGGGGGGGGGGGGACAAAGGATCCAAAGTGGGCTCTGTGCTGACAGCAGAGAACCCGATGTGGGGCTCAAACTCATGAACTGTGAGATCATGACCTGAGCCAAAGTCAGATGCTCAACCAACTGAGCCACCCAGGTGCCCCATAGATTGTTTTTAATGTGGCAGAATTTCAAGACTAATCTCTACTGAAATACTTCTGCGTTTTAAAGAACTATTTTTCATTCTTCATGGTGTAATTAGAATTTAAATGATCCTCTTGTACCAATTTAACTATGGCTACACATAGGTCAAGACCTAGCTAGAGAGATGGGATTTGTCTTTCTAGCCACCGCAGCTTAACTAGTAGTAAGTTCTCAGTCTGCTGAGACTGAGGCCATTTTGTTAGCCAACGCTTTTTAATGAAAGGCTAAAAGTGGTGAGGGACGCAAGAGTAGTATACATATCCACCAACTTGCCGTAGCTAGCTTGTCTTAGCTCCTTGAGGGCCATGACTTTACAACTTTCACCTCGTCCCATCTGCTGTCAGTCGACAAAAATAGTGAATAAAAAACCACATGCTCACAAAAGTAAATTCCATCTCACAGACTTAGAGTTTGCCTCCTCTTTCTCCCCTTTGAACAAAAGCTGCATTTAGTCAAAAAAGAAAAAAAAAAGAGAGAAGGAAAAGCAAACCATAAGAAACTCTTAAGGATAGACAACAAACTGAGGGTTGACGGAGGGATGTGGGTGGGGGATGGGCTAGATGGGTGATGGGCACTAAGGAGGGCACTTGTTATGATGAGCACTGGGTGTTGTGTGTAAGGGATGAGTCACTGAATTCCACTCCTGAAACCAATATTGCACTGCATGTTAAATAACTGGAATTTAGATAAACATTTGAAAAGCAAAAACATAAAGTTATATTTACTCTTGTCCCTGCTTCCATCTTTGGAAGGCACTTGGGAACATACGACACATTTACCAATTCAATGCGTGACTCATTTTTCTGTCAGTCTGCCATAATCCTATATAGTATTAGGAGGTTTGGTCTCACCCTCTCATCTCTTTTCCCATGTGTAGGCTCCAGCTATTCTACCAACTGGGGCAAAGACCCCCTTCTCTTCGTGTCACCTCATGACACGGTTACTACCCAGACTTGCTTACACCATGTGGGGGGAGGTCATAAAAAAAATGACCACCAGTTGACCTGTGAGCTGGACTCCAGCACTCGCAAGATCCTTATCCCCTCCCCTGTCCTTGAAATGTGGGTCCCACTTGCCTTTCCTTCTTCCAGGGGCTGCTCCAAGGACATGGCCTTGAGGTAGTGATGCAGTGTTGAGAACGCCTACATGGTATACATGCCTGAACCCAGTTAAGGCCTTTTGAAAACCTTTTAAGATTTGGTGGGCAGGTGCATGGATCCACTCGTCTTGTTGCCACCCAAGGCAAGCCTCATATGGAAGTTCCCTTTGCTCATTAAAACTGCCACTTACCAACCTGGAGTGACCTGCCTCTTTCTTTGGTCTCTCCCTGCCCTCGGCCTCTGGGAGCCAACTTCAGATTACACTAGGGAAGCTCCTGAGAGGTTGTGAACCAACACACCATGCTTCTTCCTTCCCCTAAAACAACCTCTGATAAAATAGTATCGCCCCCTCCTGACTCTGTGTGCCTTCCAAGGTACTAATATATAACCACAGTAACTGTGCTAATGAAGGATACATATTTTATATGTAGATGCATATTGTGGCAAGTACTTTTGAGAAGATGGCAATGATTCTCATACTTCACCCGCTCTCGTGTCACTCAAAGGACTAAGTCTACTGATGACACTCCCAAGTCATGTAGGGCAGCGGGGGCCACCACAGGGAGGGAAGCCATCCGAGCGGAGTTAGATAGGAGGGTCCCTGAAAAAATAACTGGGTGCAGCACAGGTACTGCCTCTATTGGAGAAAAATGTCCCGATTTCATTTTACCTAGGATCAAACCAAGTACCTAATGCCCAGCTGAATATATTTGTCTTTTAGTCATGAAATGTGATGGTCAGTCCCCTTCTGGTGTCCCTGGTTAAGCCTGTAGTTGTGAGGCACTGTCGTATGCAGCATTCATCTGTGATCTACCTGATGGTTTCTTTCTGCAGAAATCAGGATCTCTGTGCAGGGCGCTGGGAAATAGGCTTGGCACCTCTCCAGGCTATTCGCTATTCAAAGCAGGTGCTGGGTGCTTGGCTGTGCTCACGAGGGAGGATTAGAATGCCAGGAGAGGCTTTCCCAGAGAATCGGCCTTCCGGTTCTGCTTGGGTGCAGGAGCCCTGCCAGGGACAACATGGCTCCAGAAAAGAGGGTCAACCAGCGGGAACACACAGGAATTTTACCAATATCCCCAACTCCCAAGGCAAAGAAATGTATGATGTAGGGGGGTGGGGCTAGGAGAATAACAGGATGTCAATGAAATCAATCCCCATTCCAAATGATTCGGGGGGAGGCATTCAACAAATTATACTCTTTACAATATACACTTTGCGGGGACTTGAGAACAGGAATCAGGGCACAGAAACACACAGTGTTTACTCCTTATGGCTAACATTTTGCTGTGGGAATGATGCCCTATAACGTGTAATTAGGGCCTGGATTCTTAATATACTACATGACACCCTTTCTTGAAAATTCCTCCGTGGTGGGTAAGATTTTTGGGGGTTGTATGTATGTGGGAAAAAGAGACAGGGATGGGACACGAACACAGGAAACATGGGGCTGACTTCTTTTTTTTTTCTTTTTACTTTATTTTCTGAACCCTCAGAAAGTTCTTTAAGAGTAGGATGGGGGGCACCTGGGTGGCTCAGTCTGTTGAGCGTCCGACTTCGGCTCAGGTCATGATCTCACGGTCCGTGAGTTCGAGCCTCGCGTCGGGCTCTGTGCTGACAGCTCAGAGCCTGGAGCCTGCTTTGGATTCTGTGTCTCCCTCTCTCTCTGGCCCTCCCCTGTTCATGCTCTGTCTCTCTCTGTCTCAAAAATAAATTAAAAAAATTTAAAAAAAATTAAAAAAAAAGAGTAGGATGGGGCTATGTATCTTTATTCTATATTGAATACTTACTCATTCTAAAGTTTTTATTTTTTTATTTATTTTGAGAGAGAGAGGTGGGGGGGGGGCGGGTCACAGAGAGGGAGACAAAATCCCAAGCAGGCTCCACACTGGCCGTGCAGAGTGTGGTGCGGGGCTCAAACTCATGACCTGTGAGATCATGACCTGAGTCAAAAATCAAGAGTTGGACATTTAATCGGCTGAGCCACCCAGGGTCCCCAAATACTTAATTTAGAAAAGAAGTAGATATCTGTCTTGGATGACATCAAACACAGAGAATATTTATTGAGGACTGAGAAAACAGAGAGAGAGAAAACCATGGCCAAATATACCGTCAACTCGTCCTCCCATTAAATTTTTGCTCTAGGGTAATATGGACCAGAGCAAACTTTTAGAACTTTTGAATGGTTGGAATCTTGAGGGATGGGGGCAGTTAGGCTCGTACAGACATATTAAATAGAAAAAAATAACAGGATGTAAAAGCATATGGTTATAATTCGAGATACATTACACCACACCTTTGACAAGAGGCTAGAGATGTAGGGAGAATACCAACAAATGTTAACAGAGTTGAAGGTAAAATCCTCAGGTGCATTTTTTTTTCTTTTCTCAAATATACAAATTCTCTAACACATACTGGAGATGGGAAAATACCAAGCGTACAAGGAGAAAAAAAGGAAAGGTGAGCGAGCAGTGGGGCGGGGAGCATGAGGACAAAAAGCTGGCGGCTTTCTAGTCTCTGTCCCCACAAAACCTACCCCAGGGATCTGGGGGCTCCATGAGTTTTGCCCCCTCGAGTCCCCCTCACTTCCTCCAGGCACGCCTAGGGCAGCCTGCTTCTGTACGTGCTGACCCCACAGCTCAAGAGGTAGACGGGCAGCACGTAGTGGAGGACCGTGTCCTACGTGTACAGGTAAACATCTTCCCTAGCATCTAACTTATTTGAAAATAGCCCTCCTACGCCTGGGTGGCTCAGTCCGTTGAGGGACCGACTCTTGGCTTTGGCTGAGGTCACGGTCTTAAGGTCACGGGATTGAGCCCCGTGTTGCGCTCTGTGCTGAGTGTGGAGGCCCGCTTGGGATTCTCTGTCTCGCTCCCTCTGCCCCTCTCCCCGACTTGTGCGCGCGCGCTCTCTCTCTCTCTCTCTCTCTCTCCCGAAATAAAAAAAAAAGGAAGAAGAAAATAGCCCTTCTATATCATCTGAGAAAAGCCGGGCGCTTGGGTTTATAATAGGAGGTGATAATTTGGCAACGCGTGTCAACAGCCCGACAGTGAGGTTTCCTGGTGCCTTGCTGTAACGTATACAGCGAACGAACGTATCTCTGTTTGGAAAAAAGTTAAGAGCCTTGTTTTTTAAAGTGGTGTTTCCTCTAGGTCAATGATCCTTATGATGAGTCTCGATATTCTTTTTTGGTATTGCCTGTGAACTCTGGCACGCATTAAACAAATGGCCCTATGTATTTTCCCCCCTAAACTGATGATGAGAAATTTCTTATGTATTGAAATGTCCTTAATTGTTAAATACTACATCCTTCTATTTGAAGGAGAAGGATGATTCCACTTCCTGGAGTCAGGGCCGTGACTCAACTCCAAGGAGGGCAATGACCCTGGGCTTCATGTTTTCTTTCTCTCATCCTGGTTTAAGGGATAATGAAGGAGGAAGGTGTTACCCCCAGGGCAAGTAGCAACATGGCTGCCGCTGATCCAATAGATTCAAAGGATCTAGCTGGTTTGGGAAACTAAGAAAATGAGGGCTGCAAATTAAGTTTGAGCACTAAATCAATCTTTTGATTACTGGATTCAAGTTAAAGGGCAGGAGGAAAGGCTTTATAATCTCGGCATGGCTGGCTGTTTCTAGTCAGGCGTGCTGCCCACAGCATAATGCCACACTTCCTTTTATTAAAATGTCAAATTCTATTCAGCTGGAAATTTTCTTAAACGCCGGAGAACGTTTATACTGAGTACACCTGACCGACTCTGGGGTTTATATCAATTAAACGAAATTTGGGCAGGTTGGATCACACTTCCCCCGAAAGAAACATGGTTCCCCTTCATATTCTCCCACGTGGTACCTGCATATGACACGAAAAAACCCAGCAGTTGTTCTGACTAGAACTCTACTTCATGTTGAGACTTTGGATTCAAATAAGGTGAGTCGGGCACAAGCAGCGAATACTGATTCAATGAAAGCAGCCACAATGTGATGGTAGCCAAGCCTACCACAGAAGAGAGGCTAAGGGCTCAAAGTCGTTTTGCAAGTATGTAAGTGACCAACGCCATAGAACCAGTTGGTTTGTGTTTGCTTGTTTATTCTTGTGAGATAAAACAATTCTGGAGAAGAACCGGCCACGACCTGTCTCAGAACGTGAGTCCAAATTTTAACAAACGGGAGCCTTGGCTACTTCCACATCTACATCTTAATCAGACGCCAGTATGTGAAATAAGAAGAGTCCTACATGCCCTCAAGAAGCAGCAAGATCATGGAGAGCCGGTTCCCATGATGCTTACCCATCAGTCTTTCAGAAAGGAAATTAAGAATAAGTGATCACTCTTTCAGGGGATCTCTTTTGCGCTGCTGGTGGGAATGCAGACTGGTGCAGCCACTCTGGAAAACAGGGTGGAGGTTCCTCAAAAAATTGAAAATAGAACTACCCTACCACCCAGCCATTGCACTACTAGGTATTTATCCAAGGGATACCGGTGTGCTGTTTCGAAGGGGCACATGCACTCCCATGTTCATAGCAGCACTATCCACAATACCCAAAGTATGGAAAGAGCCCAAATGTCCATCGATGGATGAATGGATAAAGAAGATGTGGTATATATGTATATGTGTATATATATATATATATATATATATATATATATATATATATACACACACACACACACACACACACATACACACACACAGTGGAGTATTATGTGGCAATCAAAAAGAATGAAATCTTGCCATTTGCAACTACGTGGATGGAATTAGAGGGTATTATGCTAAGTGAAATTAGAGAAAGACAAGTATCATATGACTTCACTCATATGAGGACTTTAAGAGATAAAACAGATGAACACAAGGGAAGCAAAAATAATATAAAAACAGGGAGGGGAACAAAACATAAGAGACTTTTAAATATGGAGAACAAACAGAGGGTTACTGGAGGGGTTGTGGGAGGGGGGATGGGCTAAATGGGGAAGGGGCACTAAGGAATCCACTCCTGAAATCATTGTTGAGTGCACTATATGCTAACTAACTTGGATAAAAATTTAAAAAAATAAAATAAAAATTAGAAAAAGAGCTGTAAACAATAAATAGCATTGCTTGTAAAAAAAAAAAAAAAAGAATAAGTGATTACTCTTTCAGAAGTTAATCTAAACCAGACCACCCCTCTGAATCTCCAATCGTTCTGTTTACAACTATGGACAGTTATTGGGATTATCCAGGATCGGCAACTATACTGCTCACACTTAGTTTCACTGAGAACCAAACATTGATGTTCTTATTCATCTCTTTTCTGGGGGTTCTACAGACTTACAACTGCATTCATAGTAATTTTTCATTCACTTTTACTTAATACTAGCTTTACTGAGCCACAATTCAGAAATCATAAAATTCACCTTTTTACAGTGTGTAACCTAGTGGGTGTGAGTATATTCAGAGTTATGCAACCACCACCACTATGTAATTCCGAAACAGGCTCATCACCCCAAGAGAAACCCTATACCCATTAGTAGCCACACCCTATTTCCTTCTCCCGCAGTTCCCAACAACCACTAATCAACTTTCTGACTCAATGTATTTTCCTCTTCTGGATATTTCATATACATTACATCATAAAATATATGTGATTTTTGGCTGTTTTTTTTTTTGGTTTCTTTAAATTGGCATAAGATTTTTAGTGTTAATCCATGTTATATTAGTACTTCATTTTTATGAGCAAATAATATTCCATTTTATGGGGATTTACAAACATATGGCTCTCCCTTAATCAATGGATGGTCACTTGAGTGGTTTCCACTTTTGGGCTACTATGAATAATGCTTCTGTGAATATTTGTGTATAATTTTTTCCTGTGGACATATGGTTTTAATTATCATGGATATAGATTTAAATACAAATTGCCTGGATCATTTGGCAATTCTCTAGTTAACTTTTTGGGAAATGTTTGCCATAGCATTTACCTCATTCTACTTTCGCACCACTGATGTAGGATTGTTCCAGTTTCTCTGAATCCTCACCAACGCTTATTATTGTCACTTTTTTTTTTTTTAATTTTAGCCATCCTAATGGGTCTGACGTGGTATCTCATTGTGAGATACCACAATTCAACTTGGAATTGAATTTCAGTAATGGCTTATGATTTGAGCATCTTTTCATGTACTTATTGATCATCTTTTGGTGATAAAAAGACTGCAAGACTTTTGTTTATGAAAAGACTCCATCTTGGAAGCTCTCTCTCACTCTTTTATTACCTATCTTGAGGGAAGCCAGCTGCTATGCCTTGAGGCTATCTTTGAGGAGGCTTATATTTAAGGGACCAATGACTGCCAAAAACCACACGAGTGAGGTTGGAAGTGAATTCTCCCTCTCCCACCAAGCCTTCTCATGAGACTGTATCCCAGTATACAACTTGATTGCAATGTCATGACAGACCTTGAACCAGAGGCACTGAAATAAGCCACTTTCAGATTCCTAATTCATAGAAGGGATGATATAATAGCTTGTTGCTTTAAGCCACTAAATTTTGAACTAATTTGCTTCACAGATATATATAGCACACAATGACTGTTGCAGATAAGTGTCTTTCCGATTTTCTGTGACAAGAGAATTGTTTTTCATGAAAGCATTGAATAAAAAGCTAGCCAACAACTAATTTATAAAATCACGTTCTGTTCATTAAAAGAAAGGAAAAGAAGTCATAATTTCTATATCCATTGTCTGCCCACAACCATATTTTAGTGATCTTTTGGACATAACTTCAGTTTAATCCATGAAATAAAATCAGGAAGGTAGAGAAGTCTAGTTTGGGTCCCTGGTGGATGAACACTGCACACTGCAAAATTGGATTTGTTCTCCCGGCCAGCAGATATTTTGCTTAGGAATTGCTTGGAGTGAATTGTGTCTCCCCCCGCCCCAGATTCATATGTTGAAGCCTTGGGAGATACTTAGGTTTAGACACAGTCGTGAAGGTGCTCTCATGATGGGATTAGCACTTTAGAAGAAGAACAGGAAAGACATCAGAAGCAAGATGTGTCTGTGTGCACACCAGGAACCTTCGGTACTCTGAGAAATAAATGTCTGATGTTTAAGACACGCAATTCATGGTATTTTGTTATAGCAGCTGAGCAGAAAGAAACCTTTAGTAAATGGAATGGGGTAATCAATTTCAGCTAATTTTTGACTTGTCTCTGTTACAGCCGTATATGGAGTAATCAATGGTTTCTTTCTACATAGGGGGGCCCAAGTTCTGCTATATGAAAAAGTCTAGGGAAAGATGCCTGACTTAATACCTTTCTCAGGAGATGGGGATATGAAATCCAAGAAGTGTTGAACAACAAAATAGACAAATGGGACTACATCAAATTAAAAAGTTTCTGCACCACAAAGGAAGCAATCAACAATGAAAATGCAACTTACAGACTGGGAGAAAATATTTGCAAACCAAAATATATATGTAATAAGGGATTAATTTCCAAAATATATAAGGAATTCATACAACTCTCAATAGCAAAAAAACCCAAATAACCCAATTTAAAAATGGGCAAAGGAACTGAATAGACATTTCTCCAAGAAGACAGAAAGATGGCCATGAAGTACCTGAGAAGGTGCTCAAAGTCCCCAATCATCAGGAAAATGCAAATGAAAACCACAATAGGCCGTTACCTCACACCTGATAACACGCGTTGGTGAGGCTGTGAATTGGAAACCTGTGTAACACTGTCAGTGGGTGTGTAAAATGGTGTGGTCGCTATGGAAAAACAATATGGAAGTTCCTTAAAAATTAAAAATAAAACTATCATGTGACCCAGCAATCCCACTCCTTGGTATATGTCCAAAAGAATTTAAATCGGGATCTCGTGGAGACATCTGCACTCCTATGTTCATTGCAGCGTTACTCACAATAGCCAAGATACAGAAACAGCCTGATTATCCATCTACAGATGAATGGATACAAAGAAGTGATATATACAGTGGGCTATTATTCAGCCTTAAAATAGGAGGCTGCCATGTGCACATGGGTGAACCTGGAGGACATTAGGCTAAGAGAAATAAGCAAGTCACACAAGCACAAACACTGCCTGATTTCACTTATAAGAGGGATCTAAAATAGTCAAACTCATAGAAACAGAGAGTAGAATGGTCGTTGCCAGGGGCTGATGGGGAGGGAATGGGGATTCGTTGTTCAACGTGGATAAATTTTAGTTATGGGACGCCTGGGTGGCTCAGTTGGTTAAGTGCCCAACTCTTGATTTAAGCTCAGGTCACGAACTCACAGTTTGTGGGTTTGAGCCCCACACCAGGCTCTATGCTGACTGTGCAGAGCCTGCCTGGGATTCTCTCTCCCTTTCCCTCTGCCCCACTTACTCACGCTCTCTCTCAAAATAAATAAATAAACATTAAAAAAATTAGTTATGCAGGATGATGAGTTCTAGAGATCTGCTGGACAATGGAATGTCTATAATTAATAATACTATATTATACATTTTAAATTAAGAGAATAGAACTTATGTTAACTGTTCTTAACTATAAATAAATAAATATATATATATATATATATATTTGTGAGTAACTAGAAATCTATTCAATAAACATGGTTAAACATTTGAGGAAATGTAGTGCTATCAATACTCCTGCCAATAGACCTAAATAAGTGGATTAAATATTTAAATATAAAAATCAATAAGGCATATTGAATGCTTTTCTTATATTTTTATCTCTGTAGCAGGAAGGATTCAAAAAATTAGAAATCATTAGTCTGTGCTGAAAATTATATATATTATTACATTGCCTAAAATAAGATATGAGATGATTTTTCTCTATTTAATTTACTGTCCAACATTATTGAACTGATGGTAACAGCAAAGTACCATTTTAAAGAAAATTTACCATATCCTATAGACAATACCCATCACATGCTCGTAATATCACTACTTGGCTAATCATGACTGCCTTTTCCATTTAGTTAAAAAGAAAACGGAAGACACACAGTGTAATAACCCTTCTAAAAAACAAGATGTCATTTTTAGTCCCCGTATTGCATCACCCGGACTCTCACTAGAACAAGCCAGTCTGGCCCTGCTATGCGCCGTAAGTTCCTCTGGAAAGATGTCTCGCAGAACCTTCCAGGTGCTTCTGCTTCCTGCGTCAGCATGCGGCTTTACAACTAAGGGCAGGGAGGGATCCAGGGAGAAAGGCCCACGTGAAGGACATCAGCAGTCATTTGTCCCAGATCCCTCCTTCTGCTTGCTACTCCTCCCTCCTGTTGGCATAAGCATGTTTTATTGTTTTTCTTCTCTCTGGGCCCGACACCCAAGATTTCTATGTAAAGATCTCATGAGATAGAAACTGGACAAAATACCCAGTAAACTCTAAGATTCTATATAAAGGCGAGAAGATGGTACTTTTATATGTCTTCGATTCTAAGTATATATCTTTTTTTTTTTTTTTTACAATTTAATGTTTCTGAATTGAGATGTGCTATAAACTTAATGTGAACATGTAATGTGGCATTGTTTCTAGTTTTGCCCCCAAATCTTTGACTAAATTGGTGTTACTCCTCATGACTCACAGCATTTTGCAATCAAAGAAATAAATGTCATTCCTCACACTGCCCTTCAGGGAGGTATCACAAAGATCAGAAAAATGCTAACCAACCCTAGGATTATAGTTTCCAATATGCAGTGAATGATTAGAGTCAGACGCCCTTTAAGAGAATGTATTGCCCCAGCAATAGGACTAGTCTTAAATGATGAGAAGGGAAATTTATTAGAATACCTGAGCAATTTATATCTTACTACCATATTCCAATGTGTAGAGAGGGCATAAATCAGATAGGAATGGATCTCAGCGGTGCACAGATCCAATTTCATTTTATAGATCAGTTCTCCTTTTTCACAGGCAGTGAGAGAAGGGGCAATGTGTGCTCTCTGTTGAAACAAAGAGGTCTTATAATATTTTTATTGGCTGGCAAATTCTTACCTATGGCCAAGACCTCCCCAGGCTCTGGTGGTTTCACCTGCTTCGTCAGTATCACCAAACCCACTTTAGTGGGAGTTGTGAAGACATGTAATAGCACTTCCAGTTCTCAGCCTTTCTGGGGAGTGAGAGCCAAATCTCTTGCAACCGGCAACTACATGACATTAATTGGCAAAAGATGCTTCGCCGCAGATCCTCGAGTCAACTTTGCCCGAGGTCACCGACAAACGCACTCATTTCCATTTGCTGGGTGGTGAAAAGACTGTGGATGAAACAGCTCTCTGGAGAAACAGTTATGGTACCCAAACACATGCATCCATTTACCCCTGCACTCAGGACCGTGGCACTGTGCCTAGTTGACCAGAAGCACCGTGGCACCCGCCCTGCTGAGCCCTCTGACATTCTAATAAGCCTTCACGGCTCAGCTCTCCAAGCAGTCGCTGAGCTGAAACTCACTTCGAGTCCCTGGGTTCAACACAATGTTTTGTACCCATGACCAAACCAGATGGATCACCAGGAATCATCACTACACGTTCAACCTCAACTCTATTGCTACAGGCGTCTGCTGCTATGGCTAGCTTATCTACCAAATGGCACCTACTTGGTATATATGCGATGATAAAATATATCTTGTATGTAAAATGCATGTGAGAGTATGTAAAATGCACATAAAGTATGAAAAGTGCTCAATGGAAGGACATATTCTCAAGAGGCAATAGTTGTTTCTTTTTTTTTAAAAGGTTATGTATTTATTTTGAGACACACACACACACACACACACACACACACACACACACACACAGAATGAGCAGGAGAGGGACAGAGAGAGGGGGAGGGAGAGAATCCCAAGTAGGCTCCACACTGTCAGCACAGAGCCCCACGCAGGGCTTGAATTCATGAACCAACCTGATCGTGACCTGAGCCGAAACCAACGGTTGGACGCTTAACCTAGTGAGCCCCCCAGGCGCCCCAAGAAGTGATAATTGTAATCATTCTCAGTGAAAGACAAGTAGAGACTTGCCATTGGTCCCACTGTCAATTCTATTGTACCACTGAGTTTTGACCTGGCTGCATATTTCGGTATTCTGGGGGAGCTTTCAAAAAATGCTGATATCCTGGCCCCACCCCAGGCCGACTGAAATCTAATCTTTGGCTCATGGGACTGAAGCGTCTGCATTTTTAAAGGACTTCTGTGTTATTCTGCTGCATCACCTAAAGCAATAAAACAATCAAGGAACAGGTGGAATTATGAAAAAATGATCAAACCATGTTGGCTGACTTATCAAACATTAATTATCCTACTATTACTTTTTTAACAGTGGAGAAATAAACGTCTAAATGTATGGTCGTCATCAGGGCTGGAAGGAAATGTGTTAGAAATCTATCTTAACGAGAACAAAGTCACCAATTTGTTTATGTTCCATCTGGCAGGGGGAAAGACAGAAATGAGAGTTTACCACTTTTTTTTTTTTTTTTTTTTTTTTTTTTTACTGTGAATCCAGCAGCATAGATAAAACACATTTCCTCACATTGGGACTAGTGGGGGAAAGAAAGACACATAAACAGATGAAGTGCACTACCATTAAGATCTGGTGAATGCAGTGAGCAGATTAATTAACACGGTCATGGGGGAAGGGATATGTACTCCGAGTCTTGCAGAGTGCATTTTGCGTGGCAGAGGAGGAGATGGCCATCCTAGCACATTAAATAGCGAGTGAAAAAGAAAGGAATTAAGAGGCAGGCCCGACAGTTGACACTTTAGATGATAGACTAGGGGAGCAGGTGAGGGGGAGAGGAAGTCAGACTGGGAAAAATCTTGTTTGCCAAAAGGAAAACGCACCTAATCTTATAAGCGATTGAGTAGCAAGAAAGAGCAAACAGAGGTTTGTAAGCTGGAGGGTAAACTGATCAGATTTCATTAGGGTGATCACTTCAGTGGAACTCTATAAAATGTGACAAGAGAGGAAGCGTCAGCCTACACAGGTCTCTGCCGCAATGGTTATTTCCACCTTGGAGCAAAGTCAGAGGGTTTTTCTGCCTGGGGTGGGGAAAGAATGTGAATATAAATGTTAAGACCGATCACATCTCTACTTCATGCTTTGATCACAAAGGTGAAAAACTAATGATTGGAAAGGCAGGTGTACTGGCTTTCAGGGTTTTACCGAGAGGATATCTCCAGTCCCTGGGGTGCTTCCCAGCACTGGCCCATCTCCGCTACAAAGCCTCAGCTCCCTCTCCTGGCTTCTTTCTCCCTCCGTGGATTGGCAAGAAGCCTGTTGAACCAGGAGGTTCCGTTCCAGGACAGCGCATGCAAGGGCCTAACTTCCCAGCGCTGTAGGAAACTGTTCCATCTGCCCCCTGGTCAGTCGGCTGGTAATGCTACATTGTTGATTTCCACGTCAAGGAGAAGCTTTTGCAAAGCTTTTCTACAAAAGGACGTGAGGGACAGCTGTGTGCAACATCAACAGGTCACATAATGGATTTCAGAACACACACACTTTGCTGCATTTCTGGGAAGTAATTTGGATAAACACGGCAGTTACGTAACTAAGTATGTCATCTAAAAAGTACACTCATTTTATAATTGTCAAGCCAACCACTGAAGGCTTAGAGAATGCAACCATTTCCAATTACTTTTATACAGTGGTGGCAGGAATGATGCTCTGAGAAAGAAAGTTCTCTCCTAATGCCAGTATCCGCGGTGGATTCTGTGCCTAGCAGCGAGGGTATAAACAATTATACCTTATAATTAGGATCGATGTGAAGGCCTGAACTTGTGTGGTTTTTTTTTTCAATAACACAAATTCCTATTACAGACATTGTCTTTTTTTAATGTTTATTTATTTTTGAGAGAGAGAGAGAGAGAGAGAGAGAGAGAGAGAGCGCGAGCGAGCCCAAATGGGGGAGGGGCAGAGAGCGAGGGAGACACAGAATCCGAAGCAGGCTCCAGGCTCGGAGCTGTCAGCACAGAGCCCGACGTGCGGCTCAAACTCACGGGAGATCATGACCTGAGCCGAAGTCGGATGCTCAACAGATGGAACCACCCAGGCGCCCCCGGACATTGTCTTTTTATATCTGGAAATTCTCTGTAATATATACCTAAACACTTATGAATAAAAAGTAGTGTCTCACTGCTTCACAGTGAAAGCACGACCTACTGTGTATATGCTTACGTAGCATTTTACTCATCTGTCGTCTTCTGAGGAAAAAGACAAGACTGCCATGGATCGGTTAAGTGGAAAGAATAGCCTAAACGCTACAAATGAAGGGCAAGGTGTGGGACTTTTAGAAGTCTGCCCCCACCTCTCTGCTTAGGTGTATCCTCCTAAGGTGTAAAAAGTGCTGGAGGTGGAATAGGTAACTTAGAAGGCAGCACCCACCTTACCTATACTCACCCATTCTGCAAATGACAACGAGTAAAATGATCTCATTGTGAGTTCGTGTGGCTCTAAGAACCCCTGGATACGTTACATGCAATTTTGTGAGCAGACCCATTTTCACGTGCAGAAAGCTTTTCTGACACTCAGAGAGATCCTTAACCCCTAAACGATTAGGAACCACTGATCCAAGGTCCCTTCTGGCTCTAAATGTCTTTGGTCTAATATCTGGAAAATCCGAAAAAAATCTGCAGGTAGCTCCATGTGGAAAGCTCATAAGTTGGTTCTATCATTACACATACACTTATTCAAGAAACGTAGCCATCAAACACACACACACACACACACACACACACACACACACACACACGTCAACCATTTTCCAGGTCCACAACATGAAGAGTAGCCACCTCATAAAGAGTTCCTTCAGAGTAAACCCCCGATGAGCTCTCACACTAGCCCATTTTATACTGAATTTGAAAAGACAAGTAGCTTTGGAAATGGTAGCCTGAGTTCTAGCCTCAGTTCTGTTACTACCTAGCTGCGTGACCTTGAGCAATATACTTGACATCTCCTGGCCTTGGCTTCCCTTCCAGTAAAATGAGACCTATATGATAGTGGCAAAAAGTTCCAGGTCTATTCTTGCCTCAAAGTTGTATGGTGCAGTTGTACAGAGTAGCAGCAAAGATTCTCCAGTAACCTGGAACTATAATGTTATAATATCTGGTAACCTAGACTCTGTTCTACCTTTTTAAAAAATGTTTATTTATTTTTGAGAGAGAGAGAGAGTGAGTGAGCACAAGTGGGGGAGGGGTGGAAAGAGAGGGAGACACAGAATCTGAAGCAGGCTCAAAGCTGTCAGCACAGAGCCCAATGTGGGGCTCGAACCCACGAACCGTGAGATCATGACTTGTGCGGAAGTCGGATGCTTAACTGACTAAGCCACCCAGGTGCCCCTCTTCTACCTTTCTTTACAGTCTTCATTGTACACCCAGGAGGGATTACAGCTAAAATATCAAATAAATATCATGGGTCAAGATTGAGACATTTTGACATATTGTGTAAGGAAGCGGGTTTAACGTGTTTCTGAACTCAAATGCTAACACCTTCAAAAACAGTTTCTAGGGCAATTGTTTGACTGCTGCCATCAGACATTTGGATAAAAGTAGTGCATCAGACTCATTTAAAAAATACACTAAAAACAACGCGGTGTTTAATTAAATGTTGTGTCGATGAAGTTGTCTATGAATTGAAGCACTGTATAGCAATGATTAAGATGGTCGACATGCCAATAAGATATAGCAGGAAGAATGCATCCTGGGAGCCTATTTTCACCTAGGGAAAAACATACAGTGCTCGTGAATAGGTGTTTGCATTTGCAGGTAGTTGTGCTAATTCTGCACGAGACAAGTCAGATGCAATGCAAACTTTGACAGGTGGTGATTAGTCATGCAAACTCTGTTGACCCTTAGTTGATAATGAATGTTTCACAGCCAATCTGGATGGTCTGGCTATCTGCAGACTGCTTTGGCACACTAAAAATGGACTGATTTCTACATGTGCTGTAGCATAGATATTCTCTACCCTGAAGCCTTTGGTATTGGTGTGCCGATCTCTGAGATGGCATCTTAGAACAGGTGTACCTTCCCTCTTCCCCTCACACACATAGCAATGTGATCTTCGGAAAAATTTATTTTTGGACACTCTTAGTACAGGTTTCCTTTCATGCGTGCTTCTCCAGTATTTCCTTCCCAACTACTCAGAATGTATTTTTGACATCAAGCCATGGATGAAGAAATCATTTTCTGTAAGCTATTTTAATTACCTATTGGATTGTACACTTCTTATGAGTGGGGCAGCGTTTTATTCATATCTTCACTATCCCACAAAGTAACATAATTTGATATCAGTATAACACTTATGAGTTCATTCTCAGAAATTGTAGAGAAAGAAGAAAATCTTGGGCTTTGCCTGAGATTCATTTGCTAAGGAGAATAAGAATTGATGTTGAAGCAATTAGGCCAACAATAAAGCTGGGCTAGACAGTCCAAGAATCTGAGCCCTGGGTTAAAGTCAGTCCTTTCTCTTGGACCATCGCACCATAGCATTGGGTAATGGTGAGGGTGGGGGCATGTGAAGATACACTAGTACCCGGAGCGACAAAAGTATCAAGAGTCTACCTCTGGAGACACCGATCCCACATTCAGGGAGGATTTATGCTCACTCGACTTTATCCCACCAAACTGGTAAGAAGGCTACTGTTACGTATCAGTCACGTTGACACAGACACTGGTTTTAGACTAAGCTGACAAA
Source organism: Felis catus (assembly GCF_018350175.1). Taxonomy (NCBI): domain Eukaryota; kingdom Metazoa; phylum Chordata; class Mammalia; order Carnivora; family Felidae; genus Felis; species Felis catus. The sequence continues at coordinate 116,458,566 of NC_058386.1, read as the reverse complement.
TGGGAGGGTCATTGTTATCCAACTATGAAGAGCTAATGAAGGCAAGTATGTGGTCCCTAGTACAGTACCTTGTGATGAAACCTTTTGTATTTGCATATTGCCTTACACTTTACAAGGTGTCTTCATACTGATCTGAGTAGTGAGTAAAGAAAATGTTAAATAATTGTCTCAGGAATTGAACTGAATTGTATGTTTTGATAAATTAAAATGTCGCATATTTTTATTGTTTATTTTTTAAATTTAATTTATTTTGTTAATTTACATCGAAGTTAGTTAGTATATAGTACAATAATGATTTCAGGAATAGATTCCTTAATGCCCCTGACCCATTTAGCCCCCCTCCCACGACCCCTCCAGTAACGCTCTGTTTGTTCTCCATATTTGAGAGTCTCTTCTGTGTTGTCCCCCTCCCTGTTTTTATATATTTGCTGTTCATCTGTTTTGTATCTTAAAGTCCTCATATGAGTGAAGTCATATGATACTTGTCTTTCTCTAATTTCGCTTAGCATAATACCCTCGAGTTCCATCCACGTAGCTGCAAATGGCAAGATTTCATTCTTTTTGATTGCCGAGTAATACTCCACTGTATATGTGTGTATATATGTATGTATGCGTATGTACACACACACACACACACACACACACACACCACATCTTCTTTATCCATTCATCCATCAATGGACATTTGGGCTCTTTCCAGACTTTGGCTATTGTCGATAGTGCTGCTATAAACATGGGGGTGCATGTGTCCCTTCGAAACAGCACACCTGTATCCCTTGGATAAATACCTAGTAGTGCAATTGTTGGGTCATAGGGTTTGTTATTTTTGAGAGAGAGGAGAGAGAAGGAGGGAGGGAGGGAGGGGGAGAGAGAGAGAGAGAGAGCGAGAGAGAGAGCAAGGGAGCATGCGAGCAAATGCTTGAGAGCAGGGGAGAGGAAGAGAGAAAGGGAGACAGAGGATCTGAAGTGGTCTCTGCACGGACAGCAGAGAGCCTGATGGGGCTCAAGTTCACCAACCGTGAGATCATGACCTGAGCTGAAGTCAGACGCTTAGCATACTAAGCCACCCAGGTGCCCCAGTATGTTGCATATTTTTTCAATGTTGCAATGCCAGTTGATTCAGAAGCTTATTTATTTGATGGGGAACCATGTATGGACCACACTGGAGGCAGAGGGGAGGCAGTTTACAGACATCTTATAAACATCTTTCATTTCATATAAACAACCTTTACTGAGCTAATGTTTGTAAGGGACTGTGATTGGGGATTCAGAAATGAAAACAGCCTGGGCCTTGCCCTCAGATAGCTTATAGACCAATGAGGGAAGCAATTTTTTTTTAAAACAGAACCATTATATCACATAATCAGCAAACTAAAAACATTTCCATTTCCCCATAGTACCTACACACATGCTGAACACAGTGGACATTTGAAAAACCACGGTGACTACATCGCCTTTCTGAGAAAACTCTTTGTTAAAGGGAACGCCATGTGAAATGGCACGTATGCGACAGGGATGATATAGCATAATGACTAAGAATACAGGCTTTGGAGTCAAATTCCCTGGTTAAACTCTTACTCTGCCACTTCCTCCTGATATAACCTTGGGCAGGAAACTTCATGGCCTTGTGCCTCACTTACCCCATTTGTAAAACGGGATAATAGTATACCCCCTATACCACAGGGGTGTTATGAAGCTTAAATGAGTCAAAACATGGAAAGTACACATGGTAAAGACCCAATAAATGTCAGCTATTATCATTAAATGGGTAACATTATACGTGGATGCTTACAACAACTAAATGGGGATGAGGACCAATGTCAAATTGGGGCTTACTGGGGAGAACCACGCATGAATTTATTCTTTGATTTCAACTCCATTAATAGTGCTATTATGTTTAAATTATTTTAAAATTATTTTTAAAAACGTTTAGAACAGTTTGGATGATGTATCTTACCTGCTCCATTGGAAATAACAAAACTCCATCAAACCCATATATATGTATACATCCATTAATTCCTGTTCTGAGCCTAACATAACTCTTCCAATGGCAACACTCACGGTCACTCAACCTCCAGTTCTCCACTCTTTCAACTCTCAAATGCATATATAAAATTGATGTAGCACATAGGAAGATGATCACAGGAATATATAAATTAAGTTGCTGCCTATATAGGATGCTTTTAAGAATGATGTATTTTGGAAATGTTCTGGGGGTGCTGATTAAAATTGATTGAAAATCACTTTAAACATACACACCTTCTCAACCTGCCTTTGATATGCTAACGTGTGGGCCTCAGCTATTTTCTCTGGATTACACAAAAGACTAATTTGAATTCTGACACTGCAGGCTGGCAAATTATGTTTCTCCCTTGGCAAATATGTTTCCTTAGAGCCCAGTTTTCTATCTACAGAGAATGACACCTGATATGGACCACAGTCCTTTGCAAATAAGCGTGTTCTTGGTATCGTGGCGAAGTTTCGTGAGCTCAAACTTTCAATTTTATAGAGTAATATTCTGTATAATATATAATACTTATGTAAGCTTAATAGCATTTAAGAAGTTTACCCCTTAAGGGGAAGAAAGAAACACGAAGAGAAAAAAAGGACCTACACGATAAAAACAAAAACAAGCTGTCTTACAAACTTCCGGTTATAAAATAAATAAGTCATGGGGATGTAATGTAGAGCATGGTAACTATAGTTAATAATACTGTATAGTATATTTGAAAGTTGCTAAGAGAATAAATCTTAAAAGTGCTCATAAGAAAAAAATTGCAACAAAGTATAGTCATGTAACTAGACTTACTGCGGTGATCATCTCACAAATATACACAAATATCAAATCATTATGTTGTACACTTCAAACTAATATAATATATGCTAATTATATGTCAATTTAAAAACTGGCAAAATATTATTTTAAAGATTTATTTTGGGGAGAGCGCCAGCAAGGGAGGGGCAGAGAGAGAGGGGGACAGAGGATCCAAAGCGGGCTCTGTGCTGACAGCAGCGAGCCCGATGTGGGGCTCGAGCTCGTGAACCATGAGATCATGACCTGAACCGAAGTCAGCTGCTCAACTGACTGAGCCACTCAGGTGCCCCGGCAAAAAAAAATTATTTAAAAAACATTAGCTGTCTGTACATGATGCGAATACATATAAGGGTCAAAATGTGATCCATAAAATAATGTAATCCTTTGTTTGGAACTGTTAACACTATTTATTTATTTCTAGCCCATTGCCCTGTAATCTCTATTTCCAGCTTATTCTTCTACAAGAGACTGTGACTTTCTGCCCCCAAGCTTAGTAACTCCTGGCATGATCCCAAACTCTGATTCTGAGACCTTAAGTCCAGTTGGCTGTTACCAATCAGCAAACAAAAAATATGAGATCTTGGTGAGCCCTAGTCAATTAAGGGACCCGCGGAAAGTTCCAGTCATCGCCACCTGATACCTGAGGAGTCCCGCACCACGCGTCTCAGGACAATGAGTTTCTATGAGAAGAGCCCATTTACCTCCATTTGTGCCTTCCTCTAGCAGCAGGAGAGCCTTTTGATGACTTAACCCCGGGTAGTCACAGATATTTCTGCTGCCAACGGCAAGAAAAGTAATTGCAGATACATCGGCTTCACTCATGAACTGGCAAGCACTGCTGAAGTTTATTCACGAGTGTTTGGAAGTGGACACCGCAATAATCAGCCGTTAGGCTCGGGGCTAGGAAAAGCAGCGCGCTGTGAAGAACCCACATCTGTTGCAGTCTTCTCAAAAGAGCTTAGGATGTTAATGAAATACATCATTTGTACTTAGGAGATTCTGCTGGCCACAATTTCCTCTTCAGATGAAACCAAGCGTAAGTACTGCCTTAGTATTCAAATTCAACTGCATCATTTGTGGCGTTTTATGAGCTTTATTTACAAAATGCTCACATTCCCTGCAGCACACGCAGAGATGGAGACAGAGAGGAAAAGCCAGCCAACTCACTCCTTTTCTGAAAGACAAAACTGAAATTCCACAAGGATAACTTCTAATCTCTTGGCATAGGGGAATAAATGTCACATTTCATCTCTGAATTTTGTGTGTGCACAAGCATTAAATTTCAGCTGCGTAAGGAAATTGCTCGGGCTAGTTTTGTAATCCAGCTTTACGAGATGCCAATGCACTTCCTATAGGAGATACAGGAAAACGAAGAAAAAAGAAAAATCAGGCTGCATTATATATGCTATCTTTGGATGGTATCTTTAAGAGAAATAAATGAATCTTTAATAGGCAGTGGATAATGTCCTTAGAAAATCTGAATGCCATTAGATTTCATTGAAACTTAAACAGTCCACCACTGCAGAGGCCTGTGATGGTAGGAATTTGGCCAAGGGTATGGAAGAGAATTCCCGGTTTTCATTATTACCACCCTTCATTTCAATTATTAGAATGATTTGCTTTGAAAAGAAAATGCCTTCCTGGTGACTTGAATGCAGACTCTTAGGCAGCTAAATGACACATCGTGACTCTTTCCCATTTCCTCCTCTAAGCGCTCAACGATCACCTCCCCGTCCAAAAGAAAAATGTTACATTTGTTTCACAGTCACAATAAAACAAAAAGAAACCATCCTTACTCAGAAATGCTTCGAGGTTGAATAGTAAGGCCAAAATGACAACCTTCTCATCTGGGCTCTGTCTACAATCAAATCTCCCAGGCAACTGAGTTGAGTCTAATGGTGTTCAAATCATAAAAGCAGGAACCACTGATTGATCCACTGATTCCTTTTACTTGGATAAAAGTTAACTGGAAATGGTTGTAAGAATTTAACCATAAGAATGGTTATAATTTGGGGCGCCTGGGTGGCGCAGTCGGTTAAGCGTCCGACTTCAGCCAGGTCACGATCTCGCGGTCCGGGAGTTCGAGCCCCGCGTCAGGCTCTGGGCTGACGGCTCAGAGCCTGGAGCCTGATTCCGATTCTGTGTCTCCCTCTCTCTCTGCCCCTCCCCCGTTCATGTTCTGTCTCTCTCTGTCCCAAAAATAAATAAACGTTGAAAAAAAATTTAAATAAAAAAAAAAAAGAATGGTTATAATTTACTTAATGTGGGGCAAGCTATGGTTCTATAGCCAAATTTACTACTTCTGTGCTTCTAAATCATCTGGTTTGAAGCCCGACCGGTCTAATTTTCCATACACTTAATGTAGATTTACTGTTGTGAAAAGTGGAGGCTTGTCCATAGTTGAGTGTCCCAGATGTGTATAAGGATCATTTTTCATCTCTACATTTCCACACCGAGAAGGTCAAATTGCTTAAGGTTCTGCTGAAACCCAACAAGGTACAAATGTCATGTACCAAGCGTTTTTATTTTTTAAATGCCTTTTCTGTCATGGAAGTGAAACAAGTTTAAATCATTGGCAACCAGGGTTATTTGTCACAAACTTCTAATTAGAGGCTAGTATATGACTCTATAATGTGACATTATGTTATCATAAATGCCTTCAATATGGGCTCAAATGTTATGTTGAAGCACATCATGAATGCCTTCAATATGGGCTCAAATGTTGTGCTGAAGCACTCTTCATCATGCCTTTAAGGGCTTTCCTAAAAGATTGTTCTAGAGGGTAAACAAATTGAATTAGACAGCTTTAGTTGGAAATTAATGGCTCAAAATTGACCCCATTGTAGAGTTCGTTGCAAGCCATGGGAAAATAACATTTTCTAAAAGTTAATTTCAGTACTGTGTCTCTAGACATTCTACTTGAATTTGGAGGTTTCCAAGATCCTAAGACTGGTCCCACATATTGTATTCAGTCTGTCATAGTTCAAGAGAGAGGGATGAAACTCCAGTGATAAGCCATATGAATGTATTTTGCATATTTCTTACTTTGCTGCATCCCTAAAACCTCATTGCAACAAACAGACCAAAGACAAATAATTTGAGGACGGGTTTATGTAAGAATGTGTGAGAGCACAGGATTTGGTGCAAAAGATTCTGGGTTCAAAACAGAATTCTGGCTCTGACATGTACAGACTGTGAAACCATGAGTGATTAACTTCTGAGTCTTTCCCAACGGTCTTAATTGGGATAAAAATAATTACTTTGTAGGGATGCTTTTAACATCAAAACGATACAAAAGTCCTATAAAATCTGAGGCAGATAATACATTATCATTTTCATGTTACTTTCACATTTGTGACTTTATTTTGAGCTACATAATAAGCAAGTCTGGTGGAGAACTAGAATTACAACCATTTACAGAAGAAAGCACCGAGGCTCGGAAAGTGTAAGTGATTTATGGATACACGTAATGAATGCTGTTGAGACTTGAACCGAAATTCTGGCTCTGAACCCTGTGTTTTTTTCAACGTATCCGATCAATGATTTAATGAAATTTCAGGTATTCCTGATCCTATCACATGGCATCATCATTTTAATAAAACATTGCAATTAGTACCAGCCAAATATCATAGTTCAGTTTGATTCAGCCATACTTGGAAGGACAGAACCACAGATCTAAAACACTAACTTGAATCTTTGATAGCACCTTTTTCCAAACTTTAGTCAAGCATCTGTATCTTCCACATCTAGCAAGAGTTATCCATTTTATACTGTAATCCTTTCCAAAATTGAAAAGTTCTTTTCAACATTTACCCTAAGTCTCATTCATTGCAACTGAATCCTATCCGTTTTTGCTCAGGCAAAACTGGGGGGAAAAATCTACCTACAGTATTTTAGCTGCAGAAGAGAAATTTGAAAAGTAAGACCAGAAGCTTACAGAAGCTTATAGATGAATCACCTGAGGGGTGCTCATCGATGAGGAAAGAGAAAATCCAGGAGAAGATGCATTCCTTCAGGTTCTTGGTCACAAACTTAGATTTTGAAATGTTGATTTACTGTTTGAATCACACTTTGCCCAACTAAATATTTTAGCTAACGCAATTATTACATTTGGACACAGGGCATTAGTAGGCAAACAGCAGTAGAATCCTGACCTGATTAATATCAAAAAGTAATCAATAATAAAAGTACACTCAAATGGCTATTATTAAAGTTTTCCTAGCATTTGAATGCTTAACTTTTATTTCCAGAGATTCATAAAATCTTTTTCTGAGTTGCATACAAAAATCTCAAGACAGCCTCATTCAAGAATGCTTCATTGGAGGAGCACCTGGGTGGCTCAGTGGGTTAAGCATCCGACTTCGGCTCCGGTCATGATCTCACAGTTTGTGAGTTCAAGCCCCGTTTTGGGCTCTGTGCTGACAGTGAGGAGCTTGCTTGGGATTCTCTCTCTCCCTCTCTCTCTGCCCCTCCCCTGGTTGCACTCTGTCTCTCTCTCTCTCTCTCTCAAAAATAAATATACTATTTTTAAAAATCTAAAAAAAAAAAACCAACTATATTCCCTGAATGTTTAAATAAATAAATATTAAAGAAATTTAAAAAAAAGAATGCTTCATTGGGGGAAAAAAGAGACACTTTACTCTTTCCAGTCTATTCTCTTTTCCTCTTCCTTATGAAATTATGATTTGTGGCTAACTGGTTCCCTTCTTGAAAGACTTCCACCTTTAACAACAAATTTTGGACATCAGTTTGCTAGCAGTGTTTTAATCCATTCAACAAATACTTCAGACAGGTGGCACAGATACAGTTTTTCCCTGGGTCTATCTATGGTCATAGGATCTACAGGTGGGTATGTGTATGGTTGGGTTAGTTTTGTATTGCTGCCGTAATCAATCACCACAGTGGTTTATGAGTGCAAATTTAGCATCTTACGATTCTGCCGGTCAGAAGTTCAACATCGGTCTCACTGGACTAAAATAAAAATGTTGGCAGAATATCTAGAGACTGTCCACGTTCCTTAACTGTGGGGAATAAACGTAGGAATTCCCTGAGCTTGCACCGATGGGCTAACAAGGCATAAAGAATTAGAAAGCCACAGAATGCACACACCCAAGTTTGGGTAGACAAGATTGGGTAAACAATCTTGGGAAAGGTCCCCAGTGTAGGACAAAGATACAGGAATAGAAAAGCGTCAGGATGTAAACATCAAAAATGAGGTAAACAAGATTAGGTATTCAGGGTGGAAATGCCCCCCAACTTAGTACAATAGCAGAAAGCCGCTTTTGCAGGAAGGACCAAAACAGGTAAACAGGACTTTAGACCACATCGGGGCCAAGTGGCCCAGAGCGGAGCTAATTAGCAAAAGAAAGGTGCCTTTTTAACCCTGAGGGAGCAGGCTCTGTCTTTCGTGCCCCTAGGCCAGTTTAGGTAAACTGAGGTGGTGCCTCATGTCTGCTGTGAACAACCTTCTGCCCAGTGCCAGGATTTTGTATTGTACTGACCCAAACCCTTAATACCACATATCTTCAAAACCCCCTTTTCCCCACGCCCGTGAGTTAATGTTCACGGTTTCATTGTCTCTTTGTGCAAGCCCATCATGCTTGTAAGCCTTCTGATCCTAACAAAAACGGAGCAAGGACCCTTACTTCGGGGCTCTGGTCTCCTCTCAGACATTAGCCTCTCTTGCATTTTAATTCTGCATCCGCTCTCTTGCTGCACAAGAGAGAACTCCAGACCCAGAGCCTATGACGCGTAACTCAAGGAGCCCTTCATCTATCATCAAAACCAGCAACACTGCCCTTCTCTGACCATTATTCGGTAGTCACATCTCCCTCTGACTGCAGATAGAAAAGTTTCTCTCCTTTTGAGGATTCATGTAACTAGACTAGGCCCACGTGGATAAACCAAGATACTCTCCCCATGTCAAGTTCCTAACTTAATCTCCTATGCAAAATCTTTTTTCCCCATGTTAGGCAATATACTCACATGTTCTGGGGATTGGGATGTAGGTAAATCGGGAGCCCTTTTATTATTTCTATCACAGTGGTAAGGATGAAATTAGAAGTTAGAACCTTTGATGTTGATCAGAGTGCTTGTGTCATAGGAGACATTCGATAAATAGGAGATAAATAAATGCAACCAGTGAATGAAAGAAAAGTAGTCCTAGGAATCCAAGTGACATGACAGGGTTAGGGTGGATGTAACACGGTGACTGGCTTCAAGGAGGGCATGATTTTTTATTTTATACTTAATCATCCTTCAGCGTTTTAATATGTTCACTTGATTCTTCTCTCCTTGAGATCAAAGAAAAATATTTAATGTCTTACCTAAGAGTAGGCAATTAACAGAAATTAAGCCCAAAGCAATGTGTATTTTACCTGAAAGACAAACCACTTTATGGCCAGAGAATAATTTCTCTTTTTCAAGGAAAGGAGGTCAGAGAGGCAAAAACAGCAGCAGGAATTTTTTAAGCCTGATCAACAAAACCAGGGAGAATTTAGAAGACTTCAAAAAGTTTAGGGCAAATTGCTACATTTTCTTAAGTTTCTGTTTATTCTTCTTCACCAACATACTGATTAGAATGATATTTTAAAAGGTTCCTGAGAATCATTCTGTGTAAGGGGCACTAATTACATTCCTTGTTGACTTTTCATAACAGCCTTATTGAAAATTCATTGACATACAATAAAATGAACACACTTAAAACCCGCAATTCGATACGTTTCGCGACATGCACGCACCTGTGAAACCATCGCTACAATCAAGATACCGAACACATCCACCAGGACTAAATTCTCTCCTGCCCCTTTCTGACTCCTCCCTCCCACCTTTCCGAACCTCTGCTCTTGTCAACCACAGCTATTTTTAGACACCATATATTAGTTTGCACTTCCTCGAACTCTATATACAAGGACTCACATCATATTTACTCTTTATTATCTGGCTTCTTTCAATCAACATAATTATTTTGAGATTCCTCCACGGTGTTGCTGCTATCAACAGAAACAGAAAACTAAGGGGGAGCTACACAGACATTGGGGAAAGGAAGTCGGATGAGAAAGTGACCAGGTGGTAGTCACGAAGTGCAAGTCGCATAAGGGAATTTGTTGGAGGGAAGTCAGTCGAGTCATATTTTTCCTGCAACTTACATCTGACCATATTAGCTTGAAGGATACCTGAAATATTGGATAATGGTGGACGGTGAGAGAGAACAGAATGAACTGCCGTGTATACCACTAGAATTGAATCTGGGGAAATAAGAGGTGGCCAGTTGGGGAAAGGTCTTCAGGTGGCGCTGAGTAAAAGCCCCTTCTCCAATCACAGAGTCTTGGCCTCCCAGCACCACCCCCTCCCCTCTGACGTTGTCAGAAGCGGTACTTTCCCATGTCTGAGTCACCTCAGGGCTATCATCGGCTGGGGAAGAACCATGGTGACCAAACAAAGCTGACGAGTACAGATCCTCGTTGTCCCAAGGAGGGGACGGATATATATTATATAGACTAAAACCTTGGTTTGCGAGCATAATTCATTCCAGAAACGTGCTTGTCATCCAAAGCACTTGTGTATCAAAGCAAATTTCCCCATAAGAAATAATGGAAACTCAGATGATTCGTTCCATGACCCAAAAGTATTCATATCAAAATGATTACAATACTGTAATACAAAATGGTTAAGAAAATACAAAAGATAAGGAAAACTAAACCAATTGACCTGCACTTACCTTTGAAAACCTTCGTGGATGGTGTGAGGGAGACAAGAGAGAGGAGGGTGATTGTGTAGGACAACTTTCACTGTCACGAATGGAATCACTTATCTATTGGCTCGATGGAACCTTTTTCTGCATGGGGGCCATTGTAATACACTCGCACGGATGTTGACTATAGTACAGCACTAAACTCTTGTCATATCCTGTATTTCACGTAACTGGCAATAACACAGCAGAGGAAAGGGTCTCTATCTGCAGGCAGCCTGGCCTAGAATGAAGCAGAGCATCTCTAAGCTTACTCTTGTCTGGAAAAGCAAAGGACTATGTGTCCATAGGTGCTGTGAAGTGACAAAAAATACATCAGTGCCAGTTGCGGGCACCTTCCAACATTCTGGAAAATCAATAATTTCTGCCAAACACCGCAGCCTACACACACACACACACACACACACACACACACACACACACACACACACATATTTATACACACAGACACACAGACACACGGAGAATAGGCCTGGGGTAAACCACTGTTGCCTTCAACAAAGCTAAGGTGATTGGGAAACCACCAGAGCCTACAATAATTAAGGAACAACCAATGCCAAGTACCACTGTGACCTCCAGTCTAGAGTTGGTGGCAATGTGAGATGACTTCAGCCAGGCTCTTCCTCTTTTTTCATATAGAACTCACACACAGCTCCTGCTTGTCCTTCCCTGGCACAAATCCTCTCCTCAGCTAGCACTCCTCATGGATCCCTCCCCTTCCTGCTCAGTCCCCACCCTCTTTCCCCACCCTTCTGGGCTTACCCTTTTCCCCTACCAGGTGTAGAAGATACTGATGCTAAGAAGACTTCAAGAAAAAAAACGAGACTCAAACAATTAGCACCCCTTCAAGAAAACCTGAGAGCAATAAGGCCAATCATATTTATCTGTTGGATGGCTGAATTAGACACGGAAAAGAAGACGCGGCAATAAGAATTGGCAGACCAGATACAAGGGACACTGGAGAATTAATTCTACCGTTCCAAGTAATGTCCTGTGCACAGGAAGGCCCAGAAGCCTAGAACTATCTGCTGTGTCTACAGAGGCTGTGGAGAAATGGTCAAGTTCATAGAGCACAAACCTTGCACCAACAGGGGGCATTTGTGGTGATGACGACAATAAACTGTGAAAAGGAGAGGTGCGTGTATGTATGCGTGCACATCTGCAAGTTCTCTGATGGTGGGGAGGGCGAGAAGGAAGGGAAAAGGCAGGTATGTGACAAGGGAGGGAGGTGAGGTAGTGCAGGGCTGGGGGTCAGACCTGTAGGTTTATGGATGAGCAGACGTTAGGGATCAGGGTTGGGTGAGGGCTGAGAACTGAAGACAAGTTTGCCTGCTTAACACTTTAGCCCACAAGAAAGGGGGGAAAGGGCTTGACATTTCTACATGTGGGGAGGAGAGGACCCGGACACGGAGAGGTGTGATATGAATAGGCTGACGGTGCCATCTACAAAAAAATTCAGAAAAACGAATTGCCTCCAGGCCACATACCTCACAGTGGTATTTGTCGCGTTGTCATCCTTTGTCGGAAGCAAATGAATCCCTGGGAAGGACCAAAAATCTCTGCCCCTACTCCACGTCCCGGACAGCGTGCCCAAGTGCTGAGATCTTGGTGCTTGGAGACCACAAACCCAACACTAATCAGATCACTTTCTTAGCTTGTAACCGCTTGATTCGATCTAAGAACGCTGGGGGCAGAGCAGATGGGGCAGGGGGTGTGGTCTGCTCCAGGTGCGGGCCATAAAGGGGAGCAGGGTTCACAGAGAAATGTCACCAAAGAATACACCTGAGTGGTTGCTGCCCTTCTTTCTCATTCCCACACACCAGTGTTTCTAAATAATGCCACTGATAAAAATACTATCCCCCACCCCCCAAAAAACCTTGAAGTTTTTTCATAGTTGTTTTTGTATCATCTGCATGAAATATCATTTAAAAAATAACTTTAAAAAATATTCAGGTAAAATCGACATACAGTAAACTGCACGAAGTATAAAATACGTTTAGTTTTGACATATGTAAACACCCGTGAAGCCATAGTGATAATCAAAAAGTGAACATAATGGGGGACCCAGGTGGCTCAGTCGGTTGAGCGACTGATTCTTGATTTCAGCTCAGGTCATAATCTCGTGGTTGTGGGATCGGGTCCTGCATCAGACTCCCTGATCATCATGGAACCTGCTTAAGATTCTCTCTCTCCCTCTACCCCTCCCCCATGTGTGAGTACTCTCTCTCTCTCAAAAAAAAAGAAAAAGTGAACATACTCATTACCCACAGAAATTTCTCCCTACTCCTTTATAAACTCTCCTTCATCCCTCTTGAAGCATCCCTATTGCCAGGCAGCTACCAACCTGCCTTCTGGCAACTTACATTAGCTTGCACTTTTGAAAGTCTTACATAAATGGAATCACAGAGCGTGTACTTTTTTGCATGATTTTTTTGCTCAATGTAATGATTTGATGATTAACTCATGTCCTATGTGTATAAAAAGTTCCTTGTTTTTTTTTTTTTTTTATCAAAACTACGTATTTATCCATACACATTTGGATGGGAATCTGAGTTGTCTCTAGTTTTTGGCATTTGTGTACAATTTGTGTATGGATGTATGATTTATTTCCTTTTGGAAAAATACCTGGGTATAGGATGGCTGATTCACAACCAAGTTGTACACTTAACTTTTTAAAAAGAAACTGCTAAATTGTTTTCCAAAATTGTTGTGAGATTTTGCACTCTCACCAGCAACGTGTGGCATTTCCAGTTGCAAATCCTCGACAGCACTTGGGATGATCGGTCATCAGTGGTAGGCATTTCAGGACGTGTGAAGTGATATCTCATTGTGGCTTTGATTTGCATTTCCTTAGTGACTAGTAATGTTGAGATTATAGCCCATCTTTTGTGGGGTAGTGTCTGTTCAAATCTTTTGCCCATTTGTATTTGGTTGTTTGATTAGTGATTATTGGAAAGTTATTTATGTATAAAGATTTTTACACATAAAGGTGTAAATGCTTTGTCACATGTGTAATTTGGAAAGATTTTACCCTGGTCTGTAGCTTGTCTTTTCTCTCTCAAGTCTTTCTTTCTTTTCCTTTTGATTTTTTATTTATTGTTTTTTGTAAATGTTTCTTTATTTTGAGAGAGAGAGTGAGCAGGGGAGAGGCAGAAAGGGGGGGTGGGAGAGAGAGAATCCCAAGTAGACTCTGCACTATCAGCACAGAGCCCAACCCAGGGCTTGATCCCATGAACCATGAGATCATGACCTGAGGCGAAATCAAGAGTCTGAGGCTTAGCTGACTGAGCCACCCAGACACCCCATGAGCCAACCAGATGCTCCTCAGGTGTCTTTGAAAGAGAGGATTTTAACTGAATGAAGTACAGTTTAGCATTTTTTTAAATTAATGAATTGTACTTTTTGTTGTATCTAAGAATTTGTTGATTGATCCAGGTAGCAAAGATTTTTCTCCTATATTCTCTTCCAGAAATTTACAGTTTCTGCGTTTCCATTGAGGCCTATGATCCATTTTTAATTATTTCTTTGGGTATGGTATGAGCTATGTATCGGATTTCCCCGTTTGATTCCTTCTTTGACCCCTGCGTTAATTAGAAGTATGTAGTTTGCAGGTATTTAAGGACTGGCCAGAGACCTTTTGGTCGATTTTGGATTTAATTCTACTGTGATCTAAATTCTAGCTGAATCATTTAAAATTTACTAAGATCTATTTTACAATTTGGGGAGGGACATGTTCTGTGTGCACTTGAAAAAGCTGTGTATTATGCTGTTGTTGACCGAAGTGTTCTACAAGTGTGCATCGGGTCAATTAGATGCATTCTCTTTGTACTTGCCGCGATTCTAATAAGAAATCTGCTACCTTCCTTATGTGTGTTCCTTTGCGTGTAACACGTGTTTCCTTTTTTCTGCCAGCTTCTAAAGTTTTGGTTTTATGACCAGGCTGGTGCAATTTCATTGTCATTTGCCATGTGATAGTTTTCTTCTTTGGAAAACCTTCAGCCATTATGTCTTCAGCTGTTTTTTTCTGCTGCCGCTCCCCTCCCCAGTCCTTCAGGGACTTCAATTATACATATATTAGGCTGCTTAGACACACTCCACTGTTCACTGCTTCTCTGGTCAGTTTCTTCATCTTTTTATCTCTTGTGTCATTTTAAATAGTTTCCCTTGCTATGAGTTCCAGTCCATTAATCTTTTCTTCTGCAACATCTAATCTTATATTAATCCTATCCAATATATTCTCATCTCACACATTGTAATTTTTATCTGGGTAAGTTTGATTTGAGTATAGTTTTATTCATCCCTGTCTCCGTTGAACTTTTGGAACATATGGAATACAGTTACAATAAATGTCTTAATGTCCTTATCTGTGAATTCTAACATCTGTATCCATCCGAGGTTGATTTTGATTGATAAACTTTCTCCTCATAACGGTTCCTATTATCCTGCTTTTTGCATGACTGGTAATTTTATATTGGGTGCCACATGTTGTGAATTTTATCTTCTTGGGTGATGATATTTTTATATTCCTATAAATATTATTAAGCTTTGCTCTGGGATGCAGTAAAGTTCCTTGGAAACAGCTTAATCCTTTCATGTCTTGCTTTTAGGATTTGCTGGGCGGGACTAACGGTGTTTAGTTTATGACTGATTAGTCCCCGCTATTGAGGCAAAGTCCTCTTGTGTCACCAACAAAAAGTGCCATGCATTTTGAGGTTGTTCAGTTTGGCTGACTGGAAGAGGCACTACTTCTGGCCTCATATTAGCATCAGGTAATGATATCTCTTATTTTTTTCGCCTGGTTGTTTTTTAGTCCCCTGAGCCTAGGTTAGTTTCCTCACATGCATGCTCTAATAATCTCCTGAATACTCAGGGGAGATTGTCTGCGGATCTCTTGAGTGCTTTCTGTGCACAGCTCTTTCCTCTCTGGTACTTTGTTCCGCGAGCACTGGCTGCTTGATTCTGCCAGACTCTCCATTCAATCTCTTCAACTTTGCGATTAAAATCTGGCTCTGCCTGAGCTTTCCCGCGCTGCACTGCAGGCGGGGAATTTTTACAAAGCAAGCAGGTGAGGTAACAGTAGGGCTCACCTTGTTTATTTCTCATCTCTCAGGGATCCTTACCTTTCATTACCTGATGCCCAGTGTCTTGAAAAACACTGTTTCGAAAAGGTTTCTTGTTTTTCAGTTGTTTCAGGAGAGGGGGTAAATCCAGTCCCTGATACTCATTCTTATTTGTAGGCAGAAATCCCAAGCCACAGTAATTACATTTCTCCGTGTGGTTAATGCTCACTTTCGTCTACATGGAATATAAATTATAGAGGTTATAATATGTCCGGCACTCCACATGCCTGATCTCACCGAATCCTCACACCGAGTCCACACGGTAGGGCATTACTGTTATTCCCCCTGTTCGTATGAGGTTAATGTAGTTCAGTGAGGTCAAGTAGCTTGGTCAAAGTCACACATCCAGTCAGTAGAAGAAGTTGACCTAAGACAATGCAGACCTGCCTGAAAGCAAAGGCCCTGACCTTAACAACATTGCTATTCTTTCGCAACTGTCAACCTACCCATAATTTCTGTGTTATTAGTGCAAAACAACCACGATCATTTTGAAGGCATTGAGAAGTACTGTTCATTTTTCTCTAGTGCAGACTTTAAAAGTGCTTATTAAGCCAAGAATAATTATCATGCCAGAGATATTGTATGCCTTGGGTTTAGATAAATAAATCTAAATGTCATCTTGACAAGCCCAAATACCAACAGTTGTGTGTGCAGCTTCCAACAACACAACCTTTGAAAATTTGTTTTTCTTTCATTGTAAAAGATACAAGATCCGTGGGAGTAACAGAATGCTTAATGTTGAATGGTGCCACATGCAGGTAAAACAGCTCGGGAAGAAAAAGTACCATTTGCAAGCTGCGCCTAAGGCTTAGCAGGAATGTCATTTTTTTTTTTCCTTCACCGCAAGTTACCCAGAGTCACTAGAAAATTTTATTCCCCCAAATAAAGTGGTTTGGATGGCGCCTACAACTGTCACTGAACAGACGGGTTCCAACATTCCAGCAATGTGAATGGGACGGACGGCACGTGGGGCCAGGGTGTTGGAAAAGTAGGTTGCCCAAGGGCTCGGCACAGACTGGAGAGTTAGCATGGAAAGCAAGACCTAGCAGACAAGTCTGGAGGGTTTGGGCTCAATGCCCTGATCTGACTACCCTTTGTGTCCGAACAGCTCACTGACCGCAGGAATGAAGACAAACCTCTCGGGTGCACCTACTCTCATCCTTTCGTGGCTGAAAGGAAAATGAACAGGAAGAAGGGATTCAATCTTTCACCTTCTGGGTTATCCTCAACGCTGCTGCCAGCATGATCTTTCTAAAACGTGAGTCTGACCATGAAGTTCTCCTGACGAAAAACCATCACGGCTCCTTTATCATGTCCTGCAAAGGCTTCTATGGTCTGGCATCTGTTCCTGTTTCATCTTGTGTCATAAACCCATGTCTCAGACATATTAACCTTCCTGCTGTTCTCTAAATGTGCCATCCTATTCGGTGCTAACATGCTTTATTTCTCTGCTCTATCTCTGCTTGGAATGGCCTGTCCCCACTTACCTACTTAGAAGATTCTTCCTCATCCTTCAAATGACAGCTTAAAAGTCTCCTAATTGGTAAGGGCACCTGGGGAGCTCCACTCGGTTAAGCATCTGACTTCGGCTCAGACCACGTTCTCGTGGTTCGTGGGTTGGAGCCCCACGTCGAGCTCCGTACTGATGGCTCGGAGCCTGGAGCCTGCGTCGGATTCTGTGTCTCCCTCTCTCTGTCTCTCTGCCCCTCCCCCACTCATGCTCGCTCGCTCTCTCTCTCTCTCTCTCTCAGAAATAAGTAAACATTAAACAATTAAAAAAAAAAAGTCTCCTAGTTGGCCAAAGTGTCTTTGACTTGCCCAGGTAGATGCCATAACTTATTAGCCCTTACTACAATGGTTGCATTTATCATACTACATCACGTATGTTTATGTACATGTCCATCTCAGCTACTGAACTCTTAGCTCCTGGAGGCATATTGGACAGGACTAGTCATAGATAAGTAGGTAAGCTGGTGAGAAGGAAAAATGGAAGGAAGATAGAAAAAATGGACACACTGGAAAAAGGTATTCTTGAAAATTTTAAAAAACAAGTTTTGATAAATATTATAATAATATGTTTAAAAACAGAGGGGTATTAAGCTAGCCATCAAGCGAAAAAAATGCTAGAGTTTATCCAGAGAATTACGAAGACACATCTGTACTATTAGGTTGATGGAAATACTGCATAAGTTATTTTAACTTATTCTTCATTGACTCCGATCGTTTTTTTAAAACAAGAGGAAATCAAATTTAATAGCATTCGTACGGGGAATCCACACAGACATGGAAATTCCAAAGATGGTCAGGCAACATGATCCTTACATGAGCTAAGGAGACTGTGACCATTTCAACTTATTTATTATTTGTTGGTCAACCACAATTTTACTTGAATTGGCAGTATGGAGAAAGAAATTATGGGGAAAATTTAACCAAGTAATAGCATATACAGAGTCATTCTTAAATAAAGCCCAAATATGTTTGTATTCTAATACAATATAGTCAATAAGAAATTTCTGACTTGATGTATCGTTTGGTAACGTTTTTATGAAGTTGGTATCACTGTTGTCTCGACTTCCAAGAAGACACAATAAACTGTTATTATGAGTGTTAGTGAGTGTGTGTTTACTAACATTCAATACCAAGAAAAAACATGGCAGTACATGTGTTACGATTCTAGGGCAGTTGTAAAGTCAAGAAGTAAAAACAGATATGCAGAAGAGCCCTTAAAAAGCAACTAGTTGCCAGCCAAACTTTTCACTTAACAGATGGGAAAACTACTAACCTGCCCCAAATCACACAGTGAATTGGCAGGGAAACAGACATAGGAACTCAGGCCTCCTGACTCCCAGTCAAGGAAATCAAGGGAATCTCTTATCATACACAGGATGGTATCCTTGGTACACATAAAAATACTTTTTACATCACACTGTTTCTATAATCCAATACCTGCAAGCATCTTGCAGTTAATGTAAATGAATGAATTGAGCCAGATGCAGAGAAATGAGGAGTGGTTGGCATGGGAGTAAAGTGCAGAGTAAATGCCCCATATAAAAGGGGCGGCCGTCAACGGGTGGTTTCCAGATGCATTCCCATCCCCACGGGCCCCGTGTTTCCCGATCCTCGAATTATCCACAAAGAGCCAGAAATCCAGATACTTATGTGATATCACTTGATGGCAACTAATCATTTTTTTCTTCATTTGATTAACGAGCAGACCATGTTTTGCTCATGGGAAGCCTATACTATCAGTGAGCCTGTGTGTAAAATGTAACACCAGAGAAATATGTTTGACGAGGAGTACCGTTAACATATAAACATTCTAACCCCTTAGAAGTCCCCAAAGTGCAACAGTTATTAAAGTGACCGCTATATTTATTATGATACAGGAGTGTATCTTATATATAATATTATTATATAAATTATTTCACTACACAAAATAGTTCACTTTGGTTTCCCTCTAGTGCATTCAAAATAGGATTCTATTTGGTGAAATAATCGATTTAAAAGCACACAGCTTTTAAATAGCACATCTACCATCTAAATAGACACATATATGCAGTTTTCAATAACCATTTAGATTTGTCATTAGATTTATACAGCAAATCCTAAGTTTATTTTCCTTCTCTTCTTATCAATAATAAAAAGATCTGTATTTCAGCTTTTGTGCTTAATTATGAAACACCTGATATCTTTGAAATTTATATTATCCTAATATGCCTTTCTTCAAATGTTAGCTCGAAGTGTGAACTGCACACAAATATGTGGAAATTTCATATCAGTATAAACATCATTGAATTATGGAGATCAGTGGTTCTCCAAGTGGGAGTTCCCACGTCCCTTCCAGGAGTCCATGAGGTGAAAGTTATTTTCATACTTATACAAAGACGTTATTTTCCATTTTCACTCTATTGATATTTTTTTGTAAGGATTCAAAAGCAAATGGTGGGGAAAACTTTTAGATCTTGAGCACGAGCCAAGGCAGTGACATCAAACTGTACTGGGCTTCGCGTTCTTCACCGCCACATTCGTGGAAGAAAAAGAAAACTGCCGGTTTCACTTACGAGTGCCCTGATGAAGCACTAAAGATGATTACATGTATTAAGTCTCAACCCTTCAGTACAACCTTTTTAACATTCTATACCACAAAATGGGAAGTGTGTGTAAAGCACTTCTGTTGACTAATGAAGTCTGGCCGTTGGCTCAGGAAAGACACTTGTGGGACTATACCTGCATTTTTGCATGGAACACCATTTTTACTGGACTGCTGGGGGACGGACTATTGTTAGAATTCAGACATTTTTTTCAAAAGTGAAAAAAGAAGCCTATCACTTCAAGGAAAACAATTGACAGTATTTGTAACTAATGATAAAATTTGAACTTTCAAGCAATAAGGACTAGAATTTTGGATGCTTTGTAACTGCCCCTATAAGCTTGACAGTTTCCTAATTCTTAAAGACACTTCTAATGAGATTGGTGGTGATATTAACAAATGTGATTTTTTTTATTGTATCATGAAATTTATTAACATACGAATCTGTGTAACACGGTAAACCAGATTTCCCAGATGGTCAACTGCTGATGTTATAATATCATGCACGATTAAAAGATCCATTTAAATTGCAAGATAAAGCAATAGAGTTTAATATAACAGAATATAAAATGTTTATTGATAGGGTTTCAGACTTCACATTCACTAGCCTATAGGAAACTACTCCTTGTAGAGTTTGGAAAATCCGATATCACCGTCCACAATTTTATTAAAAGGCTATTAAAATACTCTTCGCTTTTCCAACTCCATATCTATATGATGCCAGATTATCTTCATACACTTCAATAAAAATAGCATATTGCAAATGATTGAATGCACTTGCTTCGGTGAGAATTTCACTTTTCTTAAGAAATACTGTTTATTTTGCAAAATAGTTATTTTTCATAAAATGTGTTTTTATGTTAAGTCCATGTCATGGACTTATTGTTATTTTTAAATGAACTATTAAGTAAATATTTATCAAACCTCACTTTTAACTTCAAATACGATAAATGTTGACTGAGATTAGCCCATAAACAAAAGATATGGTCACAGCTTACTGGGGGAAAAAATTACTCAGATTGCAACAACAAGATCACATTTTCTTTAAAAATATCGTATTACAACATACACAGAGAACAACATCCGAAATGATAGCACTAAATTAATAAAAGGTGGTTATTTCAATGAAGGGGGATATTTATTTTCTTCCCTGCCCCTCTTATTTGTATTTCCTTCCTCATTACTCAAAATATTCTCCTAGGCAATTGTTGAAATAATTCCATTAATCTCAGCTTCCTTATCACAACCCTAAAGGGTGGATGTATTACTTAATATTTAATGAACTTCATTGGAGGAGTCAGCATAGTAAAAAGAACATTTGCTTTGAGGCCATACAGACTCTAGTTCAAATTTTGCTCCCAGTATTTTCTCATCATGTGTTCATGTACTGTCTCTCAGTCTTAGTTTCTGCATCTGTGAAATTGGAAGGAGTCATGAAACTGCTATGTGGAATACATTAAATAGTGTGTGTGAAGCAGATAGCACAGTGCCTGGCACATTCAAAAGTAGTGAAGCACGGTAGTGACAGGTATTAATGATATACAGTATTCAAAGAAGACTGCACAGTGCCCTGGGAAGAGAATGCGATGCTATGGAAAACAATGCATCTCACAGAAAGGACATGCAACGTAGCATAGGAGAGCTGTCGTGTCAGAATTGGGTACAATAGAGAGACCATCTTAAATCATGTTTCCAACAAAATCATTCCTACAGTGAAGTAGAATGACAGTTTTGTCAGAGATTTTCTTCTTGGGAGTATATTCCCAGAAGACGTGTTGTGCAGACGTACACATCCGTGTGTGTGTGTGTGTGCGCGCACATATGTGTGCTTGAATTTAATTTGGCTTGTTGTGTCGCTCCATAATAAAATAACAGTTTGATTTGAAGAGAATGGTGACAATTTATGATATTGAATCACTGTGTGAAGTCAAATAACTTTGGGCTAGCTTTCAGGAAATAGGACACTAAAAAGGTCATGTTTTACAGCTAAAATTTACTCTGCTATAATTTTGAATAATAAATCATCGTGGAACTTACCAAAAGTTCAAAGCCAGATTTTTCTACGGTTACCACCGTGAATAGCAAAGATCTTGAAGATTAATTGTAATCCATTTTAAAATAAAGCTATGTCATAAATTGTATAATTATTACTATACACAACATTTTGCATTTTTATCAATATCTAAGGAAAGCAGTGTGTTAATGCATATACATATGGACATAAATAAAAGATGACAACCAAATTCCCCTTGTGTGAGTATTAATATAAAGAGCCTTGCAAAGTTATAAAAACAACAACAACAACCCAGAAACAGAATTTACCTGGCTTTGAATTTTATGCAGGGAGCAGTGAGAAAAATGGATGCCTTTCAAAGCACTGAAAGCATTTCTTTAACAAGAAGTTGTGTTTCAACTCTAAGGAAATGGATCTAGCATTGCTCTTGTCTGTAGAAGACTTCAGTAGAATCTTGACCTGGTCACCCATACCCTCATTCTTTGGTTTACAATTACTCTACATCCTCAACTTCTTGTTTAGACATCCTCTCTTGTCTTTAGTAATACTGAATATTCATCACTTTTCTTAAAGTGAGCTCTCTCAAAATAGATGCTCATGTCTTCCATTCTCCGATGACTTCAAGGTCAAGAAGTGGTACCTTCATCCTACTTCTAGATCATTAGTCCACCATGGAAATTTCTTTGCTTTTTGGAGGCTTATGGCATTCAACTATACCACCTTCTAAATTCCCTTGTTATTCTACCTACTAAATTATCGGTTAATCCCCTAATTCAGGGGTCAGCAAACTGTAGCTCACGGACCAAATTTATTCTGCTTAATTTGGAAATAAAGTTTTATTGGGACACAGTCATGCTTGTTAATTTAATGTAGTGTCTACAATTGCTTTTGCACTACAATGAGAGTTTAAGAATTGCAAAAGAGACCATATGATCTGCAAAGCCTAAAGTATTTACTATCTGTCCCCTTATAGAAGAAGTTTGCTGACATGGAAGTCCTTGGCACATTCTTACAATTCTCCCTTTCTCAAGCCCTGTTGTCTTCTTCCATGACTTTAGAATGACCCAAACAGCACTTCCCAGTGCATTGCCTTATTCATTGTCAAAGTCCATCACTTCTACCCTCCTCCAGTGACCTTCTCCCATGATAATCCTCCATGGCTTTTCAACACCCGTAACTGCTTCATTTCTCTAATCTTAAATGACCACATCACACTCTCTGTCCACAACTACACTTGTTCTTCTTTGTTATGGAAAATACTATAAAAGTGGGTGTGAGGGATAGCCACATAAAAGCTATACTTATCTGTATGTGAGAAAGGAGTACATGCCAATAGGGAATAAGGAGAACACAAAGACAGAGCTTTGAGGAACGTTCTGGTTTTGAGAACTAGAGACGTCACGAATGGATCTTCAGAAGGAACTATCAGAGAGGTAAGGTGGGAGGAGTGCTAGAAAGCAGTATTGTGGAATCCATGGGAAGGTAGTTGACAAGGAAAAGATTGTCAATGTCAAATGTGGCAGAGAAGCCAAATGTATAAGGATTGAAGCAAAGTAGTGCATGTATCACATGACACTGGAAAGAATGCTGCCTGAATACAAGGATCTCGGCTCATGTCTTTCTTCTCAAAAGACCCTCATTGATCAAGGACATTCATTAAATCATGCAAACCTATTTTTCAGGGGATATATAGTCCTAAAAATGATAACATTACAACTTAAACTTTAGCAGTAGTTCTGAAGACACACACTAATTTTTTTAATGTTTATTTTTGAGAGAGAGAGAGAGAGAGAGCATGAGGAGGGGAGGGACAGAGAGAGAGGGAGACACAGAAAACAAAGCAGGCTCCAGGCTCTGAGCTGTCAGCACAGAACCCGACGTGGGGCTCGAACCCACAAACAGTGAGATCATGACCTGAGCTGAAGTCGGACGCTTAACTGACTGAGCTGCTCAGGTACTCCTGAAGCCACACATTTAAATAAATACATTTTTTGATAAAATATTAATAACATTGAAACAAAGGCACAGATGTCAATGCTAAGCACTAAGGGTTATCTTTATATTTGGCATCCTTGTTACCAAAATTAAATGCAAAATGGTGATGATGAAATAGAACAGAACTGGTTGGACTGAAACATCCTATGTGACCCCTCCCCTCTATCCCTCCCCCAATGCAAGCTTTTTCTCCAAGGGTCTACAAAAATACAACTGTGCAGGGTCCTTTGGAATAAAGAAAGAGAGGAAGAAATATAGAGACATGGTAGAAGCAGCATTCATTCCTTCAGGAGGCACTTGCTGAGGGACTACAATCGTGCTAGGCACTAGGCTTTGGGAGAAAAGGAGGTAACCATCTCAATGCAAAGAACAAGTGAGAGAAAAACAGAATTGCAAGTTTTGGAAAATGCCAGGTGAACCTGAATTTTGCCTTCACTCACACAGTTGCTTTAAGGACAATTTGCTGTCAAAGTTTAACATGAGCTGAGAAATATTCATGAAAATAATACTAGAAGAAAGTATTCATAAGACCATTGGATTATGAAATATTCAGCCCCTTGTGAGTAATCAAATTTCACCTCGGCACGTCCTGGCCTTTCCAAACTAGAAGGATAGAAAGAGTTGCAGGGAGTGCCTAAAAGAGGTTAGACCGAAAGCAAAATGTCTTAAATCCATATCAAATCTGTTCTGAACTTAATGCTATGATTGAGGGTAGACAAAGAACTACAGCTCTATCATGAAATGGATCACAAGTAAACGGCTGTGCTTTGGTAGAGAGACAGCACCTTTGGAAGGTCCAAAAAGAGAGATCTTGCTTTCAATAAAGGATCAAGTAGAGGAAATCTAAAAAGAGGCAGGGCCAAGATGGGGTCAGAGGAAGGTGTTAATACTTTGGAAAATGTTTTTCACCTCTTTATCTACACAAGCAATACAATAAAACTGGCTTAAGGGAGAGCTGGCTAGAATAAGCAAATGTTTGTGTAAAGATTGGGGGGTGCCTGTACAAAGCAGAGACAAGTAGTTGTCACTAGGGTCAAACTCTGAATCTTCTCAAGAGCATGTCAAGGAATCAAATAAACCTCAATGTACTGATGACACTCAGTCATCATTTATTGACTGACACCCAGTTTGGCAGAATGGACCAAGGGGCTGACCATTTCATATTAGCCATCACGGAGGTAAGCCTGATTTTAGTTAATTCTATGTTTCTTTCTTCTCTTGTTAATTGGCTTTCCTCTTTTAATGTTTCATTGAAATATAATTTATATACAGAAAAGTTCACATACAGTAAATGGAAACCTCAATTATTTTTCACAAAATAAATCTACCCATACAACCAATGAACAGATCAGAACACAGAATATTACCAGATCCCCAGCAGCCCTCTCATGGCCCATCCCAAGTGTATAATTAAATTGCTTTAGCTGTGTTTGAGAACCTGTCTTCGATCTCAGAAGTTCATCAGAACTCTGAGGAGAAGGAAAGAACGTCAACGTGCCAACATTGCAGGAGCAGAATCACCTGGAGGAAACCTCTGTGCCATTCATTTCTAAGTGCTAAAATAGAAACCAAATGTACTTGGGGGGTTGGCGGTAAAGTGGGCTCAGATGCTTGTATCTTTCCACAATGTCTTCATATGTGTCGTACAAAGCAACGCCTAACACAAAGTCACCCAAAGCCACACAACAGACAAGATACAACTAGGGGTAAGAAGTTAATGAACCAAACGAGAAGTCGGTCCATGAGTGTGCAGTTGAGATGAGGCCTCAGTCCTCTCAGCATGTGTTGCTTATTAAGTTCAAGCAGTGGCAGATCTTTGTTTGTTCAGAGATCAATTGGGCAGAGGCTTTGGCCGCAGTTGACTTTCTGGTACAGTCAGAGGTGAAAGGTTAGCATCCGGAGAGTCTGACAGCTTTCTGCAAAAGTGCTTCCTTTTTAAAGAAGTTTAAGCAGCGCTGGGCCTCTGCAGGCCTTTTTTGGCTCTGCTGGTTATTAATTCTGGGTGTCGTCAGCCAGTGCTGCTTTCGACGATGTCTGGTCTTAGCCACGATGCCCTTGGATACTTATGTCACTGCTTGACATGAGTCACTCCATCTTGTTCTCTACAGCCTACTCAGTATTTCTAGAGAAACCTAGGATGGAGTTAAAGGGCAATTTCCAACATCAACTTGTTAGAAAAAATGACTCCAAAGAGAAAGAAGTTTGTTGAGAGCACCTGAGACTGCTGGACCTTGCTAAACAGATGGACCTTGCTAGACAGACATAAAATGTTGCTTAACAGCAAGTACCATGCCTCCCTTTCATAAAGGTTTTCCTCTGTTCTTGTGGGTAATGTTGTGCTCTTTTCTGTTTGGACCACACACTGTCCCCTATACGTTCATCCTGACATGCACCATATTCTGCCACTTGTGGTATTGTCATTTCGATATTTGTCTCACCTTCTGCACAAGAGGGTAAAGGACTTGAAGGCAGGCACGGTACCTCAATTACACTTGTTCCTGCTCCCTTTGGTGGCCAGCTCGGTGGCCCTGCTCCACTACCCCACATATATGTACAAAAAGTATGTACACATGGGTGCATACTACGAGTAGCTTGGTATCTCAGTAGTAAATATTAGCTTCATTAAACTCACCTCTTCTGTCAGTCAGCATCCATATTTATTATTTGTTTCCCTATCCCCAACCAATATCTTAGAGTGTAAACGATTTGTGTAAATTTCAGTAAGAACACAGATTCCAGAGCCACATACACTATGAATTGACACAAGCGATACAATAAAGTTGGGCTTAAGGAAGAATTTCCTGACCCAAAAAAAAAAAAAAAAAAAAAAAAAAAGAGACTAGCTTTTTATCTGTTGTTTTAGAGTCCGAAATTCCCATTTAAAGTTTCAGAATGAATTAAGTGCAAAAGACGTTTTAAAACTGCACACCATTCAATATGACACAGCTAAGAGAGATCGAATATGTTTCCTGTACTCAGGATGTCTTAATATGATTTCCTATTCATTATCTTTTCCAGATTTTTAAGACACTTCATCGATAGGTAAACCATTGAAATTTTAACTAATTCTGACACTTAAGATTTAACTGTTAATAAAGAATGTTTGAAAGATATCAACAAATTTAAAATTATGAATAATTCAATAGCTATTAAAATTAAAGTAAAGGGGTGATAGCAATTTTGGCTCTCCTCCCATTTCCATTACCCCTAAATTTGGAATCCTTTTTCTTTCTCTTTCTCTCTTTCTCTCTCTCTCTCTTTCTTATTCATCAACATAAAAAACTGTTTTTGTTTCAAATTAGACTATCAGTTATGTTTTTTTTATATGTGTTTTATTTATTTCCACTGCATTTGCAGGGGCCAAGGGCAGGCTGCACCTGGGCAACTTTGACATGAAGATTATTTTGAGTTAAAAGCAATCCAAACTCAGCAGGTGTAGGACAGACTCTTTACCTCCCACTCAACTGTCTGCCAATATCAGGAAAAGAGCTATTAACAGAGATTTCTCTTTACCTAAGAAACTTACCTGCATAACAGGGCAACCTTTATTTCCCAAACATTGCCTCTGTTTTCCCGCTAATGGTCTTCTTCCCCTTTGTATCCCCAGAAACCCTCTCTCTAGTAGCTCAAGATGCCTCATAAGCCTCTTGTTGCCTGACTGTCTTTGGAATTTCATGTCTAAAACTAAATTTGATTTTCTATTAATCTATCTCACATCAATTTGATTCTGATTCCAGCTAAAAGGATCTTGAAGGGTAGAGAAAATTTCTTCCTTCTCAACACTGTGCATCAAATTACAACACTCTGAGTTTTGCAATTTTTAAAATAATGGCAAGAAGGAACAGAAATTGCCAATCAGATATATATATTTAATTGGCTTTCATTTCTAAAAGCCAGATGAGGCATATTGTGTCAATAGCATGCCAAAGTCCTAGTCATATCTTTCATAAATCCATTCTTTAGGTTGGTCCATTAATGAAGGAGCAACTCATCAGTCATTTACTGACTTCACACTATATGCCAAACATTGCCATTGGCAAATATGAACAAATACAACCACAGCCCCAGAGAATTTTACAATGTAGTGAGGAATGCTGAAAAGTAAACAGATAATTTAAAAATGGTAGCAAGAGGTAGACTATAACCAGGTACAATGCAAGCATGGCTTAGAAAGGTGACAGTGAGCGAAATCTGGCGGTATTAGGAGAGTTTCCCAAAGTAACCACAGCTTGTTCAAACTCTAGGAACACATCTGCCCCCAACCCCTTAACACAAACAAAAGCCCAGAAGCAACAAAAGGAAGTAAGAATATTTTGAATCTGTCATGGGCTTAGTCTTAGATCTCACAGAACAAAGACCTTCAAATTGAGGAGAAAAAGTTCTTAGAGCTGTGAAAGGTGGTTAATCTGCTAATTACCATTTCAAAGGACAGTGATAGAAAGGAGAACACACTCGGATCTGTGAATGCCAGGGCTTCAAATACTGCTTAGCTGGGTCTTCTCTATTCTTTTTGTGGCTGCTCAGAGGTCCAACTTTCCTCCTCTATCTTACTTTGCATCTATTCCTTAATTTTTGTCTTTGCTGCTTTTCTTTTTATATAGGTCTTAAGAGATAATTTACATTTATTTTTGGTTATTGGTTGAATTTTCTGACTCTAATTATCAGCTATGCTTAAAAACCAATTGAGTTGATGAGAACTTTCCTTGAGAGGAAACTTATCACAAGAGAAGAGAGATTCTGGGATAGGGATTGAAATTGAATGTTGTTAAGGAAAATAATACTCATGACACTTGTTAAAATAGTAAAGCAAACTTTATTCAGGACTATCACAATACGAGTAGGAACTACTCCAGTGGGGTTTTGTAGTAAGAGAGGGAGATTGGACTCAACTCCAAACACAACAAATAAAAGAAGGAATTGTAGACAAGGAACAGGTGAGGGGTGTGGAGAGATATCATTAGATGGAAAACTATTAAGAGGAAACATTAGGGGTAAGGGCAGGGGGTTCTGGCTTACTGACCGAACAGAATTCTTGTTGAAGGTGGACCAGGGTGATCAGATATCACCGGGGGGATGGTGGATAAACTGATTTAGGCAGGATTCTTGTTAACATTGGGCTCTTGATGACATGCCTAAACATGGGGCCTAGTTGAAAAATAGCTCAGAGGAACTTGACTGGAGTTTGGTCAAGAACAGAATCTTTGTCAATCTATCCTCTGGTTCATAAAACCAACAGACATTCTTCTTTTCTTTGAACGATGTAAGTCCATTTCTCATTTGGGTGAGTTTTGTTCATTAAGTACTAGATGAACCATCTGCTGGAATTTGGTAGTAGAAGATATTTGCTGGATGGTGTTAGCAGTCAGGCATTTATAGAATGGAATCTTTATGAAAATAAAGAAAAACAAAGATTAATAGTTGGAAACCGTTTCTGAGTCCAGAGGGCAGCTTAGTTTATTTTTTTTATTAAAAATTTTTTTTTCAATGTTTATTTATTTTTGAGAGACGGAGCATGAGTGGGGGAGGGGCAGAGAGAGAAGGAGACATAGAATCTGAAGCAGGCTCCATGCTCTGAGCTGTCAGCTCAGAGCTTGATGCAGGGTTCAAACCCACAAACTGGGAGATGACCTGAGCCAAAGTCCGACGCTCAACCAACTGAGCCACCCAGGCGCCCCACCCCACTTGAGGTTTCTAAATGTTGGGTTGAAAGACAGCAGTGGCAATCTGATGAACTTTCTGGTTTGCGAGTTGAATGTCTTGGTGATGAGGGCCTCTGGCGTCCGAGTGAACTTTCTGAGCGGCCCACACAGCAGAAGGCTTGAAGGATGTTCATACTTGATCTGTTATGGTTATTTCTTTGAAGTTTATATTAAGTTCAGTTCTAGCTTGCAGTGCTTTGGGGAATAAGGGCAGTATTAATTCTCAGTGATGACCAGACAAGACTGGGAGAAAAATTGAAAATGTCCATTTGGAGAGTTGTAGCCAGATATTGGAGGAAACTAGAATTGAGACTCCACAGGATATGCTATAGTTTTTCACCATAACATAAATTTCCAAAATCACCCTCACCCTCATGTTGATTCCTGTTTATAAAACAAGTCTCCTCTCATTAGATTTGGCCTTATTATTTACATAAGTGAAGCAAGAATAGTGATTGACCACGTAGGCCTTTTTGAGTTTGATTTGCTGGAAACTGACATAAGGAATCTCAGATGAGACTTTCAAAAGCCTCTTGAGGCTAGGAAAGCAAACCAAGAACTTGTCATCAGACCTCACTAGTGGCCCCTATAGATTTGGTTGAATTCTTCTCTTCTTCAGATACCCAAGATATCCCAAGTTTCCTGGGCCTACCAGCAAGTGACCTTCCTTACCTATAAGGCTGGGAACTTTGTAATCCAGGTCCTGGTTTTCCCAGAAAGGCTTTGTAGACATTGGCTTCATAAAGTTAACCTTAGTTCCTTAAACCAGACTTTACGTATGTCATTTTCAAATACGCCATATAAATATGACATTACATAACCAAGTATAAGCAGTTTCCGACCAGTATGAGCTGTTACAAGAATAGATTCTTTTTGAACTTATGCAAATAATTATATTGCCATGAAAATAAGAATATTCAATAAGACTTTTTGAATTCAAGCTATCAAGCAGGGAGAAAAAAATGTCTCATATCTGGTTACAAAATATAGTCTGTGAAATAGTTGTGAGTTATAGATAGCTAAAGAAAAAAGAAAAGGGGTTCCTTATTTCTGGAAAATAAAGCATTAAAGAACTAGCAATGTTCCAAACAAAAACCATAGCCATCCTTTTCAGGTCATTTAGTCTCATGTAACTAACTCTTGTTCTGATTGATCTTGGGTTAGCAGCTTCATGAACCTAGAAGCTTCTCCATTAGAATTTTGTAAATCCACTCTAAGTCCAGTGGTATAGTCTTAAAGTTAAAGCGATACCATCATAGGGCATTCCGGTCTGTAGCTGATTGCAAATATTTTCAGAGAAAACACCGGGTAAAACAACTGTGAATGACCAAAGACTTAAGCTGGTTAAAGCTCTGATGAGAGTTCATTTAACAAGGGAATTTGGTTATTTCTGTGGCATACAACCTTTAAAAAGGCAATGAGAATTATGACTGACAATGTTGCACCAAGACCTATCGTGAGCAGCAAGAAAACTGACAAATATCTATGAGCTTCATACAATTTCTGAAACATTTATGTTAATCACATTTACCCATACAAATACAACCTGGGGGAGATTACACATCACTTTTTATTCGACGGCAACTTTTTTTGCAATTCAGCATATCAAGTAAAAAGAAATTTTTTTCAAACAAAGGTTCTCACATATTTATTAACTAACCAACCAACAGATGCAGAAGCACTTATTTTTCCAATAAAATGTGTCTGTTGCTCAGGTAATAGGGATGTTTACCGAGTGATGTGGCCTGGATACAGCATAAATATGCCTGCCATCTCATGTGATCCCCATAGAACCAGCTTGGCTGTTGTCTAATGCTCCTCTTGGAATTGTACCTGACTTTGTTACCAGTTTTCACCGGAATCCACTAAGGAATGGGATGATTCTGCTTTAGTTTCTTCTGTAAGAATTGCTTGATCCTGAGAGTCTTGTGAGAAGACGAGGCGAGGTACGGTCAACTGCATGGACCACAATGATGGAGGAAAGGGGAGAGCTAAAATTATGTTTAACACTTTTCTTTTTAAGGTGAGAGAACACATCCTTTGAGGTTTTTCAGGACCCTCTGAGAAATCTCAAGGTCTGTTACAGAACAGAAAGATTTCATTTAAGATTTAATTTGGGGGAGGTAAAATTGCCACAAATGTAAAAAAACATTGGCTCATTTAAAAGTGAGAAGTCTTGGAGCACCTGGGTGGCTCAGTCAGTTAAGCGTCCGACTTGGGCTCAGGTCATGATCTCACAGCTTGTGAGTTTGAGCCCTGCATCGGATGTGCTAACAGCTCAGGGCCTGGAGCCTGCTTCGGATTCTGTGTCTCCTTCTCTCTGCCCCTCCCCAGGTCACAATCTGTCTCTCTCTCTCTCTCTCTCTCTCTCTCTCTCTCAAAAATAAACATTAAAAAAAATGTTTTTAAGTGAGTAAGATTAACTTAAATAATCAAGAATATGATAAAGGTCTACATAAGCCACAAGACATTATTCAAATAAGATAGAAAAGCTTTATTTCATAGGCAGGTTACTTAAAAGATAAAAACCTTTTAGAATGTCGTATTAACAACAGATGAATAACCCAAGAAAGTACTGTGGTTTTAACAAATAGATAGCTGAGTTCTAGATCTGTATTAGAATACTTTTGATATTAAGATTTAGTTCTTAAATCCTTATAAATAAATCCATTCAATCTTACCAACTTGACCACACATAAAATTCTTTTTATACAAAACTTCTATAATTTTTTTTTTTTTTTTTAGAGAGAGAGAGAGAGAGACAGCATGCACGAATGGGGGAGAGGGTCGGAGGGAGAGAGAATCTTAAAAAAAAAATTTTTTTTAAATCTTTATTTATTTTTGAGAGAGAGAGAGACAAAGTGTGAGCAGGGGAGGAACAGAGAGAGAGGGAGACACAGAATCCGAAACAGGCTCCAGGCTCTGAGCTATCAGCACAGAGCCCCACGTGGGGCCGAACTCATGAACCATGAGATTGACCTGAGCCGAAGTCGGACACTCAACCAACAGAGCCACCCAGGTGCCAAGAGACAGAGAGAGGGAGAGAGAGAGAGAGAGAGAGAGAGAGAGAGAGAGAGAGAGAATCTTAAGCAAGCTCTGTGCTCAGCGTGGAGCCTGATGTGGGGTTCGATCCAACAACCCTGGGATCATGACTTGAGCTGAAATCAAGAGTTGGACACCCAACCAACTAAGCCACCCAGGCTCCACTACAACTTTGTATATCCATTTGGATTTGTCCTATATTTTTCATCTTTCTCCATCTGAAACAACCAAACCATTTAGGCTAAAACTGCTCTCTTTTTTCCCTTAATAAAAATACATCCTTCACACCCTGGGTACTTTTCCTTGTTAAAAATACATCTTACTTTCCTTGCAAAGTTTTTTTCATCATCCTTATTATTTTTAGCAGTTTTAATGACATCTATCCTTATGGATTTAACCATTAGCAACCTCTCTTCTATAGAGAAAACTAGAAAGGTAACAATTGTGAACTGTCTCACATGCAAGCATTCTGTAGCAACCTAGCAAATTTTGTGAATATAATATCTCACAGTTTTTATAGGTACAGTTGACCTATGAACACCATGGGTTTGAACTGTGTGGGTCCACTTATATGCAGATTTTTTTTCAATAAATACAGCACAGTACTGTAAATGTGTTTTCTCTTTTGACTACTTAACATTTTCTTTTCTTTTGATTACTTCAGTGTAAGACTACAGCATATAATATACATAACATACCAAATGTGTGTTAATTTGACTATGTTATTGGAAAGGCTGCCATTCAAGAGTAGGCTATTAGTCAAGTTTTGAGGGAAAGGTCAAAAGTTACCCACAGATTTTTGACTGTATCGGGGTAGGAACCACTTAACCCCTGTATTGTTGAAGGGTCAACTGTATACTCTTCCTCATGGTACAAATGCTCAGTGTGGCAAAGAGAACATCTTTATTAATAGACCCAAATATATTTGGCTTCTATATGCCATATAAAAAGAAATGCCAAAAGTATATACGCTTTTGTTTCCATACTTTGTCTTACTTAGAAATAATCTAGATATTCGATGACTATCTGTTACTTGTCTTAGCATAGTTCTAAGATTTCAAGTTACCAAAAAGATCTTGGGAACAATTTTCAGGCAGACATACTATAACACCAAACAAGGCTAACTATCATTTCAAGTTATTTCCCCGTTGACTACTTTTATAGTACATGTGTGTTAGGTGAGTATCACAAAAAGCAAAAACCTATAAAGTTAAATGAATTTTTTTGTTTTTGTTTTACTGGTGTTTTTGTTATACATGAAGTAATGGATATCAAATAATTCATTGTTTTTAAGCAATTGATTTTTATTGCATTTTACATGTACATTGTTTCCTTGGGTTGAATTTACTATTTCATAATCTTAAATATACAGTAAACGAGATATTAGCTTATTTGGCTAGTAAGCCCAAATAGAATAAAAATGTTGATGATTCATAAGACATAGCTTTTAAAAAAATTAAATCAGCAATATTAAACAAGTCTTCGTTGCCAAAGATTTATCTAAATTACATGAACTTGAAAAGTATTTGAGTTAGTTTCTGTATTCCTGGAAGTGTTAGGAACATGTAACTTATATAAGTGCTCATTTATCTCTAAATCAATTTGAATAGAACTCCTTTAAGGGGTTTTATGTATTAATTCATTAATACTGTCCAGAGGTAAGAAAATATCACATATACATAACACATATTTATGGAGATGCATAGTCATATGAACACACAGAGAGTACAACTTTCTATACTAAAATTTTAGTACACTTTTGCTTTATATTTTTAATTTAAGGGAATATTGAAAGTGGTAAAAGATAAAAGAAAAGCACAGGTTATGATGGGAAAAGAGAGACTTTAGAAGAGCCAGATTGGAGAGATCTTCTTTTTCCCAAAGAGTTCATTGACGTTCCATATATTTTCCTTGGTAAAATCATACCAACAAGAAGTAGGTGAACAAAATTTGTGGGTTGCATACTCAGTAGGAGTTCAACAAAGGGGTTTCAGTCAAGTGAAAAGTTCTTATGGGAGTAGCAGGACCAGAGAGAATGATGAGGTCTCACAAAGAGCCAGGGCCAATTTTCCAGTCCAGAAATTGCAAAGTGAAACCACACTCAAGACAAAGAACCAGGAAAAATCACTAAGTCCAGGAAGTTAAGGAGTAATCCCCACTCAAGACAGAAAGTCAGGAAGAGAAGGATTTCAAACCAGCAGATACCCTTCAAGAAAGAAGCCTGAGCCTCCAACCCAGGTTCTGCTTGCCTGGAAATGTATTCAATAATGTTAACCATAAGATATTTTTTTTAATGAAATTCATTATTATTATTATTTTTAAGGTTTATTTATTTTTGAGACAGAGAGAGACAGAGCATGAATGGGGGAGGGTCAGAGAGAGGGAGACACAGAATCCGAAACAGGCTCCAGGCTCTGAGCAGTCAGCACAGAGCCCGACGCGGGGCTCGGACTCACGGACCGCGAGATCATGACCTGAGCCGAAGTCGGCTGCTTAACCGACTGAGCCACCCAGGCGCCCCAAGAAATTCATTCTTAAAGGACAAATATTTTATCTTAATAGAAATATTATTGTGGATGTGGTGCAAAATTTGAAGGGAATCCCAAATGTAGAATTCAAAATAGAGTTCTAAATCCCACCTTTGTAACACAAGATCTTTTCATAACATAAATCTCTCTAGTTCACTTTCCTTTTCAAGGGTCTCTGGGGGCTTCCTATCACAACTGCAGTATGATGCAAAGTCCTCCCATGTTCTACAAATGCCTGTGCTTGCCTCCTGAATCCTCTCTTCCCACTCCCTCCCTATTGCTTGCTCTTCTATTGGTACAAGAATTTTTATAGCTCCTTGAACTTGTCAAGCTTGTTCTTGCCTCAGGGCTTTTATCCTTGTTTTCTCTGCCTAAAGTGCTCTTTCCCCCAGACTTTCCATGGCACTTTTCCCCATTATTCAAGTCTCTGCTCAGTGTTACCCTCAGGCCCCACCTTCACCCTCTGTTTACTTACCTACCTTGGTTTTCTTCATAATATTTACAACCCTGAAATTACCCGGCTAGTGAATTAATTGTATCACTTTCCATTATAATGTATAGTCCAAAAGTGTTGGGGTGTTTTCACTTCTGTGTCCTGAGCACTTAGAACAGAATCCGGCACATAGCATGTGCTTAGTATATGTATTTTGAAAAGAAATAAATGGTTAATGAATGATTTTGCACTTAGTGACTCCTGCATTAATTTAGAAGAATTAATTCTAGTAAGAGTATTAATTTGCCATTTTGAGTTATAGTTACATTTCATGCATTCATATATTTAAGTTTTCTCAAGGAAACTTATATTATAGCCTGGATATTTTCTGGTAATATTACTTAATAGAGAAAAAAGAACAATAGCATTGAAGTCCATTGTCATCAGAAAATATCAAAATGTATGAAGCTTTTTTCCTGTAAGATTAAGGAATTCATATTTACAATTCAGATGGATTATTTAATGTTCCTTAAGTAAAGGAAGGCTCAAGTTTGTCTTAGGTCGAAAAATATTAGTTAATATCAGTCCAGAGAACAACTGTTTGCTCAAATTCACACAGGATTATAATTAAAGGTCACAGGAAACCTCGTTTACTTTTACTCCTACTTGAAATGAAGGAAATGTCTTAAATTAGGTGGTCTTCTCATATAATTAACAATCTCTAAAACCCCATTTCTTGCAATCAACCTATTATATATATTTTTTATATTTTATATTGTTATTGTATTTATATATATAAATGCATGTTTACATAAATGCATTAGCTGAGGTCATACTCACATGTACTGTATACAGTCATTTTCTTCCTTATATTATTTTGCTTGTCTTTCCCCCTGTTCAAACAGTTCCTGCTTCGTAACTGATGTTAATAAATGTGGCTGTGTGTGTATTTATGTTACACACATTCACACGCACACACACATGCACACATATACACACATCCCTGTGCATATCATATTCAAATAGGAGAAAAACAAAGACAAAGTGAGAAAGAAGTAGCCTGCAAAAAAAAAATTGCCTATAAATAAACAGGGATAACATTTACAGTGAATATTTTGTCAGCAGCCATGAAAGTAAAAAAAGAGTAGGATGAAATATGTAAAGTGTTGAAAGGAAAAAAAAAAAAAAAGCACCATCCTAGAATCCAGCAAAGTTCTCTTTCGAACGTGAAGTAGGAATAAACACTTTCTCAAACAAAATTCCTGGAAGAAATAAGCCACCATAGCTTGGCCCCAGGATACAAGGTCAATCTACAAAAAAGTCAATTATTTTCTTACATATCAGCAATAAACATTTGGATTTAAACTGACAACACACACACACACACACACACTCCAGACCTTGGAAACAGCATTAACACTGAAACAATTCTACTGGATCAGTATGTGTGAAACTACAAAACTTCTTTGTTGAAGAATTTTAGAGACGATTTATTTTTTTTATTTTTTTTTAGATTTTTTCAAATATTTATTTATTTTTGAGACAGAGAGAGACAGAGCATGAACGGGGGAGGGGCAGAGAGAGAGAGAGACACAGAATCGGAAGCAGGCTCCAGGCTCCGAGCCATCAGCCCAGAGCCCGACGTGGGGCTTGAACTCACGGATCGCGAGATCGTGACCTGAGTTGAAGTCGGACGCTTAACTGCCTGAGCCACCCAGGCGCCCCTAGAAATGATTTAAATAAATAAATGGAGAGATAGTCCATGTTCATGGACTGGAAGACCCAATATTGCTAGTATGTCATTTCTTCCAAATCTATCAATAAATTCAACACAATTCCAATAAAGATCCTGGCAAGCTATTTCCTAGATATTGACAAACTGATTCTGGAGTTTACATGGAAAGACAAACAATTAGAATAGCCAACACAATATTGAAGGAAAAAAAAAAACAGAGCTAGAAGGTTATATTACCCAATTTTAAGACTTACTACAAAGCTGCCATAATAAAGATAACTTGGTATTGGTGAAAGAAAAGACACACAGATCTATGGAACAAAACAGAGTCATGAAATTTACCACAAAAATATGACCAACTGCTTTTCAACAAATGTGCAATGGAGAAAGTATGGTCTTTTCAACAAATGGTAACTGAGCAATTAGACATCCGTAAGCAAAAGGATGAACTTACACAGAACCTTACACTATTTGCAAAAATTAACTCAAAATAAATTATATAAATTATAAATAATGTAAATTGCAAGACTATAAAATTTCTAGAAAAAAACATAGGAAGAGAAATCTACATTACCTGTGTCTGGTGTTGAATTTTAGATACAATATGAAACCCACAAGCCATGAGAAAAATACTGATGTTGGGCTTTATTAAACAGAAAAACTGCCTCTCCAGAAAAGATAATGTTAAGAAAAGGAGAAGACAAGCCACTAATTTGGAGAAAATACTGATAAAACACAGGTGATCAAGGATGTTTATCTAAAATATACGCAGAATTCCTAAATTCAACAAACAAGAAAACAACCTAATTAAAAATGGGTAAAAGTTCTGAATGGACACCACAACAAAGACAAACAAGCATGTGAAAAGATGGTTCATATCATTATCATTAGGGAAGTTTAAAATAATATAATGAAAAGATACCACTACATACCTACTAGAGTGGCTAATATTCGAAACACTGACAAAACCAATTGCTTGCAAGGATTCAGAGTAACTAGAACTTTCATTCCTTGCTTGTGGGAATGCAGAATGGTACAGCCATTTTGGAAGATAGTCTGTGTTTCTCACAAAGCTGAACATAGTCTTATCACACAATCAAGCCTTCATGTTCCTAGGTATTTACCCAATTGAGTTGAAAATTTATTGTCCACAAAAAAACCTGCACATGAATTTTTATAGCAGCTCTATTCATAGTCACCCCAAACTGGATGCAACCAAGATGCCCTTCAATAGGTGAATGGTTAAACAAACTGTCCTATATTCACACAACGGACTACTATTAATCAATAAAAAGGAATGAGATATCAATTTAGGCAAAGACATGCATAAATCCTAAGTGCCTAGTACAGAGTAAAGAAGCCAGTCTGAAAGGTTAGACAAGGTACGATTCCATTTATATAATATTTTTGAAAAGACAACACTATAGAGACAGTAAAATAATAGATGTTTGCTAGGTGCTTGAGGAGGGAGGTTGAATAGGTTAAATAAAATGCATTTATTGGGCTGGTACAACTATTCTGTACGATGTTATAATGGTGGATACATGACACCTTTCATTATTTTCAAAAGCCATAGACTTTTCAGCATAAAGATAATGCTTACCAATAAAAAGATAAATAAATGGGCGGTTGGGGATGTCAGGACAGAAGGAAAATTATGAAAACAACTCATACGTATTACAAAGTATGAAACAACTTCACTCAAGGGTAGGGGGTTGAAAGGTGTTAACCTAAGTAAATTTGAACACGAGTAGAGTTTGTAAGACCCAAACCAAGGGACCTGCACAGAAGCACTGCACTCTAGTTGTTAATAAAGTTGTTTCCTACATGAATTTATTTACATGTATTTATTAACAATTTATTTATTATATGTATTTATTGACAACTCTGAAACCATTATACATGTATACCATAATTTAAAAAATTAATTAAATGTATGGTGAATGTTGAGAGTCAGATTTCTCACTGTTGGAATAGAATGTTACTGACAAAAAAGGTTGAGAGACTAGAACTGATCTTTACACCCATGGATTCAAGCTGCAGAAATCAACATGAACTCATGTTTAGCTTAATATATATATATATAAATATTTATAGATATGTGTATATACACAGGTTGACATACACACATATGTTTTTTGTCCTATCAGCTGAGAGGGCCTGGAAGCGATGGTAGTGACAAGTATACCTAATGCCCAGATTTAGGTTTCTGATATCAAACTCCAAAAAAAGGAACCTGTGCTCTGTGAAGAAATTGGTGACTCCAAGACTGAGTTAAGAAATATACAAGGTGAGCCTGGCATATCTTGTAGTGACAGAAAGTAATGGATGGAGTTCACAAACAAACATCTGAGGAATGCATGTCAAAGGGACACGGGGACCAAACGAAAGAGCTCCCAGTGGCCAAAGCCGAAACGATTTGAGCAATTAAACATTAGATTATAACCCAATGCATAAAATACATATCCGTGAATCCATCCTGAGATAAACAAACAATTTTATATATACATAATGGGAGAGAATAGGCACATCTGGGCAGAAGAATTCCAAATTACTTTACATATATCCTTCCTCAAGGAGGTGGAACATAATTCTCTACTCAAGTACAGGTTGTACATAGATAGTTTCTTCCAAAGAATACAGTATTAAAGTGGGAAAGAAGAGTAACTTTACAACAGAAAAACTTAACAAATGGTGTCTCTGTCAGGACATCATCATCAACATCAACAAGAATAAGTTACGTTGATAGAGCTATTAAAAAAAATCACTTTTACAAAAATAGCAAAAATACAATCTACAAATTGAGAGAAAATATTTGTAAATCCCCTACATAGAAAAGGATTCATATCTCACTATAGTTACATATAGTATTTATTTACTAGAGTAAAATTTAGAGTATGCATTTGCTTATACTCTTAAAATAAAACAAATGAAACAGAAAGACAATAAAATATGCAAACAGAACACACACTATATCAGACAGGATATACAGATCACAAAAATGCATGTGAAGGATGCTCAACACCACTGGTTATCAGGGAAATGCAAATTAAAACCTCAAAAAAATGCCATAACACATTTTACAGAATGGCTAAAATCCAAAAATGTGAAAATACCCAGTGTAGGAGAGGATGTGGAGCAACAGGAACTTTCATTCATTGTTGACTGTAATGAAAAAAAGGTATAGCCACTCCAGAGGACAGTGTTGGATGGCTTTGTTTGTATGACTTTCTGGAAAAGGTACAACCACAGGCACAGCAAAGAAAGACCATAGTTGGTAGGGAGTTGTAAAGGTGTTGCAGTTGACTACAAAGGAGACACACAGGAATATTTTAGGCTGATAGAACTGTTTTGTATGATCCTTGGACGGGAAATATATGACTATATTTATTTGTTAAAATATATATAACTTTCTGTGATCGTAATCAACCAGGGAGATCACTGGCTGCCGAGAAGAGACAGAACTTTACAGGGAAGGGTGGAGGCAGAGGCAGCAGACCGGCAGCCTTCCTGGCCCGGAGGTGCCAGATGATGCTAGGTCCACCCACAGCAGTAGCCATGGAGACCGGCCACAGGGAAGGGGTTTGGAGTGCATTTTGGAGTTTGATGGGACAGAAACCGGCGGGGGGTTGCGCGGGGCTTAAGGGCAAGAGAGGCATCAGTCGTGCCGGTAAAAAGTTTGCAACCTCTGGTATTGACGAAAACGCGGAGCCCTGATTTAGTTTAGTTTAGTTTTAGTTGTTACCAGAATGTCAACTCTTGAACCGCTGAGTGGGTCCTGGGGAGAGTGGTTCTGGAGATGACTCAACTGTCCGTGGAATCAATGGCCAAGCCAGAACATCTCTCTGGAATCTCAGGGTTCTGGAATTTTGCTGAGGGTCCCGTCAAGAGTGAGAGCAGCTGGAAGGAAGTATGTGGAGCAGAATTGGGGAAGTTCTTGTACAAGCAAGTACCCATGTGGTGGTGACATGCCCAAGATGGCACACTTCCTCTTGTGCGACACCTCAGTTTGACCATATGTGACCCCATTTATGAGTGAGCGACATCCATTCTCATTCAAGAACCAACTGCCAGATTCACACCTTTCCAAGTATGAGTCCTAAATTCCATTTTGATGCTTGAGCGACTTCATTAAGGCAATTCTGGGACAGATACGTGGTGGTTCATGTGCTGGAAGAGACATTCCCACTATAATCGCTGGAAGCTCCTTGCCTGTTGTGGAATTAGCTCAGGACTATGTCCAGCTTTCTGTCCTCTTTCTACTCAGAGCACCCCTGACCTCAGCAAGGAAAGAGTCATATCTCTTGCTCCATTAAATGTCCCAAGCCTAGTACACGGGGGTCTCAGGAGGGTCTTTCTGATAAATAATAGGATCTGACAGACACCATCACTTGAGCAATTAGGGGGAGAGGTCAAGATACCCAACGTCTTCCCTCCAGCAGAAGCTCGCATCCGTGTGGGGAGAGGGAGGCCTTTGCTCCCATCACATGTGGACAGCGTGGCACTGGCCCTAAGTCAGTAAAGGACTCCTGGGTTGGTTCATGGTGTCTGTAGTCAACCCAACACCACCTGGTCCTGATTTTCTGGAATAGTTCTGTCTAGATTATATTTCTTGGATATGCAGTGCTCCAGAAGTTAGCAGGGAGTCTGATCACAGTAGGAGGTGGAATGAAGAAATCATTGGCCCCAGTAGTATCCTCCCAAGCCACTACTAAGTTCTGGATCTTGCTCTTCAAAAGTGAAGGCCCATGAAAGTAGCAAGGCCATCTATGGCTGATCCAAGGGGACAGAAGGAGCAGCCATTTCTTCTCCTTTTCCCTTTCTTTGTTACTGACTTCACCTCATCTCCAGCCTCCTCCAATCCTTACCCTTAAGCCTTACCTTTGCTCTAATTGACCCATACTGCTATCTCTAAATGACAGACTATACAAAGGTTCAATTTGTTCTCCTGTATACTCTTACATATGTTTAAAAATGTTCCTAAGAAGCTTCAAAGTAGGCCTTTAATCTTTGTGTCACTGCTTTTTGTGTCTAGTGTGAAGGGGGGGGTCCAGTTGTATTTGATTTTCTCTATCTACACTCAGTTGTTTCAATGCAATTTATTAAAATTAAGACTATTAACAGAGTGTCCTCCAGCTCTACACTTGCAACTTTTTCATAAATGAAGGGGACGTGTGTGTGTGTGTGTGTGTGTGTGTGTGTGTGTGTGTGTTTCCAGGACTCATGATTCAATGTCACTAGTCTTCTTGTCAGTCCCTGCACCCAAAGTACAAACTTGGTTACTGGAGCTGTCTTATACTTCTTTCCATCTGGCCGAGTAATAGCTCTTGTCTTCTCATTTTCTCGAGAATATCTTGACTCTGTTTGACTATTTGTATGCCTTTATATTTCAGAATCATCCATGGTATCATGTACACAAATATTCACACACGAAGCCCTTTCCTATTTTTAAATATGGGGTTGCAGTTAAGCTGCATTTTCTTCTTTGTGAGAACCAAAATGTTCACAGATTTGAATCTTTACATCCACGAATGTATTTTATTCAATATGTACAGAGGGATTTGTGAATTTATCTAAATAACATTTGTATATTTTTAAACGTTTTTTTCTGTGAAAGTCAATTTTTCTTGTTAAATGTATTCTAAGATACTCAACGATTTAGTATCATAGGTTACAAGTTATATTTTGTTCACTTTCATTTTCACACATTTGTTGCTGGCAGAAAGCAAAGTTCATTTTTTTTGTGTATTGATCTTATAATTAGCAAACTTATGTACATGTTCATGGGTTGAATAGCTTAGCTTTCTTTTTTTTTTCCTTTTTGGATTTTCCTCGTACACAGTCTAATCATCTGTTTATCGTGAAAGCATTATTTCTTACTTTCCGATCCCTTTCCTTTTTGTTACTTCTGCTTCGTGTTACTGCACTGGCTGCTACTTCTACTACAGCATTGAATGGAAATGGCGACGGGGGCGCCTGGGTGGCTCAGTCCGGTGAGCGTCTGACTTTGGCTCAGGTCATGATCTCACGGTTTGTGAATTCGAGCCCCACATGGGGCCCTCTGCTACTGTCAGCACGGCGCCCGCTTTGGATCCTCTGTCTCCCCTCTCTCTGCCTCTGTCCCACTCGTGGTCTCTCTCTCTTACAAAAATAAATAAAACATTAAAAAAAAAAAAAGAAATGGTGATAGCAGGAACCCTAGCTTAGTTCCCAAGTTCAAAGTAAAAGCTTTTCACTTTGCCTCGAAAGTTTGATATTTGCTATAGGTTTTTTGTACATATACTTTACCTAGTTTGTTAACATATTTTTAGGTTTGTAGGAGTTCATTTTAGAACAGTTTTAGATTTACAGGAAAATTGCAGAAATAGTGAAGAAATTTCAATGTGTCCCAATCTCGGTCCCTCATATTACTGACATCTCGCATTAGTAAGGTACCTGTGTTATATCTGATGAACAACTGTTGATACAGAATTATTTACCAAAGTCCACACTTTATTCGGATTTCCTTGTGTTTTGCCACGTGTCTTTGTTCCTGTTCAGCGTCCCCTCCAGGACAACTTATTACTTTTAATGACCGCATCTCTTTAGACTCCTCTTGGCTGTGCCAGTGTCCGAATGTCCTTGTTTTGATAACCTCAACAGTTTTTAGGAATACGGGTCAAGGATTTTGTAGAATGTCTCAGTTAGGATTTGTCTGATAGTTTCCTCAATATTAG
Source organism: Felis catus (assembly GCF_018350175.1). Classification (NCBI taxonomy): domain Eukaryota; kingdom Metazoa; phylum Chordata; class Mammalia; order Carnivora; family Felidae; genus Felis; species Felis catus. The sequence goes on along the minus strand of NC_058386.1, from coordinate 116,414,629 downwards.
ACATGGATTAGGTGTTTTGGGGAGGAAGACCAGAGAGGTGAAGCTCCATTCTTGTCACACCATATCCACGGTGTACGCTGTCAACATGATTTATCAGTAACGATGTTAGCTTGATGACAGAGTGTCGGATTTCTCCACAGTAAACTTATCCCTTTTTCCCTGTGCCACACTGTAATCTTTGGAAGAATTGTGGAGCCCCATGATGTGCCAGTCATCAAGATTAGGACTCTGAAGGGTGACTGTGGAAAACCCCACCCCACATAGAGGAGGCCTCACAGAATCCAGCTCCCCACACACTGGCAGCATTGGGCAGCCTTCAGCCATGGTGGTGAACGTTGGGCCTTCTTTTACTTGGGGTGAGGGATTTGTTCAGAGGGGCCTGGCTTGAGGTCAGCAAGGTGAGGGACCCAAGCCCTGCCAGAAGTCACTGGGAAGACTCTGTGCAAGGACTGAGTGGACTTCCCACCTCAGACAGAGGAGGGCCCCCATACACCTGCTCATGCTTTCAGCCCTGGGAGGCCCTGGGCAGGGCTGATGGGCAGAAACTCTTGACTCCTACTCTTATTCTTTGGGAGTCTCAGAAAAATGGCGACTTTGGCCTGAGGGAGACATCTTCAGGCCAGCAGAGAAAGAAGGTTCAGACCCTGTCTGGAGTAAACAGAAAAACCTTGAGGATGACTCAGGGTATTTACCAACCTAGAACACAGAGGGGTCCACAAAATCCACACCTGTCTGTACTGTCAGCTCTAGGATGTTTGGGTAGAGGTAACTAGCTGTGGTGCATCCTGGCTTCCATCTTGGTTCCTGACCTTCATCTCAGGAGTCTAAGAGAAGAATATCCTCAAGGGGGAGAGGGATGGTGCAGAGTCAGGTCAGCAAAGGTAAGGATTCTGAGGAATAGGTGAAGGGACCTCTCACCACATAGAGTGTAACACAGTCCTGTCTCCCTCCTACAGTCAGTCTTGGAGGCCCCAGGGAGGGTCCCTGAATACATTTTCTGTCTTCCACTTTGGGAGTCGGAGAGATGTGAGACACTCTTTGAATGGGGCCTCATTGGATTAAGCAGACTAAGGGGTTGCAGCTGCACATAGATGAAGACCTAAGTGAAGGACAAAGGAGACATTTCACCTCACAGAAACTCGCTCTGAGGTCATCTCTGAGAAGACTTGTGCATGGATTCCAGGCAGAAGACACCTCTGTCATAATTCTGACCCTGATTTCTTGTGAAAGCAGGGGCAGAGAAGTCCTGGATCTCCCTCATACAGGGTAGGAGATCTCCTAATTCCTCCCTTGTAGTCCTCACCTTGACAAAGGAGATGAGTGTCTTGGCCTGAGAGACACATCCTTACCTCAGCAGAGGGAGGAGTGCAGACCTCTCCAGGAGGAAATACGGTGACCTTGAAGATGCGTAATGGGACTTCCCACTATGAACAGATGGGGTCCCACAGAAACTTTGCCCTGAACCTACTGTCTGCAATGTTTGGACCTGTGGTGGCCAGATGTACTGTTCTGTCACTTCTATCAGTGATGAGTAGTATTTTAGAAAGGTGAGGCCTTGGCTGAGATGGCCACATTAAAGTTAGTAGAGAGTAGTGTGGCTGAGGCCTTGCCAGGTTTGAATATTAGTATTTTGAGGGAGAGTGGAGGGTACTCTACCACAGAACAAAGGAGGGCCTCACACAATTCAGTACTCCCTCCCAATGTTGGCTCCAATAGGCCCTGGGACATGGTGGCTATAAGCAGCAGCATCCGATTTGTCCAAGAGTATCCAGGAGAGGTGAGAACCTTGGTCAGAGGGGGCAAAATCAGGTCAGTAGAGGGAGGAAGCTCAAGCTCCACCAGGAGTCAAGGTATGGGCTTTGAGTGAGGACTGGTGGAACCCACCACCCAGGAGTGATGAGCTTCAGTCTCACCTTGCCCAGGCTGACAGCTCTCAGAGGCCCTGAGACAAGGTGTATGCATGTGATGGACCCTCACTGCTGCCTGATCATCTCAAGAAAGTGAGTGCCTTGGTCTGAGGAGGACACACTCAAGCAAGCAGGGAAAGGGGGCCCAAGCAGTGCCAAGATTCAAGGTGAGGACTCTTGAGAGAGGACTCAGGGGAACTTTCAACATAGGGGGCTGCCAGGCACTGCCATGCCCCTGCTCTTAGCCCTGGCACGCTCCAGGCAGGAGTATCAAGCAGACTCATTCCTTAACTCTTCATGCATCATATGCACATGGAAATCTTGGCCTGAGGGACTCATCATTGGTTCTGTGAAAGAGAGTTCAGGCCCAGACAGGGCAAAACTATACATCTTGAAGGGGACTAAGGGCACCTGCTATTCTAGAACACAATGGGCCCCACAGAACTCAGTCCTAACATGCTCTCAGCCTGGGAAGTTGAGCCAGGCTTGGCCATGTGTGATGGGGGTGAGTTTTCCAGCTGTCCATCTGAGTGGGTGGGGGAGGGGGCTTGTCAGAGAGTGTGAATCTTATTGTGCAGGGGCCTGGCTCAGTACACAAGAGAAAAGAGTCCCAGGCCCTGCAAAGCATCAAGCTGATGATTAAGAGGGAAGATTTAAGGGACCTTCCACTCCACGTAGAGGGAGATCCAAGACTGCTTTGTCCCTTTTAGCCTTGTGAGGCCCCAAGCAGAGAAGCTGGATGTGCTGTATCTGTACCTCCATCTTGGGAGGCTGAAAGTGGTGAGGTTCTCTCTGAGGGGTGTAGCCTCAGATTAGCAGAGGGAGAAGTAACAGGCCGGACCAAGCATCAGGAAGAGGACTCTGAGGGAAGGCGGAGGGGATCTCCCACTCCAGAGAAGATTCTCAGAAACCCATTCTTACTTTCAGTCCCAAGAAGTCCCAGGCAGGGCCTTCAGGTAGATAATCCCACTTCTTTATATCCCCTTTGGGGTCTCAGGAAATGGGGATCTTGGCTTGAAGGTACCTCCCATCCTAGAACACAGGAGGCTCTGGTTGCCATCTGTATCCAGAGGTGCCCCTCAATTCCTTTTACAGGGGCTCCAGGAACTGGGTGGTGAAGGCCTTGTTCTAAAGCATGTGTCCTCCAGTCAGCAGAACAGAGGGCTCCCAGGCAGTGCCAGGATTCAAGGTGTAGACACTGAATGTCTACTAAGGGATCTACTCATGCCAGAACAGAGGGGAGCCCACAGTTTCCGATCCCATCTGCCTACCATCAACCCGTAAATCCCTAGGCTTTCTTGGTTGCTTATAACCTGGGGAGATTTTTCACTTCCTACGATAAGTCCAGAAGCCCTTTGGGGCCCTAGAGCACCCCCTAAAGAGGAGACTTGTAAGTCATCCTTTGTCCAGAGCTGCCAAAAGTATCTTTTTCTGCTGAGGCCGCTGCCCTTCTCCCTCTCTCTCCAGGCTTGTGGTACCTGATCTCCCACCATCACACTCACACTTCTACCTTCTACTTGCTGTTGCCAAGTAGAGTCATCATGTTTCACTCTCCAAAATGTCTGCGCCTCACATTTGAGCCAGACTTTCAGGCCCAAACTGAGATACAGGGCCTGGCGGTGGCCCGTGTTCTCACAGCTGAGGAGGAGGAGGAGGAGGAGATTTCCTCCTCTTGATCTTTCAATTTCTCCTATCCCTCCACCTCCTCCTCCCTGCCTTCCTCTCTTGTGATCCCGGTTTCCAAAGAGGAGAAGGAGGTGGAGGAGGAGGAGCCTGAGAAGGAGCCCGCCACAACATTGAGTCCTCCCCACAACCCTCAGAGCCCATGCTTCTTCTCCGTAACACGGAGCACATCAGAAGGAGGCTCCAATAGCCAAGAAGAAGAAGATACAAGTTTCCCGCAGACCTCAACAGACACCGAATCTTTGCCCACAGACCTGCTAGATGAGAAGGTAGATGATTTAGTGAATTTCATGATCCTTAAGTACCGATTGCAGGAGCCCGTCACACAGGCAGAAATGCTGATGGTTATCATGAAAAGGTACAGGAAACATTTCTCTATGATCTTTAAGAAAGCTTCTAAGTGTTTAGAGGTGATCTTTGGCATTTATGTGAAGGAAATGGACCCCATCATCCACTCCTATGTCCCTGTCAACTCACTGGACCTCCTTACCCATCATAAGATGCTTAGTGACAACCAGAACATGCCTGAAAACAATCTCCTGATAATCATCCTGGGTGTGATCTTCATGGGGGGAACAGTGTCCCTGAGGAAGCCATCTGGGATTTCCTGAATATGATAGGAATGTGTGCTGAGAGGGAGCATTTCATTTATGGGGAGCACAGGAAGCTCATCACCAAATATTGGGTTCAGGAGAATTACCTGGAGTATCAGCAGATGCCTAATCATGATCCTCCATGTTATTAATTCCTGTGGGGTCCCAGGGCCCATGCTGAAACCAGCAAGATGAAAGTTCTGGAATTTTTGGCCAACGTCAAAGAGACTAACCCCACTTCCTTTTCATGCTGGTATTAGCATTTGAGAGATGAGGAAGAGAGGGCCCAGGCCAGAATTGGCTCTATGGATAATACTACTGCCATGTTTGTTGCATAGCATTGGTCAGCAGCTTCTCTTACCCCAAATGAAGAGTGAGCCTGAATCATCACTTTGTATTTGAGGAGGAGAGTCTTGGTTTTGAGTAAATGAGTCAGGATCAGGCTGGGGAGAACACAGTGTACAATAACTTTGTGTTCCTGTTTTGTATGGGTGACTTAGAAGTTCATCTTTTTTTCTTTTGATATTTTTCAAGTGTCCCTTTAAAATTTTTTAATGTTTATTTATTTTTGAGAGAGAGAGAGAGAGAGAGAGAGAGAGAGAGAGAGAGAGAGAGAGAGAGAGAATGAATGGGGCAGAGGTACAGAGAGAGAGTGAGTGAGACACAGAATCCAAAGCAGGCTCCAAGCTCTGAGCTATCAGCACAAAGCCTGGTTCAGGGCTCAAACCCATGAACTGAGAGATTATGACTTGAGCTGAAGTCGCATGCTCAACCAACTGAGCCACCAAGGCACCCCCAAATGTCCCTTTTAATGGACAGTTTAATTCCTTAAAGACTCTAAGTTTTGAATGACATCAGTAACACATTTATTGGTTTTTCAGGTTTAAGAATAAGAGTTTTAATATTTTGCAAAAATTTGGGAAACTTCCCATCTTTTAGGGAATCTGGTACAAGGTAACATTGGAATAGAAATTTCCTTGGAAATGTGAAAGAGCCAAGTAGTAAAGTATAAGGGTTCAATAAGCAGAGGGAAAAATACAAAGGATGGTTTATCCTTGAGTTTGCTTATACCTTTCAGTCCACCATTCTGGAAAATTAGAAAGATACACTTGGATTTGCTTGGCCTATTCAAGAAAGTAGATGAAATCTTAATAGATGAAAGTCCCTGCTCACTGACTTTTTTTATTCACCAAACATCAATTTTTTACTTGCTCCTTGGAAGGTCCTATGTTAGTAGTGGGGATCCTAGGATTAGCAGGATACACTCCCTAACCAAAGAATGGTAGAGGCTAGGAGCAGCAATCATATCAGGAACATGGTGGGATGTCCTCTAAGAGCTACAGAGCAAGAAAAAAGAGTGAGGAGGTGAGACTCCAAATGGAAGCAGTTGAGTAAAAAGGCACCGAGCCAAGGCACTTTGGAGCTCTGAGAAATGGCAATTCCTTCTGTCAGAGTTGGTTAGGAATCTGGGTGTTGAGTGGGGAGTGAAGGTTGTATGGGACATCTTACATGAATAGGTTTGGGAGATCTCAGAATCATCATCACTGGCTGGACGTCTCAATGAGGTCTAAGTAAATAGGTCAACTGGAGGAGTGGCCCCAGAGCATGCCAGACACCAGCCCCTATCTTAGGGCCACCCTAAGTCTTGTGAGGAAGAGCATAGCTGCTCCCTGCGTCCTTTGGGTGAGCAGCACTCTTGGGTACTCTAGTGGTCCAGTGCACCCTTGCTGGTGTCCCAGGGCTGAGAGCTGCCTTGGTGCCGGCTGGACACCAGAATGTGTTTCCCCTGTGCACGGTGGACCCCTCTGTGGAGGCTGGGGCTATGTGGGTGCGCAGGGGTGGTGACCGACGTGTGACAGTTGAGACAGACCAGAAATACTAATGAGCAGGGGAAGGGAGTGTGCGGCTGCAAGGAGGTGGGAAGTGGAGAGACAGTGCCCTGGGACTCATCACCTCGGTGACTCTGCAGGTAAAGGACTGGGTGTGGACATACGTTGAAACGGGTCCCCGTGTTGTCCCTGGCTCAGGCTGCCTCCCACAGATTCTGAGCTCTTGGCACACTAGAGGGTAGGTGTCCCATGGCTAGGACTTTGGTCTACATTGCCACCAGATAGAGGATTGGCCCAAGGGTGCAGACAGTTGCAGGGTGGATGGAAGTCCACGGAGATGGTACTTTTCCTTGTTAAACTGATGGATGGATATGGAATCCAAAGCAAGAAGTATCATGTGTCATGACATTGAGAGCATCCTCAAGTCCAAGACAGTGCTTGGGCCTGGGTGCAAGAAGTCCACAATGACAAACTCAGTAATAGTTTCCTAGGGGAATTCTGAAGCCATTTGTACCATTTTCAATTTCTTCCATGGAGTTCAAAGGCCCAGGTAGGTCTCACATTCCACGTTTGGAATCAAAACATGTGATCATTCATTCACTTATTAATTCGCCCCATCCATCATTCTCTCATTTGTCCTTTCAGTCAGGAAGCTTTTACCGAACATATGCTAGGGAGAAACACCAAGGAAATAAACCAAAAAGAAATGAACACACGTAACTCAAGCTGTGATGTGAGAAAATGAACAGGAGGCAGATTGTAGAAAATATTAGGAAATTAGCAACTGTGAAATGATAGAATAATATATAATGATTCTGAGGTCGTATAATTACTGACTAGGCAGAAGTCTTCCGGATGAGACCGAGGAGGAGAGAAGAAGAGTTGGTTGCAATTCGAGTTATGGTAGTCATGAAGAAAGTTGTGGCAGAAGATACCAGCATGAGCCATGTAGATGGTGAAGCTGAGAGGGATGTCTGGGTCAATAGGTCTGGTAGGAACCATGGGTCTGACTCTCAGGAGAGGGTACTGGGCTAGAGACTAGACTAAGCTGCATCAATAGACAGAGATCTACATGCTGTGGAATGTCCTCTCTTTCCTGTGAATACACTTGGCAGCGACAATGAAAAAGAAAAGCATAATACCATAATACATCCAGGTAATACTTTAAAGGGGAAAAATACTCATATAGTAATAAGTGAGAAGAAAAAGTTTTCCTAAATTTATATATACACATACATATATGCACACACACACACACACACACACACACACACACACACATCCATGCCTGTGTATTTGTGGCTCGTATTATATATACAGTGATCATGGCCTTTCAATCTCACATCTACTATCTTAGATCACTTTTAAAGTTTGGCTATTGACACCCTTTGTTCAGGTCGGAGCTTATACCTATCAATACCCAGACATTTACTCTTCTAATCCAGTGTGGCTGTTTTACAAAGCTGACAGCTGTGCGGGAACTAAAGATTTTCATAGCAAACAGAGCAAGACTGTAAGCCAGCTTGGGCCAGAGTACCTAGAGGCCGGGTCTCTATGATGCTTACTGTATCTGACTGGTAGACATTGTCGAAATTAGACATTCCTTTCCTCATTCCAGAGGAAGCCTTCAAACGAAATCTGATCCATGAACATGAGGAAGGCAAAACTGATCAAAGTGAGGACTGTTAAGCTCAAAGTCCCTACTGACTCGTTATGTTTCCTGTCCTCCACCCCCAAGGTGGTGGGTGCTCGCACCCAAGCACAGAACTCTAGGCTTTCCCTAAACACAGGTGATGGAGGGCCCTTCCTCAGACACGAATTTCATCATGTGCCTGCACAGGCATCTATCTATGTGGACCCTAATAGGCCCAGTTCTACCAAATCCCAGTTTTTCCTCCTGGTTTTCTGGCACTCCCAAGAGTTTGATTATATGACAGGCTCCTGTCATTTTTGTACTTTCTGAAAGCTCTCCTGTGATGTGGCCCTTTCTCTCTATATTGTTCCCTATCCTTTTAGCTATGTCCCACACCATCGCCTCTCAACGATCTCCTTTTATTTTAATTTCTCAGGCCAACAGCGGATGTTTTAGCTCCTCTGATCTTTTCAAAAAGCCAGTTTTGTTTCTATTGATAGTTAATGTTTTTCTAAATTCGATTTCATTGGTTTCTGCTCTTCTCTATATTATTTTCATTCTTTTGCATTACTTGGGTTGAATTTTTCTTTTTATAATTTAGGTGGAATATTAAGATATTGATTTGGGTCATTTTTATGCCAAATAAAAACATTTAATGAAATAAATTTACCTCTACGTACAGCGTTAGCTGAATCCCTTGAACTCTGATGTGTCTGTCCGGTTTTCATTTTCATTTAGTTGGAAATATTTTCTAACTTCCTTTAATAATTTCTTTGAAGTAGGGTTGGTAAAAATATGTTGTCTATTTTCCAAAAATTAGTGACTTTTTACATCTCTTTAGTTCTTTTCTTTGGTTTAATTTAATTATGGGGAGAGAAATATGTAATTCAATATTTTAAAATTTGTCAAGTGCTGTTTTATCATCTGTGTGAATGTTCTGAGTGCACTTGAAAAAATGTACATTTTGCTGTTGGAGTGTTTTCTAAATGCCAAGTAAATCAGTTTGGCTGATATTCTTTTTCAGGTTTTATTTTTGAATTATTTGATTATTTATGTAGAGAGGGATGTTGATGTCTCTCAATGTAATTGTAGCTTCAACTATTTCTCTTTTCCCATTCTCTTGGTTTTTGTTTTGCTTTTTATTTTTGTTTTTAGTTAATGTGTTTTGAAGATCTGCTTTTAGATTTATACACATTAAGGACTGTTATGTCATCTTGGTAATTTGATTCTTTTATCGTTATGTAATATCCTCTATTTATTCTTGGTAACCTCCCTTCCTATGAAGTTATTTTTTTCCCTGATATTGTTATAATAATCTAGCTACCTTCTTTTTCCATGTTTATTTTATTTTTAAAAATAGCAACCAATAACACTTTTTTTTGGTGTACAAAGCCAATGATTTTTACCCCTGTCTGGATCTGTGTACCCACCACCATAATCAGGATACTGTATGGTTCCATAACTGCTCCTTACAAAAAAAAAAAAAAAAAAAAAGCCCTTCCCATGTGTTATGTACGTTTATATACTCTTCCCACACCTAACCTGGACAACCACTCATCTGTTTTCCACATCCATAGTTATATATTTCAAAGACAGTCAATATAATTAAGTAATAGAATATATAACTTATTGATACTTGGTTTACTCAGTAAACAGTCTTTAAGATTCTTCCAAATCGCTGTGTGTATCAATAGTCTATCCCTTTTGTTGTTTAGGAGTGTCCCATTATAAGTTTGTTAACCTAGTTTGTTAATCCATTCACCCAATGTGAGGACATCAGATTGTTTTCCGCTTTTGTCATATATGAATAGAGCTATCATAGAAAATCATGCACAGATCTTTGTGTGAACATAAGTTTTTATTTCTCCCAGGCATGGGATTGTTGAGTCAAATGGTGAGTGTATATGCATATAAGAAATCACCAAGTCATTCCCCACAATGACTGTTCAACTTTATATTCACTGGGGCAATGCATGAGAGTTCAAGTTGTTCTATATCCTTGCTGGCACTTACTAATGTTAGTGTTAGTTTTTTAATCTGTTCTCAAAAGTAAGTTGCATCTTCTTGTGCTTTTAATTTGCTTTTCTCTAATGGCTAATAATGTAGAAAAGTTTTTCATGGGTTTATTTAACATGCATACATGTTATTTAACATGCATACATGTTTCAGTGAAGTATAGTCTGCCCACTAAAAATTTTTTTCCCTATTTTTTTTTCAATTTTGAGGGCTCTTTATGTATTCTGGATAGAGATCCTAATTTGATTTGCAAATATTTTTTTTTCTAGTCTGTTGCTTGGCTTTGTCTGCTCTTAAGCATTCCTTTCTCAGAGAAATAAAATTTTTAAATATGTTCAATTTATTATCTTTCTTTTTGAATCATTTTTTGGTGTCATTTTTTAGAGCTCTTTGCCTAATTCCAGTTCATTAGATTTTCCCGTATCTTTTGGTATTTGAGATTTATACTTTTCAATTTGCCATTTTTTCTCTGATCCTGGCAAGTCATCAAAGTGGGGAGGACAGTGAGGAGGCACTGAGGGGACCTCCAACTTCAGATGAAGGAGCCCCAGTCCCACCTGACCCAGAGAAACTTCGGGCAGGGTCCCCATTTGTAGTGTTTCTTGACCTCATCAAGGGAATCTGAGGGAAGCCCGGGATCATCCGAGGGGGCCTGACTCAGAACAGGAGAGGGAAGAGTCCCAGGTCCTCCTGGGTTTCCAGGTGGCTCTTCTGAGGAAGACCAGAAGGGATCTCCCGCCACGGATACAGGGAACCTCAGTCCCACCTTGCCCCTGATGTCAACTTCCAAAAGCTCAAGGCAAGGTCTTGGGAGCTGAAGGGACTGGGTGTGAGGCTCCCTCTGCAGGGTGGTGCTTCAGGCCAGCCGCTAAGAGTTATCACCAGTTCAGGCTTCAGGTTTATGTCTGAGGAAGGACTTAGGGAGATATTTCACTGCTGATACAGGGGGCCCCAGCCTTGCTGTCTGCCCTCAGAAGCTCCAAGCAATTTCCCTGGTGTGGAGTAGCTGGACTTCCATCTTGGGAAGCTGAGGGAAATGAAGCTTTTTCTGAGGGGTACGATCTTGGTTCAGCAGAGGGAGGAACTCTAGACTTTGCCATGAATCAAGGTGAGGACCCAGAGGGAGAATAGAGGGGACCTCTCATCACAGAGATGGAATCTTGCAGAAATCCACCCTCATTGTCAGCCCTGAGAGGCCTCATGCGTGAACATCAGATAAAGACAGCTCTGCATCTCCTTGACTTCTTTTTCTGGCATCTCAGGAGATGGTGACCTTGACCTGAGGGACCATCCTCAAGTCAGTAGGTGGAGAGGGCATGCAGGCCCTGTCAAGAGTAAATATGATGATCTTGAGGAGGACTGAGGAGATATCACACCATAGTACACATAAGACCTCACAGAATCCAGCCTTACTCTATTGTCAGGCGTGGGAAACAAATATTTTTTAATATGGAAGAAGTCCAATATATCATTTTTTCCAATTTGAATCATGAATTTAATTTCCACTTCTGTAATGGTTAATGATGTAGAGAAATTTTTCATGTGCTTATTTGGCATCCATATGTCAACTTTACTGAAGTATGGATTGATGTATGTTGCCCATTTAAAAATTAGGATGTTTGTTTTCTAGTTTTTCAATTTTGAGGATTCTTTTTGCATTCTGGATACAGGTCTTTTGTTGGATATTTGAATTGCAAATATTTTCTTCCATTATGTGGCTTTGGTACATATTTGTGAACATGCTGAACATGCCATTAGGGAATTGCAAATTAAAACAGCATTGAGGTACCACTACTCGCCTATTCAAATGGCTAAAGTCCAAAACACTGAAAACACCAAATACTGATGAAGATGTAAAGCAAAGGAAACTCTCAGTAATTGCTGGTGGGAAGGCAAATTAGTAGAGCTATTTTGGAAGTTAGTTCAGCAGTTTTTTTACAAAACTAAGCATAATCAAAAATTGGTTTGTGATGTTCTTAATAATTATGAAAAACAGAATAAGTGTGACTTTACCAATGAGATGAGAATCTTTAAACAATGGCTTGAATACATAAATGTCCATTATCTGCACATTGTATGTTAATTTGAAAGCAAAAAAAAAAAAAAAAAAAGGAGTGGAAGGCTTATTTTAAAGGTTGTGTGGAAATAAGATTTTGCATAAGTTTTATGGCTCCCAAATCACTTCTCAAAATATTAAGAATGCTGTTGCTTATCTGACTTTCATATGATATAGGAAAAACAGCTGGTGATTTACATGGGTTTCTCTAAACCAATAAAGTCATAACAAGAACCTCAAAGCCCTTGGCAGCCATTCTTATGAGCAACATCTCTCTGAATAAACAAAACGTACATCACACTAGGCCTACAGGTACATTTTGGGTGAATTCAACGTTCAAAAACAGTAAAGAACTTCCTGACTTTCGGCATTGAGGATTCAAGAAAGGCAAGAAGTAAGATTTTCAATAAAGTGCAGGTTCAGCAAAAATAAACTTGATAAAATGAGGCATGGTCATGTCTGCAGCAGAAACAACTAATAGAGTTGAGATTGCACATTAAACATATTTCAAATGAAAATACATGCAAATCAGTTTTGTGCAGTTTAGAACTACGATTAAATGTATAATTTTAGATACTTAATTGAGCTTTTCATTGCACTTTTCACAATCATTCTGTCCAATGTATATGTGTAATTAACTTATTGAAGCCATCTCTCCAAAATAAATGTATATATTTTATAAAGATTGTTCATGTTCATGTTTCTAACAGTGTACTGCACGTAGTGATAATCAAATGGCATTTAGTTAGGCTTTTCAAATGGAAGTTTCACGAGAGCAGAGTCTTCTAGTATTTTCATTTAAAATGTGTATGTTTAGTTCTGGTTCTGATAATGGCAGAGTAGTGTCTTTCAGAATAATCCTCCCACCGCTACTTATAAACTTGGTATAAATTTTTAAAAATATAACTATCTAAAGGCACTAGAATAAGACTGAAATCAGACAGAAACTGGAGGGGATTCAATCTTTGAAAAAAAGGAGAGTGCACTGGGTGAGCTTAGTTATTCTAGGACTTTTCCCCTCCGTTACTCCTCAGTTTTCATGAAAGAGGGATGTAAGCCCTGCAGCAGAAAATCACCATCCTCTTGGCTTAAAGTGTCAAAAAAGCAAGCCTGTAATTGCCAGAGTTATTAGAAATTGAAGAGGCATATCCCAGGAAGGAGGAAGGCAAAGTGAGAGTTGCCCCAAAATATGCCTTTCAACTTTCTTCATAGTTTGAATCATGAACTGTGTTTGTGTAAGGAAAAGTCCAATGGAAAACTAGAGTCAGAAGGCTAAAAAACAAGGGCAGAGATTTCAGTGGTTGCTTGGTGACAGAGTTTGGAGTTCAAGTTGAAACAGGTAAGAGTGGCTTGGTAAGACCTTTGATTTTCACAGACCAACCCTAAGAAAGTATAAACATGAAGTTTCGACAAGGTGAACATGATCAGTCGGGAATTTAACTGTCTGAAAGAACGAATTTCAACAATCTTCAAAAGCAGACAAGAGAATTCATAGTGTCTATACTGTGTACAGTAACAATTAATAGGCATGCAGAGAAGCATAAATATGTGACCCATGGTGATGCTGCAGATTGTGGAATTAGTGCATACATTGTTTTGAGGTGTAGGTAAAATGCTTACACAGTCCATATAAGACTCCATAAAATATTAAAAATTGCAAAAGACAGAATTCTTATGGAATATGCTCTCTAACCAAAATATAATTATATTTAAAAAATAATAATAAAAAGAAATCCTGAAAAAAATTAGAGAAAATATTTGAACTGCAAGAAAACAATATACCATGTCAATGGGGAGGGTGGGGGCATCTACAGGTAATTTGTAAAGAAAACTTCTAAATTTAAATTCTTGTATTACAGAAGAAGAAAGTTCACAAATCAATAATTTACATTTTAACCTCAAGAAACTAGAAAAACAAACACAAATTAAATGGAAGGAAGGAAATAATAAAGGTAAGAGAACACAAACAGTGGAGGAAATTAACAAAACTAAACAGTTGGTTCTTTGAAAATATTAACACACTTGATGTAACGAGGAAAACAAGAAGAGAGAGAGAGAGGTAGAGACAGAGAGAGATGAGAGAGAGAGAGAGAGAGAGAGAGAGAGAGAGAGACAGAGAGAGAATGCATATAAGTGAGCAAACAAATGCCAATATCAGAAATGAAAGCAGGATATCATTACGGATCCTGCGGATGTTAAAAATACAGTCAAGAAACATTATGAAAATTTTATCAATAAATTTGACACTTCAGATAACATTGAAAATTACTGGGAAAAGATAACTTACAATTGCCTCCAAAACTAGAAAAAATAAAGTAATTGTATCTATTAAGGAAATGAAGTTTATCATCAAAACCCTTCACCTCACCATCACACAAAAAAACCTGGGGCCAGATGATTTAACTGGTGATTTTTATCAAATATTTAATGAAGAAGAGATAATATTATATCACACAATCTTCTAGACAATTGAAGAGAGAACAATTCCCAATTAACTTTGTAAAGCAAGTATAAACTTATGTCAAAAGTTGACAAATACTTTACAAGAAAAAAAAAAACTACTGACCAATATCTCCGATAAATGTAGAGACATAAAGCCTTAATAAAATATTAGCAAATCAAAACCAGCAATCTGTAAAAAGGATAAAACATCATAAGCAAGTGGGAATGCAAGAATACCAAACAGGTTTAAAATTCAAAAATCTTTTAATATAATTAATATAATTCACCACATTAATTGAAAAAAATGGGTAGAATCATCTTAATAAATTAGGTAAAATATTTGACACATGCCATTATACATTTAGAGCTTAAAAAATACTCTCAGATAGTAAATGGAATAAATGCTTCAATCAAAAGACAGGTTGTCAGAATGGATAAAAAAGTAAGACCTATCTATATGATGCTACAAGAGACTCATTTTAGACCTAAAGACACCTACTGATTGAAAGTGAGGGGATGGAGAAACATTTATCATGCAAATGGGTATCAAAAGAAAGCTGGGAGTAGACTTGGGCAAACTAGACTTTAAAACAAAGACTGTAACAAGAGATAAAGAAGGGCAGGTGTGCCTGGGCGGCTCGGTTGGTTGAGGGTCTGGCTCTTGATTTCAGCTCAGATCATGATCTCAAGTTCATGAGATCGAGCCCTGAGTCAGGCTCCATGACTGCTTAAGATTCTCTCTCTGTCTGCCTCTGCCCCTCTCCCCAACTTGCTCTCTCTCTAAAGTAATAAAAAAAGGGCATTATATCATAATAAAGGGGACAATCCAACAAGAAGATCTAATAATTATAAATATTTATGCACCCAATATGAAAGCACCCAAATATATAAACAAATAAACATGAAGGAACACACGGATAATAATACACTAATAGTAGGGGACTTTACCACCCCACTTACATCAATGGACAGATGATCTAAGCAGAAAATCAACAAAGAAACAATGGCTTTGAATGATTCACTGGACCGGATGGACTTGACAGATATATTCAGAACATTTTCATCTTAAAGCAGCAGAATACACATTTTTTTCAAGTGCACATGGGACAGTCTCCAGAATAAATCACATATTAAGTCACAAATCAGGCCTCGACAAATACAAAAAGATTGAAAACATACCATGCACCCTTTGTGACCACAATGCTATGAAACTAGAAGTCAACCGCAAGAAAAAATTGGGAAAGGCCACAAAGGTTAAACAACATTCTATGAAATAATGAATGGTCAACCAGGAAATCAAAGAAGAAATAAAAAAAAAAAAAAATACATGGAAACAAATGAAAATGAAAACAGCAATCCAAAACCTTTAGAATGCAGCAAAAGTGGTCCTAAGAGGGAAGTATATAGCTATAGAGGCCTACCTCAAGAAGCAGAGAACTCACAAACGAACAGCTTAACCTTACACCTAAAGGAGCTAAGAAAAGAACAACAAATGAAGCCTAAAGCCAGAAGAAGGAAGGAATTAATAAGATTAGAGCAGAAAGGAATGATAGAGAAAAGTAAAAAAAAAAAAACCAATAGAACAGATCAATGGAATGAGGAGCTGGTTCTTTCAAAAAATTAATAAAGTTGATAAACCTCCAGCCAGACTTATAAAAGAGGAAAGATAAAGGCCCCAAATAAATAAAATGACAAATGAGAGAGGAGAAATAACAATCAACACCACAGACATACAAACAATTATAAGAGACTATTATGAAAAACTACATGCTAACAAATTGGACAACCTGGAAGAAATGGATAAATTCCTGGAAACATATAAACTATTCAAACTGAAACAGGAAGAAAAAGAAAACTTGAACAGACAAATAACCAGGAAAGAAATGGATTCACTAATTTAAAAACTCCCAACAAACAAAAGTCCAGGGCCAGATGTCCTCACCGGTAAATTCTACCAAACATTTAAAGAAGAGTTGGGGTGCCTGGGTGGCTCAGTCAGTTAAGCATCCAAATTCAGCTCAGGTCATGATCATGTGGTTTGTGAGTTCAGGCCCTGTGTTGGGTTCTGTGCTGACAGCTCAGAGCCTGGAGCCTGCTTCAGATTCTGTATCTCCCTCTTTCTCTGCCCCTCTCCCATTTGTGCTCTTTCTCTCTCTGTCTCTTAAAAATAAATAAACATTAAAATTTTTTAAAAATAAAGAAGAGTTAATACCTCTTCTCAAACTATTCCAAAAAATAGAAAAGGAAGGAGAACTTCCAAAGACGTTCTATGAGGCCAACATTACCTTGATACCAAAACCAGACAAAGACTCAAGTGAAAAAGAGAACTACAGGCCAATATCCCTGATGGACATGCATATAGAAATTCTCAGTAAAATACTAGCACACTGAATCCAATGATACATTAAAAGAATCATTCACTATGATCAAGTGGGATTTATTCCTGGGTTTCAAGTGTGGTTCAGTATTTGTAAATTGGTCAACATGGCACAACCACATTAATAAAAGAAAAGATCATCTCAATAGATCTAGCAAAAGCACTTGACAAAGTATAACATCCATTCATGATAAAAACCCTCAACAAAGTGCGTTTAGAGGGAAAATACCTGAACATAATAAAGGCCATCTATGAAAAACCCACAGCTAATATCATCATAAATGAGGAACAACACAGAGCTTTTTCTCTACAGTCAGGAACAAGACAAGGATGTCCACTCTCACCACTGTTTTTAACATAGTACCGGAAGTCCAAGCCAACAAAAATCAGACAACAGGAACAATAAAAAGTATCGAAGATGGCAAGGAAGAGGTCAAACTTTCACTATTGCAGATGACATGATACTGTATATAGAAAACCCAAAAGACCACCAAAAAAACTGTTAGAACTGGTAAATGAATCCAGTAAAGTTGCAGAATACAAAATCAGTGTATAGAAATCGGTTCCATCTCTATATACCAATAAAAAATATATACCAAAACATATACCAAAGAAAAATTAAGGAATCAATCCTGTTTAAAATTGCACCGAAAACAAAAAAATACCTAGGAATACACCTAACCAGAGAGGTGAAAGATCTGTAGTCTGAAAACTGTGATACACTGTGCTCGCTTCGGCAGCACATATACTAAAATTGGAACGATACGGTGAAAACTGTGATACGCTGATGAAAGAAACTGAAGCTAACACAAAGAAATGGAAAGACATTCCATGCTCATGGATTAGAAGAAAAAATATTTTTATTTTGTAATGTTTATTAATTTCTGAGAGAGAGAGAGAGAGAGAGAGAGAGAGAGAGAGAGGGTGGGGGAGGGGCAGAGAGAGAGGGAGACACAGAATCTGAAGCAGGCTCCAGGCTCTGAGCTGTCAGCACAGAGCCCGATGCAGGGCCCAAACCCACAAACCGTGAGGTCATGACCTGAGCTGGAGCTGGATGCTTAACTGACTGAGCCACCCAGGTGCCCCAAAGAACAAATATTTTTATTTTTTATTTTTTTCTTTTAGAATGAACCAGATGTTCTTTTATTTTATTTTTTTAATATGAAATTTGTCAAATTGGTTTCCATACAACACCCAGTGCTCATCCCAACAGATGCCCTCCTCAATACCCATCACCCACTTTCCCCTCCCTCCCACCCCCCCCACCCCCCCCATCAACCCTCAGTTTATTCTCAGTCTTTAAGAGTCTCTTATGGTTTGCCTCCCTCCCTCTCTAACTTTTTTTTCCCCTTCCCCTCCCCCATGGTCTTCTGTTAAGTTTCTCAGGATCCACATAAGAGTGAAAACATATGGTATCTGTCTTTCTCTCTATGACTTATTTCACTTAGCATAACACCTTCCGGTTCTATCCACGCTGCCACAAAAGGCCATATTTCATTCTTTCTCATTGCCACGTAGTGTTCCATTGTGTATATAAACCACAATTTCTTTATCCATTCATCAGTTGATGGACATTTAGGCTCTTTCCATAATTTGGCTATTGTTGAAAGTGCTACTATAAACATGGGGCTACAAGTGCCCCTCTGCATCAGCACTCCTGTATCCCTTGTGTAAATTCCTAGCAGTGCTATTGCTGGGTCATAGGGTAGATCTACTTTTAATTTTTTGAGGAACCTCCACACTGTTTTCCAGAGTGGCTGCACCAGGTTACATTCCCACCAACAGTGCAAGAGGGTTCCTGTTTCTCCACATCCTCGCCAGCATCTATAGTCTCCTGATGTGTTCATTTTAGCCACTTTGACTGGCGTGAGGTGGTATCTCAGTGTGGTTTTGATTTGTATTTCCCTGGTGAGGAGTGATGTTTAGCCTCTTTTCATGTGCCTGTTGGCCATCTGGATGTCTTCTTTAGAGAAGTGTCTATGTCTTCGGCCCATTTCTTCACTGGATTATTTGTTTTTTGGGTGTGGAATTTGGTGAGTTCTTTATAGATTTTGGATACTAGCCCTTTGTCCGATATGTCATTTGCAAATATCTTTCTCCATTCAGTCGGTTGCCTTTTAGTTTTAAGAACAAATATTTTTTAAATGTCTATATTACCAAAGGCGATCTATACATTTATTGCAATACCTATCAGAATACCAACAGCATTTCTCACAGAGCTAGAACAAACAATCCTAAAATTTGTATGGAACTACAAAGACCCTGAATACCCAAAGCAACCTTGAAAAAGAAAAGCAACACTGAAGGCATCCAAATTCAGGACTTCAAGTTGTAATGCAAAGTTGTAGCAATCAAAACAGTATGGTACTGTGACAAAAATAGACACATACACCAACAGAACAGAAAAGAAAACCCAGAAATGAATCATAGCATATGGTCAATTAATCTTCAACAAAGCAGAAAAGACTATCCAATGGGAAAAAGGCAATCTTTTCAACAAATGGTGTGGGGAAAACTGGACAGCGACATGCAAAAAATGAAACTGGACCACTTTCTTACATCATACACAAAATAAATTCAAAATGGATTAAAGACCTAAATGTGAGACTAGAAACCATAAAAATCATACAGGAGAACATAGGCAGTAACCTCTTTGATATCAGCTGTAGCAACTTCTTTCTAGATATGTCTCATGAGGGAAGGGAAACAAAAGCAAAAGTGAAAATAGACTATTGGAACTACATCAAAATAAAAAGCTTCTGCACAGTGAAGGAAACAATCAACAAAACTAAAAGGCAACCTATGGAATGGGAGAAGACATTTGCAAATGACCTATCTGATAAAGCGTTAGTATCCAAAATCTATAAAGTACTTATAAAACTCAACACCCAAAAGCAAATAATCCAATTTAAAAATGGGCAGAGACATGAGTAGACTTTTTCCAAAGAAGACACCCAGATGGCCAACAGATGCATGAAAAGATGCTCAACATCACTATTTATCAAGGAAATGCAAATCAAAACTGCAATGAGATATCAACTCACACCTGTCAGAATGGCTAAAACCAACAACACAAGAAACAACTGGTGTTGGCAAGGATGTGGAGATGAAGTAACCCTCCTGCACTGTTGGCAAGAATGCAAACTGGTGCAGCCACTGTGGAAAACACTATGGAGATTCCTCAAAAAGTGAAAAATGGAAATACTCTATGATCCAACATTCACATTACCAGGTATTTACCCAAAGAATACAAAAATACTAATTCAAAAAGATACATGCACTCTGATGTTTGTAACAGCATTATCTACAATAGCCCAATTATTACCGTTATTATTTATTTAAGAGAGAGAGTGTGAGCAGGGAAGAGGGGCAGAGGGAGAGAGAGATAGAGAATCGTAAGCAGCCTGCATGCTCAGTACCAAGCTGACATGGGCTTTGATCTCAGGATGCTGGGATCGTGACCTAAGCCAAGATCAAGAGTTAGACGTTCAACTGACTGAGCCACCCAGGTGCTCCTACAATAGCCAAATTATTGAAACAGCCCAAGTGTCCACTGATAGTGGAATGGATAAGTAAGAGGTGGTATATACATACAATGGAACATTACTCAGCCATATAAAAGAACAAAATCTTGCCACTGGCAACAACATGGATGGAGCTAGAAAGTATTATGTTAAATAAGTCAGTCAGAAAAAGACAAATACCATATGATTTCACTCATATATGGAATTTAAGAAACAAAACAAACGAACATAAGGGGGAAAAAGAGAGTAAAACTAAGAAACAGACTTGGAAGTATACAGAACAAACTGACGGTTACCAGAAGGGAGGGGGTGTGAGTTAGATATGTTATGCGGATTAAGGAGTGCACTCGTGATAAGCATTGGGTATTGTATGGAAGTGTTGAATCACTATGTTGTACACCTGAAACTAATATTACACTGTATGTTAACTAACTAGAATTTGCTTAAAAAACGCTCTCAGATAAATGGGAACGAAGGGATATTTCCTCAGTTTGCAAAATGGGCATCTATTTAAAAACCTGCATCTAACATAGTCAACTATGTCAACTTTGCCTCTAAGTCCAGAAACAAGGAAATATGCCTTCTCTCACTTTTATTCAATAGCCAATGGATCAGAAAAGAAATCATAAGAACAACTAGAAAATAATTTGAGACGAAAGAAAATAAAGCAGCATACAAAAAACTTATCAGATACAGCAAAAACCATGATCAAAGAAAAATGTATGGCTACAAATACCTATATTAAGAAGGAAGACAGATCTAAGAAGAAACCAACCTGACCGTTTTATGGATAAGAAAAGAAAAGTGAGCTAATCGCAAAACTAGTAAAAGGAAGGAAATAACAAAGATTAGACTGGAGATAAGTGAAATAGGGAATAGAAAAAGAGAGAATCAACAAAACCAAAAATTGGTTATTTGAAAAGAACAGCAAGATCTATGAACCTTTAGACTGACCAGGAAAAAATAAATATAGCAGACTCAATAAAATCAAAGTTAGAAACAAAGAACTCCCTACGGATCTTACAGAATTAAAAAGGACTGTAAGAACATACTATGCAGTTGTACATCAACGTATTAGATAATTTAGATGAGATGGAAAAATTCCTAGAGACAGATTGTTAAAACTTTCCAAAGAACAAAAAGGAAAATGTGACTAACCTTAAAACAGTGTAAAGAGTTGAAATCAGGAATCTAAAATCTCTCGAAAAAATAAGCCCAAGACCAGGCAGTTTCAATGATGATTTCCATCAAATATGTAAGAAAGAATTAACACAAATCCTCAAACTGTTACAAAACACAAAGAAAAGTGAACTATCATGCTAGCATGCCCTGACACCAAAGATAGATGAAGACTTCACAATAAAACAAAGTTACATACCTATTATCTCTTATGAATATAAATGCAAAATATCTTCAACAAAATCCTAGAAGACAATATCTGGAGGCATATTAAAAGGGATTATACACCGTGGCCCAATGGGATTTATCCCAGATGTGAAAGTAGACCAGCATAAAATAATGAGTGAACATTCATAAAAAGGAACAATCCACATAACCATCTTGATTGATTCCTGGCTAAAACTAAATAAGAAAAAATACTTAACAAAACAAAACTCTCAGAATAAATGAGGACTTTTTTTTAAGTTTATTTATTTATTTGGAGAGAGAGAGCACGCACAAAAGTGCAAGTGGGGGAGAGGCAGAGAGAGAATCCCAAACAGGCTCAGTGCTGTCAGCACAGAGCCTGATGTGGGGCTCGAACCCACAAACTGTGAGATCATGACCTGAGCTGAAATCAAGAGTCAGATGCTTAACCCACTGAGCCACCCAGGCACCCCAGAGAGGACTTCTTAAACATGATAAAAGGTAGACTTAGTCACTTTGACTGCTGTAACAAAAAGTACCATAGACTAGGTGGCTTAAACAACAAACATTTATTTCTCACAGTTCTGGAGGCTAAGAAGTTCAAGATCAAGGTGCTGGCGATACAGTGTCTGTGAGAGTCAGTTTCCTTGTCCATAGACAGCCAGAGACAGTCTTCTTACTGTGTCTTCGTGTAATGAAAAGAAGGCTAGCGGGCTCTCTAGGGGCTTTTTTATAACGGCCCTTAATCCCATGCATGAGGGCTCACCATCATGACCTAATTACCTCACAAAGGCCTCACTTCCTAACACTATAACACTGGAGGTTAGGATTTCAACATATGAATTTGGGAGGGCAGAAAACATTTAGTCCATAACAAGGTATTTATGAAAAAATACATAGGTAATATCATAGTCAACTGTGAAAGACTAAAAATTTTCCTGCTAAAATCAGGAACTAGACAAGAATGCCTGCTGTTGCCAGTTCTATTCCATACCTTACTGGAAGTTCTGGCCAGAGCATTCAGGAAAGAAAAATAAATAGGCATCCCAACTAGAAAGTAAGAAGTAAAAGTATGGCTACTCACAGAAGACAATGTCTTATGTACATTATAATATAAGTATATACATGTAGGTCTGTATATGTATGTATACATTTATGTATATATATGCATAAAAATACAGCTAATAAACAAGTCGAGCAAATTTGAAGTATACAAGGTCAACTTGTCTATACACTAAAAAGGAGCAATCTCAAAAGGAAATTTGAAACACAATTTTTTATTTACAATAACATCAAAAAGAATAAAGCATTTAGGAATAAATTTACTGAGGGGTAAAGACTTGTACACTAAAAACTACAAACATTACTTAAAGAAATTAAAGAAGATATAAATAAGTGGAAAGATACCCCAAGTTTGTGGGTTATTATACTTAATGTTGTTAGTATTGAAATACTCCCCAAAGTGGTCTACAGAATCAATACAATCTTTATCAAAATTGCAACTGCCAAAGTTCACAGAACTAGAAAAATTCACGTGCAATTGCAAGGAATCCCATGTAGCCAAAATACTCTTGAGAAAGAAGAACAAAAGTGGAGGACACACAATTTTCTGACTACAATGCTGTAATAATCAAAGCAGTGTGGTACTGGCATAAGGTGAGGCATATAAATCAATGGAATAGAGTTAAAAGTCCAAAAATAAATTCATAGAGCTTTGGCCATATAATTTTTATCAAGGAGGAAATAACAGTCTGTTCAAGAAATGGTGCTGAGACAACTGTATATATCTAAATGCAAAAGAATAAAATTAGACCCTTACGTCACACCATGTAAAAATTCATCCGAAATGGAGC
The DNA here is from genome assembly GCF_018350175.1 of Felis catus. NCBI lineage: Eukaryota > Metazoa > Chordata > Mammalia > Carnivora > Felidae > Felis > Felis catus. The sequence continues at coordinate 116,391,351 of NC_058386.1, read as the reverse complement.
AAAGACCCAAATATAAGAAGAAAGCTCTAAGACCCTTAGAAGAAAACAGGAGTAGATCTTCATGACTTTGGATTTGGCAATGGACTTTTAGGTACATGACAACAAAAGCATGAGCAACAACAACAACAAAACAGATTATTTGGACTTCAGTGAAATTAAAAACTGGGGCACCAAGTGAAAAAAGAACCATGACATGGGCAAAAATATTTGCAAGTTGCATATAAGGCAAAGTTCTAGTGTTCAGAATATATAATGAGCTCTTACAACGCAACAACAAAAGACAAACAAACCCAAATAAAAAGTGGGCAGAGGATTTAAATAGACATTTTGCCAAGAATGTATACAAATGGCCAATAAGCACATGAAAAGATGCTCAACACCATCAGTCATTAGGGAAATGCAAATCAAAACCACAATGAGACACCACTTCACAATAGACAATAACAAGTGTTAACAACGATGTGGAGTAATTAGAAGTTTCATATAATGTTGGTGTGAATATAAAATGCTGCACCTGCTTTGGAAAATAGTCTAGCTGGTGCCCAAAAGATTGAACATGACCTAGCAATATTTCTAGGTATATATCCAAGAGGAATAAAACATGTCCACACTAAAACTTGGACACAAATGTCCAAATATAATTCATAATAGTCATATAGCGGAAACTGATGAATAGATAAAATGTGGTATATACATATGATGGAATATTTTTCAGCCATAAAAAGAAATAAAGCACTAATACATTCTACAACATGGATGAACTTTGAAAATACTGCACGAAGCAAGCAAAGCCACACAAAGGACATATATCGTGTGATTCAGTTTATATGCATTATCCAGAATAGGCAAAGCCATAGAGACTGAAAATAGATTACTGTTTACCAAGGTGGGATGGAGGGCAGGGGCCATGGAAATGGTGAATGACAGATAATGTTTGAACATTTCTTTTTAGGGTCTTGAGAATGTTAAAAAATGAGTTGCAGTAATGGTTGCATAATTCAATGAATATACTAGATACTACTGAACGGTACTCTTTAACTGGGTTGGTGAATGTAATGGCCTGTAAAATATATCTCAATAAAGCCATAAAACATTCAGAATCTCTTAAAATTAATACAGTATTATATTACGATTAAGAAAAAAAAGGAGAAATAAGAAAGCTTGTTAGCCATCTATGTAAACAAATGTAATTAAAAATCTTTCCACAATGAACTTCCCAGAATTTGTTGGTGAATTGTATGAAACATTTAAGGAACAATTAACATCATTCATAAAAAACTTATTCAGAAAGCAGAAGAGGAGGGAATACTTCCCAAATTATTCTATGATGATAATCCCAGTAAAAAAGGCAGAAAAGAGATCATAAGAACAACAAATACAACAACAAACTACAGACCAAGAGTTCATTAATATAGGTGTAAAATCTTTAACAATATATTACCAAATCATTTATTAACATATAAAAACATCATGATTAATTAAGGTTTATCCAATAAATACAAGTTGGGTTTAACTTTTGAAAATCGATCAGTATGATTCTTTTCATTAACAAAATAAAGGAGGAAAATCACATAATCATCTCCCTACTTTCAGAAAATGTATTCAAAAAAACCTCAATACCCACATATGATTTTTAAAAACACACATGACACTGAACTAACTGGAAACAGATGAGAGCTACCTCAATTAGTAAAAGAGCATATATGAGCAACTTACAGCTAGTATAATCAATGGCAATTCATACATTCCTCCTAAAATCAAGAACAAGGTTGATATGGCCACTGTTAGCACTTCTATTTCTTTTTAAATTAAGTTTAAAATTTTAATTCCAAAGTAGTTAACATACAGTGTTATATTAATTTCAGTTTTACAATACAGTGAGTCAACAATTGTACACATTACTCAGGGCTCATCAGGATATGTGTACTCTAATTTCTGTCACCTCTTCCACTCATCCCCTCACTGACCTCCCCTCTGGTAACTTCTCTTTCTTTTTAATTTTTCTTAAATTGAAAATCTCATTCTAAAATTCATATTGAAATTCAGGGGACTTAAAGTATTTAAAATATATTTTCAAAGAAAAATATCAAAATGGAAGGCTTACACTAATGAAATATGTTTTACTTTAAATCTACAGTAATCAAAACAATGTGAAATGGCATAAGTGCAACACAACTGGAGGAAGAGCCTAGAAATAGACTCAATACTTATGTAGCCAATTGATTTTTGGCAGAGGTACCAAAGCAATTTGATATAGAAAGGAAAGTATTTTTAGCAAATGGCTCTGAAATAACAGTATATCCATATTTAAAAAAATGGACATTGACCCTTATATCTTACCACACACAAAAATTAATTTTAGATGGCTCATATATCTAAATGCAAAAGCTAAAATTATAAAGATTTTAGAGCAGAGATAGAAAAACGTATTTATGACCTAGGGTTGACAAAGACTTATTAGACAAGATAAGAAAATCAATAAGCATGGGAAACAAAAAGATCAATTAGTCTTTTTCAAACTCAAAATCTTCTTTTCATCAAAAAATACCATTAAAAAATGAAAGGGCAGGCCATCGACTGGAATAAAATATTCACAAATCGTGTTTGACCAAGGATTTGTATTCAGGATATATTAAAAGAAGTGTTACCTCTCAAAAAAAAAATTAAAAATAGGCAAAATCCTTCACAAAAGATAATATTACACAGATAAAAGCAGATGTGTCAATAAAATTGAAAACAAAAACAAAAAAGATTTTATGAAACCAAAGGCTGGTTATATGAAAACATCAATCAAATTCAGAACTCTCTAGAAAAAACAAGGGAAAAAAAGACATGAATTACCAATATGAAGAATAAAAGCCTAAGTACAAATATAGACCCTGCAGACATTAATAAGACTAGAAGGGAATACTAGAAACAACTCCACACACATAAATTCTACACATTTGATGAAATAAATGGATGAAATCCTTGAAAACCACGAACTACCGAAACTCCCTCAATTTGAAATAGATAAACTGAATAGTTCTACAACTATTAAATAAATTCAGCTTTAAAACCTTTTCAAAAAAGAAATCTCACAGAACCAACTGTCTCACTCCCTAGTGAGTGGAAAGCACTTAAGAAATGTGTAACACCAATTCTGTAGTATCTATGTCCAAAAATAGAAGAGAATACTTCCCAGCTTATATGAAGCCAGCATTACTTTGATACCAAAACCAGACGGATACAGTACAAGAAAAGAAAACGGAAGCTCATTACTGCACACCAACTAAGATGCAACAGAGTCAAAAATAGTAACAAATCAAGACAGCAATTTATATAAAGAATGAAAACACCACAACAAGGTATTTTATTCCAAGAAAGCAAAACTGGCACAACACGTGAATATCAACCAATGCATCCCATCATAACTAGAGTTTAAAAAAGAAGAGATACATTATAAAATTGATATAGCAAACTTATTTGACAAATCCAAATTTCATTCATGATAAAAACCTTCAACAAATGACGAATACAGGGAAACCTTTTCCACTTGATAAAAAATATATAAAAATTCTATAGAAAACATCAAGACTGAATTTTTTTCTTCTAAAATTGAAAACAAGGCAAAGATGCCCATTTTCATACCTCTTATTCGGTATCGTAGTGGAAATCCTATCCAGTGCAACAGAGTCAGACAACAAATAAAAGAAATACGTATTGCAGGGAAAAAAAGAAATAAAACTGTCCCTCTTTGCGGATTGCATATTTGCCTATGTAAAATTCCCAAGGGACCCACAAAAATAACATCTTAAAACTAATAAGTATGTTTACCAATGCCATAGAACATAAAATAAAAACACAAACACAAAATCATTCTTAAATATATATATACTAACCAGGAACACTGGAAACCAAGTATTAAAAACAAAACCACATCAATTCATAATAGCTTTAGAAGAGTAAAGTACTTACAGACTAACAAAATATCTACAGTAATTCAGTGCATAAGACTACCAAAAGCTGTTTGTAAGATAGTAAAGAAAATCTAAATAAATGGAATATAGACCATGGTCCATGGATCAGAAGACTCAATGTAGTAAAAATATCAATTCTAAGAGTCAATGTAGTAAAAATATCAATCCTAAAAAAAGATCTATAAAGTTATAATTCAAATATCTTTGCCCAATGCTTTTTGTATATAGGAACAAGATGATTCTAAAATTTATATTGAAATGTAAAAAAACACCTAAATAATTTTGGAAGAGAAGAATAAAGTTGGAAATATCACTAACTGATTTTAAGACTTACTATAAAGCTGTAGTAATCACATTATTGTATTGGTGGGGATCACATAGATCAAGTTTTGAAACAGAATAGAGAGTTCAGAAACGGAGCCATGCAAGCACGAATAAATGATTTTTAACAAAGATGCAAAGATAATTTGGTGGAAAAGAATAGTCCTTTTAGTAAATACTGTTGCACCAATTAGACAACTCTAGGCTAAATAAGTAAATAAATAAATGCAGCAACAATAAATAATCTAAGCCTTATGGCTAATGCAAAAATTACCTCCAAGTGGATAATAAATCTAAAGGCTAAATATAAAACTATAAAAATTTTACAGAAAAACAGGTTTTCATGACCTGGGTTTAGGAAAAACTTATTAAATATGACACCAAAAGACAATACATAAAAGAAAATTATGGTAAAATGGATTTAACCCCAATTTTAAAATGTGTTATTTGAAAGACACTGTTAGGTGAAAGAAAAGTGAGACACAGCCTGGGAGAAAATCTTTGCAAATCACATAGCCAACAAAAAACTTGTATCCAGAATTATAAAGAAGAATTTTCAATTGTAAGAACATGGAAAGGAATAAAAACTAAAGAATTCTGCCACAAGAAAGAGCAAGAAATGTGGAGCCAGTATATTCATACAAGGTTGAATAAAGCCCTAGATATAACAGGACCAATGAACAGCGTACCCCATCCAAAAGCAACTAGTGAAAAGTTGAGAAGGTGTCTGATACTCCAAACATGAGAGCAGCAATGCAAAACTAAAAGGAATGTGAAGAATCAAGGAAACATACTATCACCAAAAGATTAACAATAGTTTTTCAAGTACTGAATTCAAAAGCATGGAATTTTGCCATCTAGTTAATAAATAATTTACATTAGCTGTTTGTGCTAATGTTTAAGCATCCAGCTTAAAATTCAGAAAGCCAAATCAGGAAAACAATAGATGAACAAAATGAGTAATTTAACAAAAAAGCAGTAATCATAAAAGAGAACCAAACAAAATCTGGGGCTGAGGAATTCAATGAATGAAATGAAAAATGCAATGGAGATCATTTATGGCAGAGTAGAATAAATAGAAGATAGAATAAGTGAGCTAAGGGATAGGAACTTTGAAATAAGCAAACACAGGAGAATAAAGTAAAAAGAATGAAAGAAGTGAAGAAAACCTATGTGATCTGTGGGGCTCCATCAAATGTGTAAATATTAGAATAATTTGGGTTTCCAAAGGAGAAGAGAGGAAGAAGGGGAAAGAAGGTTTAAAGAAATAATAATTTCAAAAAAATTTTTAAATGTTTATTTTTGAGACAGAGAGAGAGAGAGGGAGGGAGGGGCAGAGAGGGAGACACAGAATCTGAAGCAGGCTCCAGGCTCTGAGCTGTCAGCACAGAGCCCGACACAGGGCTCAAACTCACGAACTACAAGATCACGACCTAAGCCGAAGTGGAACACTTAACCAACTGAGCCACCCAGGTGCCCCAGAAATAATAACTTTTAAAAAAGGAGTAATTGCTGAGAAATTCCAAAATTTGGGGAGATGTTTGGGTATACAAGATCATGAAGCTAATAGATGATTCTATTATCTCAATGCAAAAAGATCTTCTCCAAGACACATTATAATGAAACTGTCAAAAATGAAAGATAAAGAGAAAATCCTAAAAGAAACTGGAGGAAAAAAGTTAGTAACCGACAAAGGAACCCCCATTAACTTATCAGTGGATTTCTCAATAGAAACTATACAGGCCAGGAGAGAGTGAAATGACATATTCAAAGTGTTGAAAAAAACCTGCCAGCCAAGAATACTCTATCTGGAAAAGTTATCCTTCTGTTATAAAAGAGAAATAAAGACTCTCTCAGGCAAACAAAAGCTGAGGGAGTGATGGACTCCCTCTACACCTGCCTTGCAAGAAATGCTGAAAGAAGTTCTTCAAGCTGAAATGAAAAGAGGCTAATTATAACATGAAACACACAAAAGCATAGAGCACACTGATAAAGGTAAATATATAGTCAGATTTAGAAGACTCTAACTCTGTAATAGGATGGTGTGTTAGCCATTTAACTATAATATAAATATTAAAGGAAAAAACTATAGGCAATATAATTTGTTAATGAGTATGCAGCATACAAAGAGGTAAATTTGACATAAAAATATAAAATAGGGAGGGGTGCTTGGGTAGCTCAGTTGGTTAAGCGTCGGGACTCTTGATGTCAGTTCAGGTATCGATCTTGCAGTTATAAGATCGAGCCCTGGGCCGGGCTCTCTGCTAAGCGTGAAGCCTGCTTGGGACTCTCTCTCTCCCTCTGCTCCTTTCCTGCTCATTCTCTCTCTCTCTCTGTCTCTCAAGATAAATAGACATTTAAAAAAATAAAAATCCAATACTATTCAAAAAATATATATTATATGTATGTTATATATGTTATATATAATATATAGAGTTATATATAATATGTACATATATATATATATATAGAGAGAGAGAGAGAGAGAGAGAAGAGAATAAAAGGGTGGAGTTTTTGTATGTGATCAAAGTTAAGTTGCTATCAACTTAAAATGGACTATTTTATTTGTAAGATGTTGTATGTAAGCCTCATGGTAACCAGAAAGCAAAAATCTAGAGTAGATTCACAAAATGATAAAGAAAGGAGAAACAGAGCATATCACCATATAAAATCGTCAAATTTATAAAGGTAAGCAGAAACAGAGGGGGAAAACAAAGAATGGAACTACAAAACGGGCAGAAAGCAAATAAGATGACACTGGTAAGTCCGTACATATCAATAATTATTCTAAATGTAAATGTATTTTATTTACCAATCAAAAGGCTCAGAGTGGCTGCATGCATAAAGAAACAAGACCTAACTATACGCTGCCTATGGGAGACTCACTTCAGATTTAAGGATATACATAGGATCAAAGTGAAGGGATGGAAAAAGTTATTTCATGTGAGCAGACACTAAAAGATAGTGCCAGTAGCTATATTTAAATCAGATAAAATAGACTTTTAGCTGAAAACAGTAACAAGAGACAAAGAAGGTCATTGTATAATGATGAAGGGGTCAATTCATCGGGAAGATACAACAATCATATATACATACACACACCCAACATCAGAGCACCTACATATATTTAAAAACACAGATCTGAAGGGAGAAGCAGACAATTCACTAATAATAATGGTTCAAGCCCAAGGTTTCCCTGTTGATTTTTTGTCTAGGTGATCTATGCATTGTTAAAAGTGGAGTAGCTAAGTTTCCTACTATTACTGTGTTGTGGTCTTCTAATAATTGAAAATTTGCACCCTTGACCTAGATCACCCCATTTCCCCTACCCCCAGCGTCTGGAAACCACAATTATATAAAAATAAATAACTCTCAAAACTTACCAGTAAAAAAGCAAACAGCCAATTTTTTTTTTTTTTTCGAGACAGAGCGAGAGCACATGCAAGCTGGGAAGGGGCAGTGGGAGAGGGAGAGAGAGAATCTTAAGCAGGTTTTATGCCCAGCACGGAGCCCGATGCAGGGCTCAATCCCACAACTGTGAGATCATGACCTGAACCAAAATCAAGAGTTGGACACTTAACTGACTGAGCCACCCGGGCACCTCTAAACAATTTTTTAAATGGACATAATAGTTAATAGATACTTTACAAAAGAAGATATATGAATGAGCGATAAGCACATGAAAATATTTCAACATCACTATTCATTAGATAAATGGAAATTAACACCATGACGGAATATCCTTACACTCATCAGCTAAAACTCATACGTTGCTGTTGATATGTGGTAATGCAATATGGCACACCCCCTGTGGAAAATGTATCTGGAAGTTTTTCATAATGGTAAGCATACACTTAAAATCATGATGCCGTAATCTCACTCCCAGATATTTATCCTGAAGAAATAAAAACGTATGTGCACACACACAAACCACACAAATGTTTATAGCAGGGGTATTCATAATTGCCAAAAACTAGAAACAACATAAATGTCCTTCAACACATGCATGAATAAACAAACTATTGAACATCCATTCCATGGTTTACTTCCAAACAATTAAAAGGAGAGAATAATTGACAGAAGCAACTTGGATTAATCTCAAAGGCATTACTGTGAGTGAAATAAGTTAGTTCACAAATGTTATGTAATATATGATCACATTTATATCACATTTTTAGAAAGAAAAACTATGGTGACAGAGAAAAGGTCAGTGGTTGCCAATGTCTATGGTTGTGAGGAGAGAGTGACTATTAAGGGATAACATGAGGGGCTTTGTGGGGGTGATGGAACTGTTCTGTATCCAGATTGTGGTCATGGTTACACTAATCTACACATGTATTAAAATTCATAGAACTGTACAAAAAAAGTAAATTTCAGTGCATACCAGTTAAAAAATACACATACACACATGCACATACATACATATACACACCCAAATATTGTACCCTGGAGTCAGAGGATATAGCAGTGCTTGTCCCAATCATATCATTGCTTAATTCGCCATTTGGGCCCTGAAAAACCCAGATGATAATGGCCTATGACAGTGGACTAACGCAAACTTAAGCAAACAGTAGGTCCAATTACCACTGTGGTGCCACAGATGGTATTTTCACTATATCAGATATATAGGTATTGACATGGAGAAGACATTATTTTCCAAATCCATTAGGAAGCAGAATCTGAAACCCCAGAGATGTGTTTAATTCTCTTGCTCTTTCACATAATATGGTCCACAGAAATCTGGAGGCATCTTGGCAATTCCACAGTACATCACATTGGTTCATTATATTAGAGTACTTGAGCATGGCAAGTCAAGACACCCTATGGCTAAGACTATTAGTCATAGGCTGGCTTCTATATCATAAGGTCTAGCATGTCCAGCAACAATGCTTTATAAGAGGAAGTGGGATTGTGCATAAGCAGAGCACGGAATACGAATAAACTGAACAAACATCTGGCTAACTAATACAGCCCCTACTGCTGAAATATTGTTACCTTTCACTCAGATCATGACTATTGTCTCATGGGAGTTTCTTTACGTCCAGGTGAAAGAAAAGATCACAGATAGCGAGCCTAATACACTGGTGCAAACTACAAATGGACTACTACTGAGTTGCAGTACCACTCAGGTTTGCCTTGAAATGCATCGGCGATGGGAAATCCTCCCAGCGAGCAGAGCTCTCTGTTCATTCACTTTATGTGGAGAGAGAAGTGGCCAAATAATAGGAATGGGTGCCCATGGACCTACTGGATCCATCAAGTGGCTTGTCCATAGTCCAGAAGGAGCAAGGTGGAAGACCAAAGATGTGGATGGACTTATGGGAGTGGATACAGTGGATACAAGTGTAAAAATCTCTTTTATTCACATGTTAAGATACCTTCGGTGAGCATCTGTTCTGTTAGAGGAACTAAACATTCAAGTAGACAGATGACTTAGCAAATTGGTAACAGTCAGCTTCTGTCTTCAGCTACCATAGTGCTGGCAGAGATGGAAATTATATATAGTCCCAACAACATGGACCCCTTTTACCAATCCCCATTTAGCTACTACTAATGCTGAATGTCTGAATTGTCAACGGTAGAGAGATATTGAGCTGCTGATATGACAACAAACCTTGAGGACATGTACAGTCACTTGGAAGCAGGTTGATCACATTGAAGCACTTTCAACTTGAAACGTAAAGCAATTCTTCCTAAGATTAATATATATTCTGGGTATGAGTTTAAATTTTATGTCCACAAAGTCTCGACCCAAACCATTATCTGAGAGCTCACAGTGTGTCTAATTTCCCGGCATGGGAAACTTCATAGCATTGCCTTGGATCAAGGGGCCCTAATTAAGGCAAAGGACGTGTGGTAGTAGGCACATGAGTCACTTGTTCTTTTCCATAATGCACCACCTAAAAAATGACAGAATAAAAAGATGGAACATGTTTAAAGATGCTGCTGAGGGGTGTGACATCCGCAAGTTGGCAGAATTGGAGCTCTTAGGCCTCCTCTCTCCAACAGGAACATGAATTTAGACAACCATCCAAATACAGGGAAATTAAACAACACACTCCTGAACAATGATTGGATCAAAGAATACATCAAAAGAGAAATTAGAAAATATCCCCAGATAAACAAAGAGGAAAACACAACATGCCAAAACTTATGGGATACAGTGAAGACAGTTTTAAGAGTGAAATTTATAGATATAAATGCCTAAATTAGAAAGAAGAAAACTCTCAGTAAAACTAAATTTCCGGGCACCTGGGTGGCTCAATTGTTTAAGTGTCCAACTTCGGCTCAGGTCATGATCTCGCGGTTCGTGAGTTCAAGTCCCACACTGGGCCTTGTGTTGACAGCTCAGAGCCTGGAGCCTCCTTCGGATTCTGTCTGTCTCTCTCTCTCTCTCTCTCTCTGCCCCTTCCCCACTCACACTCCGTGTCTCTCTCAAACATAAATAAACATTAAAAAAATTATAAAATAAAAAAATGAAATTTCCACTTCAAAGAACTAGAAAAAAAAACAATAGGCCCAAAATCAGAACAAGAAAGGAAATAATGATTAGAGCAAGAATAAATGAAATAAAGAATAAGAAAATATTAGGAAAAATAGACAAAAATTGAGTTGATATTTTTGTAAAGATAAACAAAATAAACAAACTCTTAGACGAACCAAGAAAGCAAGGAGAAGACACAAATACATAGCGTCAGAAATGAAAGAGGAGACGTTACAATTGATGCCAAAGGAATAAAAAAGTTTAGAAGGGACTATTGTGAATCATTACACACCAACATACTAGAGAAACTAGAAGAGACAGATAAATTCCTAGGAACAACTTACCAAGACTGAATCAAGAAGAAATAGAAAGCCTGAGCAGACCAATAACAAAGAGATTAAATTAGCAAACTCAGTTAAGTGTGTGACTCTTGATTTTGGATCCGGTCATGATATGGTTCCTGAGATCGAACATCACATCAGGTTCTGTGCTGAGAGCGTGGAGCCTGCTTGGGATTCTCCCTCACTCTCTCTCTCTGCCCCTCCCCTGCTGCCTTGCATGTGTGGTCTCTCTCTCACAAAATAAAGAAATAAACATGAAAAAGATAATACATAAATTAGGAAACAAAAACCTTCAACAAAGTAAAGCTCAGGAGCAAATAGCTTTACAGGTGAATTCTGCCAAACATTTACAGGAGATTTAATATCAAACTCTTAAACTGTTGCAAAAACTAGAAAAAGTGGGAACAGTTCCAAAAACATTTTATGGGCCAGTATCACCTTGATGCCAAAGTCAAAGACACCACAAGAAAAGAAAACCAGAGACGAACATCCTTGATGAATATGATGCAAAATTCCTCAACCACATATTGATAAATTGAATTCAACACTACACTGAAAGGTTCACGCACATGATCAAGTGGGATTTATACCTGTATGCAACAATGTTTCAACGTATGCAAATCAATCAATATAACGCACCACATTAAGAGAAAGAATAGAAATTACATGATCATCAAATCCAGAAAAAGCATTTGGCACAGTTCAATCACCTTTTATGATGGAAACTGTCAACAAATTAGGTATCTAAGGAATTTACCTCAATGCAATAAAGGCTATATGATAAGCCCACAGCTAACATCATACTCAGTTTGGAAAAAGTGAAAGCTTTTCCTCTAAGATCAGGAACAAGGCAAGGATTTCCACTTTTACCATTTCCATTCAACATAGTACCGGAAATGGCAGGCAGAGCAATAGGTAAAATAATTTATGTTGGCATGCAGATGACATGATCCTTTATGTAGAAAACCTGATAGATTCCACCAAAAAACTTTTGAACTAGAAAAAGAATTCAGGCGAGTTGGAGGATGCAAAATCAGTATACAAAACTCAGTTGCATCTCTCTGTACGACAATAAACTATCTTAAAAGGATATTAAGAAAAAATCTCACAATAGCATCAAAAAGAATAAAATACGTAAGGAATAAACTTGACCAAGGGGTGAAAGACTTGTACATTGAAAACTATAAAACACTGATGGAAGAAATTAAAGCAGACACAAATAAATGGAAAAATATTCCATGTTCATGGATTGGAAGACTTAGTATTATTAAGATGTCCATACTCTCTCAGTCTAGAGTCCATGTAATCTCTGTCAAAAGTTCAATGGCATTTTTTGTAGAAATAGAAAAAAAAATCCTACAATTCATATGGAACCACAAATGATCCCAAATAGTGAAAAAAACAATTTGATCAAGAAGAACAAAGCTGGAAGCATCACATTTCCTGTTCAAAACATATTACAAAACTACAATAATCAAAATAGTATGGCACTGACACAAAAAACAGATATATAAACCAATGGAACAGCATAGAGAGCCCCCATATGAACCCATGCCTATCCAGTCAACTGTTCTCTGAGAAGGGAGCAAAGAATTCAGAATGGGAATGGATACGTCATCTCTCCAATGAATAGTGTTGGGTAAACAAGACATCCACATGCAGAAAAATGAAATTGCACCCTTACCTCACCCTTACCTTACCGTATATCAAAATCTACTCAAAATAAATGAAAGACTTCAATATAAGATCTTAAACTGTAAAACTCCTAGGAGAAAATATAGGGGGAATACTTGACATTGGCAGTGATTTTTTGGATGTGGCACCAAAAGCACTGGCAACAAGAGCAAAAGTAGACAAGTTGGGAGTACAGGAAACTAAAAAGCTTCTGTCCAAGAAAAGAAACAAAATGAAAAGGCATCCTAGGGAATGGGAGAAAATATTTGCAAACCATATGTAAGATAAGGGGCTAATGTGCAGAGTATATAAGGAACTCCTACAACTCAAGAGGAAAACAAACAAACAAACAAACAAAAACCCCAAATAGCCTGACTAAAAAAAATGACAAATTAAGTGAATATTTCTTTCTCCAAAGGAGACATACAAATGGCCAACAGGTGTATGAAAAGGTTCTCTACATGACCAATCATCAGGGAAATGCAAATCAAAACCACAATGAGAGATTGCCTCATACCTGTTAGGATGACTACTATCAAAAAAGAAAAGATAGCAAGTGGTGGTAAAGATGTGGATGAAAGGAAAATCTGTACAGTGGTCCTCCCTTATGAGCAGTGGATATTTTCCAAGACCCCCAGAGAATGCCTGAAACCACAAATAGTACCGGACCCTGTAGATATTATGTTTTTTTCCTATACATACATACCTCGGATAAAGTTTAATTTATAAATTAGGCACAGTAAGACATTAACAGCAATAGCTAATCATGAAATGGAACAATTATAACAATATACTGTAACAAACGTTCTGTGAATGAGGTCTCTTTCTATTTCTCTTGTCATGTTGTACCGTATTTACCCTGGTGATGTGAGATGACAAATCCCTGCACGATGACGTGAAGGGAAGGGGATGGCGTACGCATGTGATGTAGTGTTAGTCCACTCCTGACCCTCTGATAATTCATCAGGAGGAGGATCGTCTGCTTCCAGGCCATGGTGGACCTCAGGTAACTGAAACCACGGAAAGTGAACCCACGGGGAAGGGGAGACTTCTGTATACTTCTGGAGGGAATGTGAATTAGTGCAGTCACTATGGAAAACAGTGTGGAGGTGACCATACATGGATGAATGGATGAAGAAGAGGCCGTACATGCATGCAACAGAATATTTATTTAGGCTCAAAAAAGAATGAAATCCTGCCATTTGCCAAAACATGGATGAGCCTGGAGGACATTATACAAAGTGAAATAAGCCAGACACAGAAGGAAAAATACTACATGATACCACTTGCATGAGGAAACTAAAATAGTCAAGTTCATACAAGCAGAGAGCAAAATGGTGGTTGCCAGAGGCTAGGGGAAAGGAATATGGGGAGGTTTTAGGCAAAGGGCATAAAATTTCAGCTGTGCAAGAAAGCTGTGCACTTTAAAGTTTACTGGGTATAGATCTTATGTGAAGCGTTCTCATCACAAAATAACAATAACAATAACAATAAAAATAACAATAACAACAATAAGAGGGCAGGAGGAAACTTTTGGAGTTGACATATATGTTTATAGCATACATCACAGTGATCGTTCCACAGATGTATACCTAAGTTACAGCTCATCAAATTGTATACATTAAAACATTATAGCTTTCTGTATGTAAATCATACCTCTATACATCGTTTTTTTAAGAGACATACTGGTGAGGCAGATAAGATACTGTAATGTGTTCTCAGTAGGTAGTCTACATGGGTCCAGGAATGGAGGGGTGGAAATTAGGAGTTGACCACATGCTCCATCATCACTCCCATGCGCCATCACTCCCAATCAGGAATTTGGGGAATTTGTGCTTTCCATCGCCTCAACTTCAGGCTCCGTGGATGTGGAGGTCCTGTTTCCCGGCGCGGGAACATTACCACCATGTCGGCGCTAATAACTGATCCTCATCATCATGAGGAAGTAGGGTTGCTGCCACATAATGGGAGCAGCGTGCAGTCTGGCATTCAGGTGCCCTACTGGGGCATCTCTTGGTACTCTCGGGCCACGTCTTAGCATCTCGGAGATGAGGGTCTAGGTCACCTGACCAGGCGAGCCACCTAGACCAGCAAAAGCGACAGCTTAAGGAAATTACAGAATGTGTGGTAGACCAGGAGAGGATCCATATCAGTCGCCCCCTCAAAATCTGTCTCAGTCTTCTTTGAAACCGCCCTGGGACTTTTGCTTGAGAAGCTGTGTCCGCATACAGTGAATGCAGTGTGAGAAGCACGGAGATCTCAGTGACGCAAGGACTGGATTGTCGTAGATACTGTGGTACCATGCTCAAATCGCCTCTTCAGCTGGCCGCCGTAAGTGCGGGGAGCCCTCTTGCCTCGAGAGTTACATCTTCTGAGTATGGCCTACAACTAATGACTGAAAGACAGAAGGTACCAAAGGCTGGCTCATGTATTTCAAGAGAAAATAACCACGAGGCAATGTTTTATCCTCCAGTTTCCGCCCCCCCCCCGGGGTGGGGTGCTGGACTACCCTTTTTATTAGAACACAACCCTGCGGTTCTCTTTCTGCTTCTTGATCCTGCCTCATGCCCTCCCTTACAGGTCTTTACAAAGGAGCATCCCTCTAATAAATCACTCTTACAAACATCTCTCTTTTAGTATATGCTTGTAGAAACCACAGGTAAGTAATTTTAAAATGTGGGTTAAGATCCAGCGGAAAAGGAAAAGTGAATATATTTATGCTGACTGAGGGGAATAAGGCCCAGAAAGCAGAAAGGCAGAGAGGGGATCTCCGACAGGGAATGACACCCCAATTACCATACCATAAAGGGAAAATGCATGCCACTAAGTTCTGAATGTGGAGAGCCACAGAAACCGATGGAGTGCAGAAAACTCCACAAGGAACAGTTGTTGGGACTGAGTCAAGAGAAGCCTTGTTTGCGGCGCTCCATTCACGGGGCTCACTCTCTGTGCATGACTAGTGAAATGATCACAAGCCACCGACGGAAAAGTGGCATCCCAGGGTCCAGGGGCATCTGCAGGATGGCTGTGTTAAGCTGATCTGTTATTTGTCTCAAAAGGCAAAGTGCTCATTTACACATACCAGTGTTATATAGCACACCCCGTGCTAGAATCGAAGAAAAGCTCTATTCCATCTACACTGTGGTTTAGCAAGCACTTGTAATTAGAATTTGCCCCTGATGCTTGCTAGTGAAATTCCTTCATTGTGAATCTTCTATCTTTAAACTTAGGGGGAGAAAAAGAGTTGCTAATAACATTGAATGAACTGTGTGTGAGTGTGTGTGTGTGTGTGTGTGTGTATTTATAATGTAAATTTATATATATGATAAATTGTATCATATTCAAGGCTCAGAATTCCACATTCACTTGCTGCCTAAAGACATGAATAACAAACACTGCCCCCTTGTTGTATACCCAACTTATTGATCTAAGAAACAAGAAACCCAGGTATGAGTTCAGGATCTGGCAACATCTAGCACCGTGAACCTTTGAGACAGAGTTTACACATTGGCAAAATGATGAGTCTGGTTAGTTTCATTGGTTTCCCACCTATTCTTTTTTTATTCTTTCCTATTTATCAGGCACTGCAATAAGTGCTGACCACTGAAACCTCTCTGAGCACCAGTGTCGCTCTCAGTGTAACTGACTATCCACACTCACATCCCGTAAGCCTCATCCTGAGCTTGTCAAGTGACTTTCACTATCCTCTTACAGATGTGGGTAAAAGGTGTTAAGTGACGTTGGCATAGCAGCTGGGATTCAAAGCCAGGCTGGAACTATAGCCATATTGTCTTCACATCCAACTTGAGGCATGCTTCTCCATCTTAAACGTTATGAAAGGTTTTTTTAAATGTTTATTTATTTATTTTTGAGAGAGAGAGAGAGCAAGCAGGGCAGGGGCAGAGAGAGAGAAAGAATCTCAAGCAGGCCCTGCGCTGTCAGCGTGGAGCCCTTGCAGGGCTCGAACCCACGAACTGTGAGATCATGACCTGAGCTGAAATCGAGAGTCAGACGCATAACTGACTGAGACACACAGGGGCCCCACATTATGAAGGTTTACCATGGCTTTGTTTTTATGTCATATTTTAGCTTTACTACCATGCCTTCCTTTTTTCAGTGTCATCTGTGAGGCATTACTCTCTCCTATGGTCTCTAGGAATACACGGTGTTAAAATGGCTGCATATATTCAGATATTACAACTTATTAAAAATTCAGAAACAAAACAAAACTTATCAAATTCCAATCCACCACAGGATTCCACAGTACCTTGGGGACAGGAAACAAACAAACTCCCAAACTATGATTTGTCAAGTGCTGTGTGTATCTTTCCCTAATTGTGTTCTTTTCAGCTACATGCTGAGCATTGTGAACACAAGATCTGTGACTCTTTTTAAGAGTTAGAGTCGTAGTGGTTTTAGTAAAACAATGTAAAATAAGTGGTAAAATAAGTGGTTTTAGTAAAACAATGTTTTGGGGAAATTTTGAGGGAGATTATATTTCATAATATTCCTGATAATGCTGTATCAAGTAGTCTGTCAGTTTCATGAAAAACAAGAGGAAACAAGATGTTTCCCAATTCCCACAAGTATCCATGATATTATAAAATGGCTCAATACAATATTGTTTGAAAACACACTTTCCAACTATATGAAAACAAAAATTGAACCACAATCACACTACATTCTCGAAACATGATGTGTTATTATGTGTAAATTTTCTGCATCGATCTCCTTAAAGTTGCACTTGTCTCCTATTTTCCCTTTATGGACCACTACTTTAAAAAAAAATAATTGTGCTTAATTAATAATGATATAGATTGAACCTGATTTTACATATTAATGCTACCATGTAGTTAATTGCCCACAACTGTATAAAGTAATCACAAATCTATATTTAATAACCTATTACACAAATGCAAATCATGTGCTAGAAAATTGCAAGCTTTCTAACATAGATAGCAACCAATAAAATAAGGAAAAAATTAGTGGCAGAGACATGAAGTATTCATTATACACGCTTTTTTTTTTGGTCTTCCTCATTTCTGCCTTCTGTAAACAACACACTTGAAAGTGAAGACATGACTTTCCTGAAATCATGGGATCCAGAAGGTTTTCTTTACAATAGTTTTTGACAGATATTTTTGAGGCAGTTTCAGAAGAAAAGTAAGCACAAGCAATGGCTTTTTGAAAACCAGGTCAGAAATATCTACATTAGGGGTCCCTTTCTCTCCTTACAATTTTTTTGTCTAGAAGCAGTTGGAGGCATTTATGTTAAAAGTGGCAACAATTCTTTCACTCTTAAGTGATACTTCTTTCCTGGGAATTCTTCCTTCAGAATTCCTTGAACAAAAATTAGTTTGGTAGAACGGATGGTATAATATTTGGCGCTAAGGTGGGAGCATGTCTCCAAAGAAGGTGTGAAGAGTTGGCAACGTTTAGATGATGAAGGTGTTAGAATTTATTCCTTAGGCAATCGGGGACTATTGAAGGCTTACACCAGAAAAATCGTGGCTTAAGCCAGAAAAATCAATAGTTGCTATGAAGACTCATATTTCATGGTTCGTGGGATATTTAGGAAGTAAAATCAGTGGCAGCTCATTTTGGGGGTAAAACAAAAGTTGAACTGAAACCCGGACAAAAATAATAAGGAGGGCAGGGGAATAAAATTCAGTGAATGGTCAAAGCGTGTTATTTGTCTTATTCTTTATTGTGTGTCTTATATAATCACAACAGACTTTACAGGAAAAGATATAATCAAATACATATCTTTATAAATAGATGATAAATAGATAATACTTATCTAGTAAAAGTATTTACAAAGGATCTTCATGGCTATGTTTGCTTTTGGAAAGTGAGAGAAAGAAATTATAATACTGAAGGGAGCATTTAGTTTTATCTATAATACCTCACTTCTCTAAGAACAAAGAAAGATTTGAAGCTGACATAAAAACAAAGAAACAAAAGAAAACACAAGAGAAAAGACAGGAATGGAAAAGAAAATTAAAGCAAAGACCCAGAAACATCACAAGAAGTTACCAATCACCAAAATGGCAACAAAATCCCTCTAGACAATCACAAGTGCATGTGAAACACAGAATCTACCATTTTGTTCCATTACAAGAGCAGCCTTACCATATGGCACGACGGTAATGTAATGTGATCACTTCTGAGTAAGAGTGGTGAACTCTGGGCGATACAGTCATGGCCCAATCAACCTAAGCCATGGGGAAGATAATAGATCACAAACCAATGTCTGGAGAAAGGCATCAAGAGACTCCTGTGATGAGCTAAAAGTAAGGAATATCTGAGAGGGGCTTTGAACATTTAAGGAGAGCATTATATTTGACAGTGTGCAGTTTTGGAAATATCTTTTAATTACCCACAGCAAAGAGACAGTGGCAGACCAAGGGTATTGCGCATTTAGAGCAGATCACTTTTTAACACTTCTCCCATCTATATGACAAAATCATTTTTAATAATAATTATGCACAAATCAGTAACACTCATTATTTTCTTGGTTTCTCCTTTAGAATTAAAACATAGGAACAACTTCTAAAAGAAGAAATTTGAATCTTAAAGATGCTATTCAAATCCAGTAAAATATTTCATATATAACCTAAAATTCAAACTATCCAACAACAAAAATTACACCTCTCAGTTCACTCTGTGCTTTACTACTTGAAAACTTCAATACAAATAAAAACTCCAAGTAGTCAAATAAAATAACTGTACTGAAATATCTCCAGGTCATTTCTTGTCTCCACAATCACTGTGCTGTCATTACTTACGATCTGTACTTTAAACCTAAGAATATGCAGTACCATAGAAGTTGGAAACAGAAACTGTACCTCAAAGTGCTTGAACCATCCTAAATTATTATTCACAACTCTTGGATATAAGGAAGGCAGAAAATCCACTTAAAAATCCCCAGGCAAAAAAAAAAAAAAAACGTGATTTCGTGATTGCTAGAAGTCAAATGTGAAGGAGTGCTTCTGGGTGAATATGCAGACATGGCTAAATCTTGGGTCTCAGTAATGTCATCAGGACCAGTTCATCCCTCTCAATTCTTTCTCTCTCTATCTTTCTCTCTCACTCTTTCTCTCTCTCCCTTACCTTCCTTCCCTCCCCAAGCTGCTAGCTTGACTTTCCTCTGCATTGCCCGTATCTCATGCAGATTTCGCTCATCTGCGGGTTGTCCAGCAGATCCATTCTTGCAAATGTATAGCTCTATGTGTATTTGAAAAGTGGAAAACTTACCTAGTTTCCTTCATCAAATGCCCTGATATTAGCACTTATTAGTTAACAAGACCACACTTGAATTAGTCATTATAGTTGAGTTATATAATGATCTGATTGTCTAGGTTTAGTAGCCACCCCATCCCTTGGGATTCCTCATCCAAGCCACATGGACTACACATAGATTAGTTCTAAAAGAGAAATTGGAGACATTTATGAGAAGAAGGGTAGCAGATAATGGATTGATAACCATGGCCCAGTGTGCTAACATTAATGTAGATGGACTGTGACACATACTTTTGAATAACTACATAGTTTAGCAGAGGATGGTTTGAAGCCCATGATGGACACTATTCCATACTTTTCATGATATGAGGAATAGAAGGTTAAATAATTGAGAAAAACTGTGTAGTCAAAGTCATGAAAATAAGTTAAAATTGATGAGAATCCACTTTTGTTTTCAGTTTCCATGGGCTCCATGTAATGTAGTTTAAAAATACTTGGCTAAGGGGCACCTGGGTGGCTCAGTCGGTTGAACGCCCGACTTCAGCTCAGGGCATGATCTCATAGTTCGCAAGTTCGAGCCCCACATAGGGCTCGCTGCTGTCAGTACAGAGCCTGCTTTGGATTCTTTGTCTCTCTCTCTCTGCCCTTGCTCCGCTTGCCCTCTCTCTCTCTCAAAAATAAATAAACATTAAAAAAAATACTTGGCTAAAAGCATTTGGCACAAAGAAAGATATTTAACATCACAATTAGATAAAAACATTGATTTGATCAGAATTAGGGTTCCTAGATGTTACCATTAGATTATTATAAATCTTAGTAAACAGCAGAGTGTTTCTGTAAATTTCTGTGAATACAACAATTTTGTCTGGCTTTGAGAATTTTAGATTGTTTAAATGCTTATTTTTAAAATTCTAATCCATATTCATTCAATTATCCCTGTTTGTTTTAGTCGTGACATTGCAAAGCGAAACTACCTAAATATCTAATGGGAGGGCATTAGTTGGAACTAATTAAATTCTCCTCACCAAAATGCATACATAGATAAATATCTTTCAAAATATATGCCAAAGCCAGTGGGATTGTAGAAATTTTTAATGATATTTTGCTTTTCATATTTTTTATATTGGACATGGATTTTTTGGTCATGAAAAAGAAATACAACATGAAAACACGTAATAGGTATAAATCTAAAAAATATGTACAGGTCTGTATGAGAACGACAAAACTGATGAAAGAAATCAGAGATCTAAATAAATGGGGAAATATATCATGTACACAGACAGGAAGATTTAGTATTGTCAAGATGTCATTTCTTCCCAACTTGATCTATAGATTCAAAGCAATCCAATCAAAATCAAAAAATTATTTAGTGTATATAGACAAACTGATTTTAAAGTTTATATGGAAGGGTATAAGCTCCAGAATAGCCAACACAATATTGAAATTAGAATAAAGTCAAAGGACTGACATTACCTAACTTTGAGATTTAACTATAAAGCTACAGATTAACGGACTAGGTTAATGAGCCCAGAGATAGACCCACACACAATCGGTCAACTGATCTTTGACAAAGGAGCAAGGGCGATTCAGCAGAGAAAGCAGACCTTGTACTTATCACAAAAGTTAACTCAAAATAGCTCATAGACCTAAGTGTAAAACAACAACAACAAAACCCTACAACACTCCTACACGATAACATAGGAGAAAACCTAGGTGACATTGGGTCTGGTGATGACTATTTAGATATAACACCAAAATCACCAGGCAAAAGGAAAAATTTGATAAATTGGACTTACTTAAAATTAAAACTTTTGCTCTGTGGAAGACACTATTAAGAGAAAGAAAAGACAAGTCATAGACTGGGACTTTGCAAAACAAATATCTGATAAAGAACCAGTGTCCAAAATGTACCAAGGACTTATAAAATTCAACAATGAGAAAACATCCTGACTGAAAAATGGGCAAAAGATTTGAACAGACACCTTACCAAAGATATACAGGTGGCAAAACATTATGTAAAAATATTCAACATTATATGCCATTACGGAAATGCAAATTAAAACAACAATGAGACCATAACACATCTACTAGAATGGCAAAAACCCAACACTCTGACCACACCAAATGCTGGTGAGGATATAGAACAAGAAGAACTCTCATTCTTTGCTGATGCAATGCAAAATGGTACGGCCACTTTGGAAGACGGTTTGGCAATTTCTTACAAAAGCAAATATACTCCTACCATATGCTCCAGTAATCACTCTCTTAAGTATTTACTCAAATGAGTTGAAAATTTAGGTCCACACAAAAATCTGCAAATGAATGTTTTAGCATCTTTAGTCACAATTGTTCAAACTTGGAAGCAACCGAGTTGTCCTTCAGTAGGTGAATAGATAAACAAACTGTGAGATATCCATGCAATTGCATGTTATTCAGCAGTAAGAGAAATGAAAGTTCAAAATACAAAAGGTACGGAAGAGCTTTAAAGCCTATTACTCAGTGAAAGATACCAATCTGAAAAGGCTATGGATTGTATGATTCCAACTATATGACATTCTGGAACAGGTAAGACTTTGGAGACAGTTAAAAGATGAACAGTTTTCAGGGGTTCAGGTGGGAGGGGTGGGGGAAAAGGGATGAATAGGTGTAGCACTATTTTTAAGGTGGTGAAACTCCTGCGTATGATACTGTAATTGTGGATTCATGTAACTATGCCCTTGTCAAAACCCACTGAATGTAGTATACAAAGAGTGAACTCCAATGTAAACTATGGGCTTTCATTACAAACAATGTATCAATATTGGTTAGTCAATTGTAACATATGTAGCACAACATTAATGATAGGGGAAACTGTGGGACAGCAATGGGGGATATAGAGGAACTCTCTGTACTTTTCACTCAATTATTCTGTAAACCTAAAACTGCTCAAAAAATATGGCCTATTAATTTAAATAAATCAAATAATTCCAACACTAACTTACCCACACATTAATTCATTGAATAAATATTTTTGAGCAAATACTATATCCCAGACACTATACCTAGCTTTGGGGGATGTCCAAGAAAACAAAACATGGTACCTGGCTTCAAGCAGCTTATATTGTAGTGTTAGATACTGTCAAGGAGTAAGTACTATATAGGGGTGAGTACAGAGTGCTATTGGACCACAGAGAATATTTTACTGTTGGAGAATAAGGGAAGGTTTCCTGGCAGGAGTAGCTTCAGAAACCTATTATATCTAAATTAAATCAAGAAATCTCCCTATCCCGAAATAGCTACCATGTTTCTTTTGGGTTCCTGGATTTGGTCTAATTCAATGTACTAGGTACATGTGAATGCCTCTCATCTGCAAGGGAATAGGTCTAGAAGCTTTCTATATTGTATCTAACAACAATGCTAGGAACCAAAGCTTGTTCAGATGGAGTCTCAAAACAGGTACAGGGAGAATGACTGGAAGTCAGGTACAAGACAGAGATCAGAGATCAAAGGAAGACAAAAGTGAAGGAGAATGAATCATAACAGGACAGCGGACAAATGGAGCCAATACCACTAACATAATGTTACAACTGCCTGTGGCTGATCTTTATGGAATTCCTAAATGAAGGACTTGGTGCTGGGGGTCCGAAGCATTTAAAGGGTCTGGTAGAGAACAGACAGTGTTACAAAATATCAGAACTAGCCCTAAAGATCTTTCAGTTCATCCACAATACATGCCATTTTTATGGCAGTGATATCTTACTGTGCAGGACTCAGTGCAAAATGAAAATGTAGGGAAAATGTTAAAATTATGAATTAAAAAATGGCCGCAACAGAGCATTAAGCCAAGTGCAGGGCCCTTCTGACCACGGAGCTAGGTGCAACTGTACCAGTCACGCACCCATGAAAGCCAGCCCTGACCCCACCTCTTCTTGCACAATCATCTTACAAATGCTCGATCTATGCTAATGAACACGTTGAAATTTATAATGTCTCTGGGACTTTAACAAAACCAGAGGGGACTCAAAATTCATTCAATTCAGATTGCAAATATTCACCCCCATATTCTCCTCATTGAGGTGGGACATGACCACCGGGGCCAACTGTTATTGCTGGTCCTTGACATTGTTATCACCTGTATCCTGAAGCCCCATCTAGTCTGGCTACCCAGGGGTATTCATGGGAAGCCAAATTTCTTCTTTAGCTTAGAAATAAATAATAACGACTGGTATCAATTAAAGCTTTGTTGAATGAATGAACAGATTCTTCTTTTCTAAAAAAATAAACTCCATACCTTACAGTCTAGTACTTCCACTTCTACACATGTTCCTCAAAGAAAGTATCTGACTTCAGCTCAGGTCATGATCTCACAGTCTGTGGGGTCAAGTCCCGCGTTGGGCTCTGTGCTGACAGCTCAGAGCCCGGAGCCTGCTTCGGATTCTGTGTCTCCCTCTCTCTCTGTTCCTCTCTCCATTCATGCTCTCTCTCTCTCTCTCTCAAAAATAAAATAAACATTAAAAATTTTTTTAAAAAAGAAAATAGGTGAAAATGCAGAAGAATGATTTTGTATGACTGTACCTGTCGCAACACTGGTCACTATACAAATTTGGATATAATTTAAACTTTTACTAGTTGTAAGCAACATGGGAAGTAATTTTTATATAATGCTAACTGAAAACAAAGAAAATCAATGTAAGAATAGAGTATAAATTGAATCAGGAAGATATAGAAATTTTGAATAAACTAATTGCCAGCAATGAAATTGAATCAGTAATCCAAAAAAATCTCCCAACAAACAAAAGTCCAGGTCCAGACAGCATCGCAGGTAAATTCTACCATACATTTAAAGAAGAGCTACTACTTATTCCTCTCAAACTATTAAAAAAAAAAAAAAAACTACAGTCCAATATCTCTGATGAACACAGATGCAAAAATCCTCAATGAAATATTGGAAAACCAAATCCAACAACACATTAAAAAAGTCCTTCAACATGATCAGATAGGATTTATACCTGGGATTCAAGGGTGCTTCGATATTTGCAAATCAATCAACATGATACATCACATTAACAAGAGAAACAATAAAACCCATATGATCACTTCAATAGATGCAGAAAAAGCATTTGACAAAGTACAAATGCATTCATGAAAAGGCATCAACAAAGTAGGTTCAGAGGGAACATACCTCAACATAATAAAGACCATATATGAAAAAACCCCAGCTAATATCATACTCAATGGTGAAAAACTGAGAATTTTTTCCCCTAAGATCAGGAACAACACAAGGATGTCCACTCTCTCCACTTTTATTCACTACAGTACTGGAAGTTCTAGCCATAGCAATCAGACAACAAAAAGAAATAAAAGGCATCCAAACTGGTAAGGAAGAAGTAAAACTTTCACTATTTGCAGATGACATGATACTCCCTACAGAAAACCCTAAAGACTCCACCAAAAACTACTAAAACTGATACAAGAATTTAGTAGGGACTCAGCATACAAAATGAAGTAGCAGAAAGATAAATTAAGAAAAAAATCCCATTTACAATTGCACCAAAAAGAATGAAACACCTAGGAATAAACTTAACCAGTGAGGTAAAAGACCTGTATTCTGAAAACTATAAAACATTGATGAAAGAAATTGAAGATGACACAAACAAATGGAAAGATATTCCATGCATGTGGATTGCAAGAACAAATATTGCTAAAATGTCCATACTACCCAAGGCAATCTACAGATTTAATGCAACCTCTATCAAAATACCACAGCATTTTTCACATAACTAGAACAAATAATCCTAAAATTTGTATGGAACCACAAAAGACCCTGAATATGCAAAGCAATGTTAAAAAAGAAGAACAAAACTAGAGGTATCACAATCCCAGTTTTCAAGATACACTACACAATAATTAAAATGGTATGATACTGGCAGAAAAGTAGACACATAAATGAATCAAACAGAATACAGAGCCAAGAAATAAACTCATGATTATATGGTCAATTAATCTTTGACAAAGAAGGCAAGAATAGGCAATGGGAAAAAGACAGTCTCTTCAACAAATGGTGTTGGGAAAACTGGATAGCTACATGCAAAAGAATAAAACTGGACCACTTTCTTACACTGTACAAAAAAATAAACTCAAAATGGATCAAAGACCTAAATGTGAGACCTGAAACAATAAAAATCCTAAAGGAAAGTACAGGCAGTATTTTCTCTGACATCAGCCATACCAACATTTTTCCAGACATGTTTCCTGAGGCAAGGGAAATAAAAGCAAAAATAAACTATTGAGATCACATTAAAATAAAAAGTTTCTGTACACAAAGGAAACAATCAACAAAACTAAAAGACAACCAACTGAATGGGAGAGGATACTTACAAATGATATATCCAATAAAAGGTCAGCATTAAAAATCTATAAAGAAATTATGCAACTCAATACCAAAAAACCAAACAATCCAATTAAAAAATGGGCAGAGGACATGAACAGACATTTTTCCACAGAAGACATGATGTTCAGATGGCCAACAAACACATGAAAAGATGCTCAACATCCCTGATCATCAGGGAAATGCAAATGCAAACCACAATGAGATGTCACCTCACACTGCTCAGAATGGCTAAAATCAAAAACACAAGAAACAGCAAGTGTTGGCAAGAATGTAGAGAAAAAAAAGAACCCTCATGGAACCCTCACGCACTGTTGGTGGGAATGCAAACTGGTATAGCAACTGTGGAAAACGGGATGGAGGCTCCTCAAAAAGTTAAAAATGGAACTACCGTATGATCCAGCAATTGCACTACTGGATATTTACCCAAAGAATAGGAAAGCACTCATTTGAAAAGATATATGCACCCCTACGTTTATTGCACTATATTTACAATAATGTAAATTATGTAATTCCAAATTATCGAAACAGCCCAAGCATCCATTGACTGATGAATAGATAAAGAAGAGGTGATTTAGGGGCTCCTGGGTGACTCTGTAAGTTAAGCGTCTGACTCTTGATTTTGGCTCAGGTCATGATCTCAATGGTTCGTGAGTTCAAGCCCTACGTCGGGCTCAGTGCTGATGGTGCAGAGTCTGCTCGGGATTCTCTCTCTCTCTCTCTCTGCCTCTCCCTTGCTCTCTCTCTCAAAATAAATAAACTCAAAAAAAAGAATAGGTGGTATGTATGTATGTGTGTGTGTGTGTGTGTGTGTGTGTACACAATGGAATATTAGTCATAAAAAGAATGAAATCTTGCAATATGGATGGATCTAGTGAGTATAATACTAAGTGAAATAAGTCAGTCAGAGAAAGACTAATACCATATGATTTCACTCATATGTGTAATTTAAGAAACAAAACTAATAAACAGAGAAAAGAGACAAATCAGAAAACAGACTCTAACTATAGAGAACAAACAGATGGTTACCAGAGGGAAGGTGGGTGGGATGATGGGTGAAATAGATGAAGGGGCTTAACAGTACATTTATCATGATGAGCATTGAGTAAGGTATAGAATTGTTGAATCACCATATTGTACACCTGAAACTAACACTGTGGAATTAGCTATAGTGGATTTAAAAAAAAAAAAAAAAAAAGAATGGAGTTTAAATGTCAAATGCAAGGAAATATGCCAAAATGACAAAAAAAAAACAAAAACAAAACAAAACAAGGAAACATGCCAAAATGACAATAGTGGTTTCTCTACAATGATGGACTATAAGTGTCTTTTCTCCCAAAATGTTTATATGCTGCTACATGTGGTAGGCTTTTTTTATGTATGAACATGGGCTTTTCTCTATATATGTTTTCCTTTTTGCTATAAACTAAGCAGGTAGCTAGGTCCTTTGTTGTTTTTTGCCTCAAGTATTTTTTGTAGAGCCAAATACCAAATTCAGCTTAATAGATATGGGCATGTTCTATTGTTCATAAAAGCCTAAACCCACTGAAGAGCTATGGCTAAGTTTACGTAAGTGGAATCAGAGAACGAGAGAAAGAAAAGTGCCTGTGAGAGTAGTGGAAAGAGGAGGGAGATTTCTTTAGTCTGGGAAAGACATAGATCTACAGGGCTAAGGTAACAAGGATCTGCACACCCGTTAGAAAAGGAAGATGGCAAGATCCTACATGTCGACCAGCAACCTCCATTGCCACGATGGCCAGAGGAGATGGTAGAGGTTAATCCTTGATTTCTTTTTTTGACAGCTCCTTATATCCTGGTCCTATCCTGGGAGGGGAAATTGAGCCCATAAATGATAGAATTTTCTGTCAACACAGAAGGAACAAGACTTGGAGATAAATTATGTTAATTGAAGAGAAATACATGATATTTCAATGCATTCTTACTTCTATATTTTCTAAAATTTCTGCAATGATTATGCATTCATTTATCACCAGAAACAAGCAAGCAACAATATGAAACCAAATAAAATACTTCCATGCTCATCTCAGATTTCAAATTAGGGTTGGACCTCTTGATGACCAACCAAGACCCAGGGACATATTTTATGAAAACAGGTGCAGAACTCACATCTGTGATCACATCCATGATCATCTGTGATTGTCACAATAATTCCACCATGTTGACAGAGCTTCTATTATTATCCTTATTTCTCAGATAAGAAAATTGAGACTCAAAATTAAGCACCTCGTGCGGAATTACAAAAATGGTTATAGAGCGAAGATTCAAACCCAGGTTAAGGGCTTACACCGTGTGGTGGTGAGAAGAGCGTAAGTTACAGCATCGGGGAAACTTAGGAGCATATCTTGGCTCCACTGTTCCCGGCTATGTGATCTAGTTTCCAATCTATAATATGGGGATAACAGCTCTCCCATAAAATGAAGATGTAAAAATAAAATGTGATCATGTTCTTAGTACACCTAACAGATACTAAATACTAGTTCATTCATATTGCTTCTTGCATTTCCCAGGTGCTTTGATTCGATACTCTGACTTGATTGAGTTTCCACATTTCTCAAAGCATGGTTGCATTTGCAAGCATTCTACTAGAGACCTTGATATAATCTTCTGGGCCCTATTTGAGTCTTCCTGAATCAGAACTTCTAGGAGTGAGGCCCTGGAATATGGATTTTTTTATGCTCCTTAAATGGTTCATATTCAGAATAAAGCTTCAGAAGTATTGCAATTCTCAATAATATCTAATGATAAAGAATACAGCTAGGTTTTTAAAAGCTTATCTCACTGACAAATAATTTTTGTCAAATTCATCTCCTATACCTATCTTTCTTGCCATATACAGACATTTATATGCTAGAGCCTATCTTTGGTAAATATTCATTTGTGTTTATCGAATACTCAGTATCAGAAAAGACTTTAATAGATGAAATCCCTATCCAAACACTGAAATCCAAGTCCATTATGCTAGTTTGAGGAAAAATTCTCCTCTAGTGGTTTCTCTTTTAAACTTGAAATTACACTAACATGTCATGTGTGTTTCTTTTCTTCTTTTTAAAGTTTATTTATTTACTTTGAAAGAGAGAGAGAGTGTGTGTGCACATGAGTGGGGAAGGGGCAGAGAGAGAGGGAGAGAGAGAATCCCAACCAGGCTCTGAACTGTCAGCATGGAGCCCAATGTGGGGCTTGAACTCATGAAACTATGAGATCCACCTGAGCTGTTTCAGATGCTTAACCTACTGAGCCACCCAGCCGCTCCTGTAATGCCTGTTTCTTTCGCACCCACAGTTCAAAGTTCACTTACTGGTTTTACAAGGAGACTTATCTGGTCCTTAGCTTCATCCAGGCAAGTAAGCTAATTTGGGATTTTAATTTCCATGTGAGGTGAAATGAACAAAGTGAAATCAACACTAAGCACAGTTCTAAAAAGCTCACAAAAACTTAAGTGAGCCCTTAGAACTATAAGAAGAAATGGGCCCAAGCATGCATCCAGCATTAATCATTTTGTAAGGAATGTTAGGTCAGGAGTTCTTTTCTCTGTATAAAAGTGCTTCTCAAGTTTTAATGTTCAAAATATTGACCAAGAGATCTGATAAAATGTAGATTCTGACTGAGAAGTTCGGAGGTGGGTCTCATGATCCTGCACAAGCTCACAAGTGATACCAAAAATGGTCCATGCATCATACTGTGAGTAACAAGGGACTGTAAGGCTCTAGCGACCTTAAACAGGTACTATTATCTCCATTCTGCAGCTAAAGAAACTGAGTCTCAGACATTAAATATTTGTCCAAGTTCACACAGGTATTAAAAGGAAAACACACACTAAAAACGAATGATTTGGCTTCAGTTTACTTTCAATCATAGCGATGCTTAATTATCATTGTATAACCAATAGCTTTCACGTCCTCTACAACAAGATCTAGAGACAGGAGAAAAGTAGACACTTGGTGAATCTGTTGGAAAGATGTCAAGTAAAAGGAAGACCCTATCATTTTGTTGTTTGGCTGAATTCTGTATTAAAGTGAAAATATGTTTGTGGTGCAAATGTTAAAACTTTAACAGAAACACGTTTTGTTGAGATTGTTCATTTTTTCCCAAGCTTGTCTTGTTGCGTGCATTCACATTGATCACTGCATCCGTTCAAACAGCATTTATTGAATACCTAGTCTATGCAGAGTTTCTGCCCTCAAGAAGCTCATCATCTTGGGAAGAGAGAGATTAAAGTGGAAAGGGGTCTGAAAGGCACCAGAGAAAGCATGACATGTGAGTACTCAAGACACTTTTAGGGGATCTGCAAGGCCAGAACTATTTTCAAAATAATATGCAGACATTATTTGCCTTTCTCCTTGTGTTGACATTTGCATTGAGGGTACAAGAGCAATGGAGATAAAACTCTTGTCATTTTAGCACAAATCAAAACTAGCACTAGAGTGCACTGCCAAATGCAATAGTCATCTTATAGTCTTCACTGTCAGGTACTCAGTAGAAAAGAAAAGGAAGAAAGGCAAGACAAGGCAAGAGAAGAGGAGAGGAGGGGAGCCGAGGGGAGGAGAGGAGAGGAGGAGAGAAGAGAGGAGAGGACAGGAGAGGAGAGAAGAAAAGAAAAAAGAAAAAGAAAAGAGAAAAGAAAAGAAGGAAGAGCCATTTGCTCTTAGGAATGCCTTTAATTAAGTAGTAGAAATAATTGATTTTATTAAATCTCAATGTTGAGCACACATATTGTTAACATTCTATGTGACGAGCTGGGACATATGCATAAATCACTGAAGTATGATGGTTGTTTCCAGGAAAAGAACTTGTGTGATTGTTTGGGCTGTTAGTTGAGCCATCTGACTTTTCCAGAAAGCATTGTTTTTACTTGAAGGGATGACTGACAAACTGGTTATTCGCATAGGGTGTTTGGCAGATATTTTCTCAAAAATGAATAAAAGAAGCCTATTGCTCAAGGAAAACAACCGATAGTGTTTGTTGCCAATAATAAAATTCGAAAATTCAAACCTCTTGGTGAAGCTTAAAATTTTGGAAAACTTCTATTCATCACAGTAAGCTTGACAGCTTTCCAATGCCTAAATACTTTTCTAATCAGATCGGTGATGATATTAACAAATGTGAATTTTTAAATTTTTTTTTCATGTTTATTTATTTTTGAGAGAGTGAGAGAGAGATAGAGCGGGGTCGGGGGAGGGGTAGAGAGAGAGGGAGACACAGAATCCAAAGCAAGCTCCAGGCTCTGAGCTGTCAGCACAGAGCCCGATGTGGGGCTCGAAATTACAAACCGTGAGATCATGACCTGAGCCAAGTCAGACACTTAAGCAACTGAGCTGCCCAGGTGTCCGACAAATGTGAATTTTTGATGTTTATAATGAAATGTGCCAACATTTAAAAATCTTCATAACTTAGTGAAACCAAATCTATGCCAGTGCGGAGCCTGACACATGGCTGTATCTCACTAACCGTGAGATCATGACCTGAGCCAAAATAGTCGGGACACTTAACTGATTAAGCCACCCAGGCGCCCCAAATCCAAAATGTTTTAAGTGACCAGTGCTTGGTGTGACAAAACCATGCATGGATAAAACATATACTTAAAGTGTAAGACAGACCAAGGACTTTTAATGTAACAGAATTAATGTAACAGAATACAAAAAGTTCACAGATTTGCCATAAGAGTCCACACTGCAACTAGAATTTCAGAAACTACCCCATGTTTAGTTTTGGTACCAAAGAATAACCAAAGGTATCTGAATAAGCCAATAAAATAATCCTCCCTTTTCCAACTACATATCTGTGCGAGGCTAGATGTGTTTTATTTACTTCAACCGAAACAGAATATTGCATCAGAATGACCACAAGAGCAGATAGGAAAATCCAGCTGTCTTCTATTAAAGCCAGACATTAAAGAAAATTGTAAAAAAGTAAATAAATAAAACAATTTATTGCTTCATGCCCACTTTTTGTATGTCTTGAAAAACAGTTAATTTCATAAAATATTTCCTTTGACTTCTAATGGGATTTTTAGTTACAGTCACTTTGATTTTGATTTCTAATATGGCAAATATCAATATGCAGTGCACATAAGGACTCTTTTTGGTCCTCAGTAATTATTAAGAGTGTAAAGGGGTCCTAAAACAAAAAAGTTTGAAAGCTGCTGTCATAAATGATAGAAAGCAACTGATGGGTTTAAAGCAAAGGAGGGCCATGGTCAAATGTGAGGATTAGGTATGCTGCTGTGCTTTGCCCTTCGTGACTATTTACAAAGACTGCGTGTGCAGGGTATCTTCCCGTTAGGTCATTATACTTGGAAGAACACCCTTTCATGTACTACAAACATTAAACATGTCCAGGTCATGGCAAGATTTGTAGTGGGCAGGCCATCTTTCTGCTAGGAAGCGATGTGACTTTGATCTACAAAGGTTAAATAGCTTGCCTTTGGTCACTCAAGACATTCATGCCTGGCTACAGGAACTCAGATGTGTCTGATTTCAAACTTTAAATTTTTTTCTAGTACACTGGACAGGTTTATCCTTCAACTCATTACAAAACATAAGTACTTCCCTCACTCTGAGTCTAGAGAAGTCACTCTTGATGAAAAGATCTGCAAACATTACTCTTCACGTCCTTGCTCCATATTTGCATACTGGGTGCCACAGGGCCAGAGGGCCGTCTTGCTTCCAGGCGAAGCACATAATCAGTCATTGAAAAAAAAAAAAAAAAAAAACTTGGAAAGTAACATTTTTCTATAGCACAGACCATCATGAGAAAAAAAAGTAAAACTGGATCCACGTGCTCCCTCACACACGGGCAGGCATAGCACACACACAGCTACAAAGGTGTAATTGTATTAGCTTCCTATTGTGGCTGTAAAAACTGACTGCAGACTTAGTAACTTAAAACAACACAAATTCATTACTTTACGGTTCTGTAGGTCAGAAGTCCTACACTGTTCTCACTGGGCTAAATTACGTGTCAGTGGGCCAATGTTCCTTCTAGGAGCTGAGAGAATCTGCTTCCTGGCTTTTTCCAGCTTTTAGAGGTTATGCACATTCCTTGGCTCAAGGGCCCCTTTCATCTCGAAAGCCAACAATCATATCACTCAAATCTCTGCTCCCATCATCACCACATCTTCTCAGACTCTGACTCTCCTGTCTCCCTCTTTACAAAGATTCTTGTAATAACATCCTGGGTAATCCAGGATAATCTCGCCAGTTCAAGGTCAGCTAATTAGCCACCTTAATTCTATCTGCAACCTTAATTGTTCTTTGCTATGTAAACATAGCATATTTGAGGTTCCAGCTATTAATATGAGGACCTGTTTGGGGTCATTATTCTGTCCACAAGCATATTTTGTTTTTTTGCACTGCCTATGTTCAATTTAAGAACACAAGAAGGTATAATACCAACTTCACTGTACTTCACACACACACACACACACACACACACACACACACACACGCACACACAGACGTACACACTATAAGTAGTTTTCAGTTTGGGCATCTTTACTTTCCAATACTATACAGATGTCACTCCAAATTATGTTGCTCTTTTTTCCCCCCTTTCTGACCTAGTACTACCTAGAATGCAGACTCGGATGACAAGAAATTGATTGTCCTAAATCCTGCTGAGGATGAGTTACTGCTAATTGGTTCTTTGAGCAGCCTGAATGAGGTGAGCTTCTTTCATTTTACAATTGATGGGGATAAATTTCATGTCAGCAAAATCCATAAAGATTCTTGGGGTGTTTTCCTTGATTCGGTGCATT
Organism: Felis catus; assembly: GCF_018350175.1. NCBI lineage: Eukaryota > Metazoa > Chordata > Mammalia > Carnivora > Felidae > Felis > Felis catus. The sequence continues at coordinate 116,357,189 of NC_058386.1, read as the reverse complement.
GTCTCCTCAATCAGCAATTTTTCCAGACCAGACATATTAGCAGGAGAGAAGACAATGCATTTGCCCTGAATAGACATGTCTGATCCCCTCGGGACAGTTTATGATGTTATCTGAATAAGAGACTGATTCTTACTCAGCAAATCTAAAATATGACAATGAGTTTCCCTTACTAAATAATCTGCTCATATTCCTCTGATTGCAGTAGATTTTTTGGTTCCACTTTTGTTACAATAAAAACTTAAAAAAAAACTTATTTTTTTTTTCCAAATTTCTTATTGAAAGCCTCCTAACATTATGGGACACCTGGCTGGCTCCGCTGGTTAAGCCTCCAGTTCTTGGTTTCGGCTCAGGTCTTGATCTCACGGTACATGAGTTCGAGCCTTGCATCAGGCTCTGTGCTGACAGTGTGGAGCCTGCTTGGGATTCTCTCTCTCTCTCTCTCTCTCTCTCTCTCTCTCTCTCTCTGGTTCTACCCCGCTTGTGTGCTCTCTCTCTCAAAATATATATATATAAACTTAAAAAAAATCCTCAAAACACCCTAATATTTTAAGTGTCTACACGATACTCTAAAAAATGGATACACGCACCTTGACACCCTAAACTTCCATGTCTTTGTGGGGGGAGGGGCATCAAAGTTGTTTCCAGTGTGTCAATAATTACACATCATTCTGCAAAGAGCACCTTAGAGTGAGGTTTCCAACTTATTGCCTGTGGTTGAGAACACTGTCGGAATACTTTTGTGCCTTTAGTTAGATTATTTCTTTGTGTTCTTTGTGACAGATATCCAGGATCAGAATTTATGGGCCAAATAAAAGTATTTGTATGGTTCTTGACGTATTGCTAAATTACTTTCCAAAAGGGTGAACCCTTGTTCCCTTCGCACCAGTAAAATCTGAGTGACCCAATTCTGTGTTAACCGCAGGAGTCTTAGTTAATATCACTTTGTTTTTGTGAACTTGTTGATACAAACTGTACTTTACTATTACTATTATTATTATTATTATTATTATTTTATGTGGTTTTTTCTTTAATACCAGTAAGAAGAAAATGCTGGGTATGTTTATTATTTGCTTTGTTTGGTGAAACATCATTTCAAATCCTTAGCCCATTCACATTATAGGGCTTCTGGGAGTAACAAAAGGAGTAACACATATAGCAGAAGAGTGCTTTAACAGAATTAGGGCAATGTTTTTGAAATGAAGGCTAATTCAATAATTTTTAAAGAATGTTTGTGGGCTATATTTTTTTCAAGATTTTGCTTTTATTTAGAAAAAGGAAATATGTGAAGTGACAAGTCTTATTTTATGATTTCCTACTCACTGATGGGCTTCATTTGTTGGGATGGTATGTCTAAATTTTTAGAAATTGCATATCTAGCATGCAGCCCAATATCTGGTTGATAATTCTGCAAGTTTAAACCGAGTTTTGTAAATTTATACTCTTTTGAGGTTCTACAGTTCATGTCACTGTTCTTTGACCTTGTAAGTTACTCACTTGCAAAATATTTTTTTTAATTTTTTTTAATGTTTATTTATTTTTGAGACAGAGAGAGACAGAGCATGAATGGGGGAGGGTCAGAGAGAGGGAGACACAGAATCTGAAACGGGCTCCAGGCTCTGAGCTGTCAGCACAGAGCCCGACGCGGGGCTCGAACTCACGGACCGCGAGATCATGACCTGAGCCGAAGTCGGCCGCTCAACCGACTGAGCCACCCAGGCGCCCGCAAAATATTTTTTAAAAATAATGTCTCTTACGGGGTGGCTCAGTGGGTTAAGCGTCGGACTTCAGCTCAGGTCATGTTGTCACAGTTCGTGAGTTCCAGCTCCATGTCAGGCTCTGAGCTGACAGCTTGGGGCCTGGAGCCTGCTTCAGATTCTGTGTCTCCCTCTCTCTCTCTCTGCCCCTCCCCTGCTAACTCTCTCTCTCTCTCTCTCTCTCTCTCTGTCTCTCTCTCTCAAAAATAAAAACATTAATTTTTTTTAAATAAAAATGTCTCTTAGTATTGCATTCATGAAAATAAGATATTTTCCCATTATTCATATGATAATCAGCGATATCGTTAAAAGAAAGGATGGACTACCTTGCCCACTTATGTTTGAAAATGCTCCCCTTCCCCACCCTCGTCCTGCCCCGTCACATCACTACCAGCTCTTTCTCCTTTCTGCTTCATAGAACAAGCTGGACACTAGTAAAAACCACCTGCTAGGCAAATACCATTGATCAGTTCTCTTCTGGCTCACAGACCTGACCAAGAAAGACTGAGGTATTCAGTCTATACAGGGGTAGCGATAGAGAGAGGCACTGAATTTCTCCTTGTGTGGATCTTAATTTCCCCATCTATAGGTCGAGGGATGGAGACCTTCGATCGCAGACTTCATAATAGACTCAATTAGTTCAGTGAGGCAACCATAACCTTTGAACCTCTCACTGCTCTAGCCTGTCTGTTGTTGGAGAGCGAGAAAGTTACTATGAGGAAGCCAAGTCCGACTTCAACAGCACTAGAAATGCCATGTGTCTTCAAGAACAAACTCACACACTTGAACCATGCAGAGACTCATCCTCACATTAGCTGTCCACCATGCCGGGAAGCATTTACAAGGTTCTATGGGGCGTAAATTCTGTCTTCGATAATGACAGGAATTAACAGTATATAGAATAGTTACATAACCTTCTCATACTTTCCCTTTCAGTAGCTGTTTTCATTAGCCAATACTCTGATGCTGTAGTACAGCAAATTTTGTGACCTTTCAGGTGAAATTCAGTCCCTGAAGACGGATTTGACTTAAATAGCAATGTTTCCTTAATGCAACTCCAAATTGCAGCTAAGTAGTCTCTTAAACTATAGTATTCCATTTTTAGAAGGAAAAGCACAATGTCGTAACCAGGCGGTCTTGTTGAATCTTTTGCTGTGATGTTATTTCTGCCCCGAAATGATCACTTGTCTTCATTTTGCCAAGTTTATTGCCCCAAAAGGATACCAAAAAAGCACAAATTGCTACCTGCAACGAATGTTCTGGTAGATTTAATATCTCCACTAAGGCAGCTTCTAACTCTAGTTCGGGGGTTGTTCCTTTAAGGAAAAGTATCCTTTCATTTCACTTGTCTTTTATTTTTCCATAGCTGAGTCAAGCAGCTGACTCAGACAACCTGTAGTCTTTTACTAACAAACAAATGAGAAGCTGAAACGCGGGGCCAATGACCCATACGTCTGTCCATTAACAATCTATGGAATGCTCTCGCTCTAGGCTATGTCTTGCATCACACCAGTGCACAGCAGAGCAGAAAGTAATTACAGGGCACAGGCATTTATGCAAGTGGAAATGTGCATGACGGGCAAAGGGCCATATTAGCCAAGGAAGTCTCTGCCTCTGGATGATGGCAGGAGAAAAGGAAGACAGATTGTTTTCTGGGGTCATTTGAATGCTGCCCTGGAGATAGAGGGAAGCATGAGGTCATACCTGAATAGCTTTGATCATCTCCTCATTTTAGGCAGCACCAGGCTCTGGTAGATAGCAGCAGCACTTTCCTTTGTCTTCTAAAAGCTGGAATAATATGGTGAAGGAGAAAGAGATATGTGATATAAGCTAGGAGAGCTCTGCTGGAGGAGTGTCTGGGCCACCTAAAAGTGCTAAACCTCAGTTTCTGCTCTGTAAATAAAGCTCAACTTGGTTGATTGAACATTTCCACACTCTCTCAAATTCCATATCAAAGTCTACACAAAGGGAAACCTCTGTCTTGAGAAGGATATAATCCCCATTTTTAGCATCGTTTAAGTCTGGGGCTTTTGGCACTTCTCACATTTCAAAAATCCATTTTCTTAATATTTGTATACTATCTTGACAATGCAATAGGCAGTGGGTGCATTGCGTTTGCTCATTTTAGGCATTCCGCCTTTCCCAGCAAAACTGCTAGTGGGATCCCATCTGCTTAATAACATTCAGTTTAAAATTAAACTGGGAAAAATAAAAAAAAAATGTCGAAAATCCTGGGCAAACTTTAACAGAATGTCTTTCTCCTATTCCAACTCCTAGAAGGAGCTCCGGGGGATTAAAAGGGCAACTCTGGGCTTGTGGCTTTCTATAACGGTTGAGAGTTTTACTTCCTGTTCAGATTCCCAATTATAGCATTACGGGTCCTTAAGATAGAGTCAGGTCTCCAAGGTTCAGTCCGCCATCACATTTTTGGGTAGCGCTTACCAAGAACGAGAATGAGCTCTGGGGCAAACAGACATGGATTTAAGTCCTGCATTTGCCACTTACTTGCCACATGATATCAAACCTTCACAATCTTGTACATGAGTTCCTTGTGTGTAGAATAGAAATATTACCCTTTAACAACCTTCTAGAATACTTGTGGGGGGCCAAGGTACGATAAAATGATGTTCGTGACTTCTCTTTATTCCCTCAATCCTCCTCCCTCTCCATATCTAATCCATTACCAAGTTCTACCCTAAAGTTTTCTGAAAGTTTATTTATTTTCGAGAGAGAGAAAGAAAGCACACACACGTATGCACATGGCGGGGGAGAGGGGTAGAGATAGAGAATTCCAAGCAGCCTCCATGCTGTCAGCACAGAGGCCGACACGGGGCTCCATCCCACAAACCGTTTGGTCATGACCTGAGACGAAGTTGGATGCACAACCAACTGAGCCACCCAGGTGCCCCTCCCCTAAAATTTGATCTGCAATCCTGCTATTTGTCACCGTCTCCATCCACCATAACCACCTCAGTCCATGTCTCTCACTTTACCACTCACTGGGTTTAGTTCAACAGCCTCTTAACTGGTTCCCCAACGTCACCTCTCACCTGCCCTATCATCTGTTCTCAATACGATCGACAGGATAAACCATAAATGAGACCGTGCCGCTTCCCTGTTTGACTCGTCAGTGGCCCCCACCTGCACTTAGATTCCAACCCCAAACTCTTAGCAGAGCCTTCAGGACTCTGGATTCTTAGATCTCTGCACCTCGAATTTAGTCTCTTCCTACTCTTCCCCCGTTCACTGTTTCAATCACAGAGGCCTCATTGCAGCTCCTCGTGCAGCCACAATTCTTTGCTGCCTCTGAGCTTTTCCACTCGGCACTCCTGTGCCCGGAAGATGCTCCCACTAGATCCTCACGAAGTTTCTCCTTTATCATCACTCAGGTCACCGATCCAATGTCATCTCCTTAACAGGCTGATGACCTTATGTAAAATAGCATCGCAGCACCATCCAATTATTGACTCTTCACCTGCCTTATTTCTTCCAAGTCCTTATACTACTATCTAAACTAACTGCAGTATTTACCTAATTTTTTGACTTGTTTATTTTCAGTCCCATCCTACTCCCCAAAAGGTCATGCCTTTTTGATATAGAAAATGAAACCAAACCGAAGCAAAAACAGAAACTAAAGAAAAAAAACCAACCAACCACCCCAAAACATAGATATTTAAGTGGAAGGGGGCATCTGTTAAACCCATATTATCTTTTAAACTGAACTGGCAAATGCATTTGATCCCAGCCAACTGATTAGTTTTCCAGTGTAGATACAGTGTAAGGCAGGCATTTTATAAAGCATTCAAACCCTCAGGACACTATTTAGCAAAGAGGAAATCAGCCAGCCTTCTGCTCATTCGGGAATCAGGAATAGGAATAGCATGGATGATTTCCTCTCATTTTGGCCATTAGCTGGAAGCCCTCCTGCAAGTCTTTTGCCAGAGTTACGAATAAGAAGCCAGATCGGCTGACTTGATTTCCACCTCTCTCTCCGTCCGTGAGCGGTGCATATTGGAGGTGCTCCTTAGCAACAAAGTGGCTCAATGCACAATCACGGGAGGCCAGAGGAGGAGGAAAGCACAGGTTCCTGAACTTGTTGGATAATAAGGTTTGCATTTCTCATGCACTTTCTTTGCTGGGACCGTGAGTACGTGAAGCCTGGTATACTTACTCTTGAATACGTACTGACGCGGGGACGCGAGCAGCCCGGTGGGAGGTCCGTACACTGTTGTCATTGCTGTATAATATAAGCTGCTTAGTAAATGCTGTAACTCACTTTATAACGGTTTTGTTTAATCAACTCCGAACAAGATGTATCTAACCAGTGGCTGAAGCCACTCCCCAGACTGGTAGAATGGTCTACCATTGGTAGAATGGTTGTGGGGTAGAAGCTGTACGGATGGACCACCTTCACTTCTTACTCCATATGCCCTCGTGATCAAAGCCCTACAAAAGCTCACCGGCGCTGAGAAGAGCTGGCTTTAGCTCATGAGCCTGCAGTTGGAATTCCTGTATCAGCCAGAAGATTCTGAAATGCTATTTGACACAAACCCAAACATGCTGGAAAACTGTCCAAGGGACCGTTTTCACCAATAAGGGTGTCGTCCAGATATAAAGAAAAAATCGGTGGGGCTCCTTTATTTATGAATCACATAGTGCTTGCCTCTACCTGCGCAGCGGTTCTGGAAAGTGAGAAAAACAGTTGGTGATCATCTAATTCATTTGGAGCTCGGAGTTCTCCAATTTGGTCACGTACAAGGAGCAAAGAAATTAATAGTAGGTCAGACTCTTGTGCTGTGTTGGCAAGACAGCCTCAGAGTCCCGATTTCTACCCATGTAAGATTTCCACTGCTCAGCAGACACTGCAATGCACCTCTTTTTGCATTTCTATTTAAACAAACGTTTGGATAAATGCTCTGATGTCACTGCTCAAAATAAAGACCCAACTGCAAGGATTTGTTTAACATTTTGTGCACACATCCCTGCAAAGCCAGCACATTTCCAAAGTTATTTCATAACACAAACCTTCACCACGGGAGAATAGTTAGGTGCCCCCCACAAACTGGCTGACGTTGGAGCATCTCCAGTTGGCGGCTAACTTGTCATGTTACACAGTCGGGGTACTATGTCTTCACTTTCCGTCCGTCTGCTCATCCGCTGCAGATCCGTCTTTTAGTAATTAGTGCTTTTGTTTTATGACAGGATTTCCTTGACCTCTCCCAAAGAAGCCATAGCTCCTTCACCAAGGATTGGGTTTAGCTTCTCATTAATCGACACTTATTCATATGTCATAATGCATCGTAATAAGAATAGCTATTCATTTTGGGCTCCCAGGCTGTGTCAGGACTCACAGGCCCCAATGCAAAATGGAAATACAGAACCTGCTCAAAATTATGAAGAATCTCAAGATGATGATAACAGAGCATTAGACTAAACGGAGGGCCCTTGCAGGGCCATCACACAGATCACGTGCCCATGAACCCAATCCCGTGAAAGCAAATTTATTCTTTTAATAGCCTTTTGAAGAAACCACAATGATTTCTAGTTGGGAAGGGCAGAACCCCAAACTGGGAGTGGTAAAGTAACATCAAAAGTTAGACAGCCTGAAAGGGGTAGAGTCGGGTCTATCTATCTCAAAAACCTATCTTTCTCCTAGACGAGAGGCTGTCAAACTAGGCCAAATCTGTTCCATAAGCTAAACATGTTTTTGACACTTTTAGGTAGTTGAATAAAATCAAAAGAAGAGTAATATTTCATGAGAGATGAAAGTTACATACAATCCTGATTCCATGTCCATACAGAAAGTTTTGTTGGAACACAGCCACCCCCATTTGCCACTGATTGTTACTAATGCTACACTCTCACTGCAGACTTAAGTCATTTGCAACTGACACCATGTGGTCCACAAACCTGAAATATTAACTCTCTATAGCAAGTTTCCTACCCCCTCACCCTACATCGTCCAGTGAGCACAGACTTGTTCAAAAGAAAAATACACGTATGTGCGTATATTTAATTGGCCATTTCCTCATCCTGCACTGTTTCCTAGGGCTGCCATAACAAAGTACCACACACTGGGTGGCTTATAACAACAGAATTGTATCCTCTCACAGGTTTGGAGGTCAGAAGCCTGAAAGCAGGGTTGGTTCCTTCTGAGAATTCCGAGGAAGAATCTGTTCCATCCTCTCTCCTAGTCTCTGGTGGTTTGTGACCAATCTTTGGCACTCGCTCCTTGCCTTGCAGCTGCATAACTCTAATCTCAGCTTTTGTTGTCACATGGCCTTCTCCTGTGTGATTCTGTCTTCACATGGCCCGTTTGTAACAGGATACCAGTCATCTGGTCAGGTCGAATGAAGGGCCCACTCTACTCCAGGATGATCTCATCTTAACTAATTACATCAGCGAAGAATGTATTTCCAAATAAGGTCGCATTCACAGGTACTGGGGGTTAAGACTTCAACATATCTCTTTTTCTGGGGGCGGGGAGACAATTCAACCCATAACACTTAATACAATAAATAAATATATAGTAAGCAAGCAAATAAGTGAGCAAACAGTGTATACTCTTGTATCTTTACTCAGTCTGTTTCCCCTCTCCTTGATGAGACCCCAAGGCACGTAGGAAGTATTTATAGGACTTCTTCAAATCAATGTTCTCAGCCCTCCTTTCAGCCTTCCTCTTACCTAATTTCTCACATCCTGATGTAGGGGAGCAAATTTTCCAACCCCAAGATATGCCTCTGGCACACTGATTATTTTAAGCTGCTTCTTAATAAGAAAGGGCAGACACATGAGAAGTTCTGTAAACCGAGTAGAAGTTACCTTTTTCTGAGACATTTGCATTTATAATGTAAGTCTATACCAGGAAGAGAAGGGATGACTCTAAATCTCTAAAAAGTCTTATCAATGAAGAAGGCAAGGACTTCACTCTGCATAACAGTCATACCCCTGTTTACTATGCTTTGCCCGGCAACTTCCCATAACTGGCCTCCAACACACCCAGCATAGTCCATCTTTAGAGATGGTATTTAAGGTCATGGCTTGGGCCATTTTGTGGAGTTACTCAGTTTTCCTGGGTCTCTCCCATGTATACAGGAGGTATGTATGTTATTAAACTTCTGATTGATTTTTTTCCTGTTGCTCTGTCTCATGTCAATTTAATCATAGACCAGCAAGAAGAATCCTGAAGGGTAGAGAAACATGTTTCCTCCCAACACCAGGAACATTTTTCATGTCCCCTGGACTCTGCCTACAAACTCCTTTATTCTAGTATTTATAACTCAAGATCAAGCAATGCAGGAGGAGACTTTCACCTCACATATTCTGAACTCGGGGATGTGCACTGTGATGGGGTTCCTTATTTCATTCTGTCCACTTAAATCCCGCTTTTATCTTGAATCTGTGTCCTTGTATTTTCTATATATACTTGATACTAGAGTAATACTTTATTGGAAATCCAAGGCTATTAAGGACATCATTGTGTCACTTGAGTTTTCAACAAAGGCCTTTTGCCATTCAAAAGCATCATGGGGGGCCTTCTATTCATGGTACCAGCATTGCCAACTGCATTGTACCCACAATGGCTGAATACTTCTTTGGCACTTTGATGCTCAGCAACCACTTTCATCTTCAAAGCCTTGCCTCCTGACTTAATTAGTCTGTCTAATTTCCTAGGAAGTAAGTGTGCTATCCTCCTTTGTAATTTGCATTAAAGGAAAGTGAAGTAACAGGAAGAAATCACTTCTAGAGTATTGCAGATCCTTCTTGATGAGTTAGGAGCTAGCTAAAGTGGCCTGAATTGTGAGACAGCAAGTAGAATATCATTGGTGTCATGGGCAACCTGATAGAATTCCAGGTTTTTCTTACTAGGACCCTTTGGTCATTATATACCACTATCTAGCAGAGAGGGGCTACTTAATAATTATTGGGTGAGTGAATGACAGAAAGGAACTAAAACACACTTTAATATCTAGGATGCATCAAGCACTAACTAAAGTCATGTGTGTTCTCAGTTTGGTTTTCTTGTGTTCTACTGAAATGACAGTATGGCTATACTAGTAACTTGTAAAATGACTTCCTCATACTGCCTGCATCTTCTGTGCTGTCTCCCTACTTCAATCTCTGACACGGCCCTACAGAGATTACAGCAATTGTGTGCCATGTCCGAAGTGCCTTCAAAGCTTTAGCATACAAGAGAAACCACCCAACCCAATTTCTGCTGAAGTTACATTCCTAGGTGGCCATGATCCCTTTATCCCCGCAACTGTCATTCCTTGTACGCCCTCTGGCTACAGTTAACCAGATCAGAGGCAGGAACATGACCCAAGGGTAAACTATGATGTGGCCTGCCACATGCAGAAAAAAAAAAAAAAATGACTACTCAAACAAGAATGGGCTAAGCCAATCTGTTTCTTATTCATAGGAATCTAAGTTGAAAAACAATGCAGGGAATGAGATTATTCACAGGAGCTAAATTTGAAAGGATATACAGAGAACCCATGAACAGGTGAGAGTTAGGAACTTTATGAGAAAGCTGAAATTGTAAGTAGAGAAGAGTTATCAAGTGAGTGGAGATACATGGGACCAAAGACTTCCCCCTCATTCATTTCATGTTTCAGATTTTACCACCTGAATGCCTATGTTGCTTTCTAGCCATATGTTTATCATTAATTTGGCAATTTCAAAGTTCACATGGATGATCCTCATATATCCTGGCCCCTTAGTTCCTTGACCTCTCACTTCCACTGATCTTGGCCTCCATTCCACCTTGGCCACCCACTGAACAACACTACCCTTAAAGTTGTCATCCCCATAACTGCTCCACTGCAAAGTCTAAAGTAACACAAATTGCCCAGTGTGGGCTATTGCAAGAGTTATGGCAAAAAAAAAAAAAAAAAAAAAAAAAAAAAAAAAAAAAAAAGATGATCGCTCCAACTAGTAGAAGAAATGGTTATAGTAGTGATAAATTTTGGATGAGTTTATAATCGTGGGTCATGTAGTAATACATTTGGGATGTGGTTTGATAGTAGAGCCAACATGATTCGCTGATGCACTGGATGGTGGCAAGGGTGAGGAGGGTAAGATGACAGCACATTTGTCCTGAGCAACTGGGTGAACACATTTGCTTACATGAAGAAGCATTTCTTGGGGAGACTTTCAGAGTTCAGTTTTGGAAAAGAGGAAACATCAAGTAGGCAGTAGCATCCATGTGTGAAGTTCAAAAGTGGTGTCAAAGCCACAGATGTAAGTTTTGAAAACAACAGCATAGAGAGAATAGTTAAATCTATAGATTTGACATCACCAAGGTTGTGAGTGTAGACAGCAAAGGGAAGAGAACCAAGCGCTAAGCTCTGGAGTACTCCGATTTTTATCATTTAGGAAGAGGAGGAAGAACCAGGGAGGGATATGTATGAGTGTCTAGTGGGTTAAGGAGAAATGCAAAGCATGGGGAAAAGGACATAGTCATAAAAAACACAAGCAGTAAAAGGAAAATCGTATTAGTGTGAAAAAACAAGTCACTATTTGCTTTCTGGGTCAGCTCACCAATCAGAATATGAATCAGTATATATTAGTCTATTAATAAAATCATCATAACTGGATAATTGAATAGGTTTGGGTCAATAGTGCTCCCCAACAAAACACACACCAACCAATACACACACACACACACACACACACACACACACACACACACACACCCCAAACAATAACAACACACTTGTCACCCCTGTTTGGTTTCACAAAGATAATATTTAGAGAGCAACAGTAATATAAGAGCAACAGTAATATAACTGACATCCTCAGTTTTATTTTATCTTATTTTTGACCTTTACCAAAAGAAAGTTTATTTACAATTTGTGCTTTTCAAGAAGGTGCAAACTTCTAATACACTTTAATGACCTCACCTACTTTAATTTCCCTAGAAACCCCCCCTTCTCCTTCCAAATCAAGATTAAGTGCTCCTCTTCCTTGCTGCGGAAACATTCTATGTCTGTCTCGTGGCATTATGAATTTCATTACGCTTATAGGCTTACACGTTTCTCTCTCTACCTTAATGTGTACCGAAAAATAGGAACTATGCTATAAGCATCTCCATACTTTGAATTTTAATCCTAGTGCCTAGACCATCCATTTATCAAACAAACATGTATCAAACACTTACAAACTCCACTTTCAGGAAATTCCACTGCTGGTAAGTTTTCCTTTGTAATAAGCTTAGTTAGGGGAAAGCCAATTCTTTCTCAAATGGAATGTTGTCCTAGCCCTTCCAAATAAAATGAGGGCAAATTTAAAAGACAGCTGCATCATATACCAAAACGGAGGTTAGGATTTCTGACTTCTATTTCTCCAAGTGTCTAGAAGTTGTTGTGACTCAGGGCTAAATACTTCTCCAAATCGAAGAGTTTAGATTGAAATGCTAGGATTACCTTAGCAGTTAACGTATCCTGCGTGCTAATTGTGACTTCTACTACTTCATGACCCTGTTTGAAAACTGAGAAGGATTTCCATTCTCCACCAGCATTGAAATCTGAGAAAATTCTTATGGAGGAACTGATTTACAATGACATGCAGGACACATATGGAAGCAGTGAACTTCCCTGTGCCAGACTGTAGGAGGCAAAGTGCTCCACAACAGTCCCTCTGATGTTACAACTCCTCATTGATGGGTTCATTTTTCAGGGAGTCAGCCTCTTTCATCTCAGCTTTGCAAGCTGCAATTTATTCCATCACCATAGTAAGATAAAAGACCAGAGCAGCAAGCCATTAATATTAGGGGACCCTCTTGATATTTCCTGCTTTTATGTTCACATGGAAATTTTGTATATCGGCTTTCCTCCGTACATTTTGCTTTTATTTCATAGAGTTAATCAGATTAAAATGTTTCACATTGAAACATATGTTAATAAGTCATTTAAAAGATCATCTTAATTAAAGAAAACAATTCTTAGGTATAAGAGATAGTAGGCTATTTTGCAAAGATTTTTTTCTTTATGTAAGGTAAAACAATGGTTAACTAAAATCTACATACCTGATTTTAACTAAATTGTTTCCATTTCTTCTATCTGGGTTAATAAAAGCATCAACAATGACTGCTTTGAATTTTACTCCATCTTTTTGTAGAAGTGATCAAGGGGTGGAAAGAGGTGAAGGAGAATTTTAGTGTAGTATTGCCAATTCCAAAAACACTGAAAAAAAAAAAAGTGAAGGGCTAGGTGGACACCATATCTTTTTCATCATTAAAGAAAAAAAAATTCCAAAAACAAAACTAAAAAAATCATTTACTTGTTGGGCCTTTTCCCCATAGACTTTATAATGGGAACCAATGAGAAAATCAGATTTGTTTTATAGATCCTGATTTTGAAAGTGTATTTTTAACATGCAGCTATTCCACAGCCAGTTCTCAATGCCAGATAGGTTTCCTCCTTGTTTCCGTGCATAGGTACTCAATTAAATCATTTTTGGATCTGAGATCTTACAGACTTTAAGCCCTATAATAAAGGCAGAAAAGGAGGCCCAGGGTGCCTCCTCTGGACAGTTTATGATTAATTTCTATTTACAATTGTTCAGCCATTAAAACTGCTAACAAGTACGTAGTACTGTATCCCTCTGAAGTTACATACTGCTAGTCATTGCTATGCTACTTGTGTAACCACGTAAATACATGAATTACATGTACACTAACTTCTTCTGAGTTTGTTCTTAATTGAGTTCTTGTAAAAGTCACTTTAAATTTATAATGATGACTGACCTCCAGGGAACGCAACTGTCGAGACACAAAGAGGGCTGCCCAGGGACTGAGAGAAAGACAAGCCTTCAGTATGCAAATATTGTGTTTTTTAGATATGGATGTTCAGTTTTTCTTTTATTGCCCTAAAAATACATAAATATTCTAATTGCAGCTTTTATGGAGAAGACACCCAAGAGCTTGTACCCTGGTTGGTAAAAGGACCCTGAAGAATATTAAGTAGAGAGATACATGTGAAGAATAATACATATTTTAGAAACATACTGCAATAAGCAAGGACTTTTCAGGCTTCTGTCCTTTGCTTCAGTACTCTCACAGGGCTATGAGGGTAGAGGAAAGGAAGCTGAGACTCTTATCAGAGAGTTTCAGGAAACCCAAAGCCAGAGCCTGTGATCTGTTTTTTTTCTAGGGCCTCTTAGATCGTTGTGCAGTTGGGAACCTATTCTGAGTCCCCCGAACAGGTCTTTCGTGTCTGTCTAGACCTCCTTGCAATTGGAAATGTTCCTCAGGAACCACTCTGAGCTTACCCAAATCCTTGAGGTCATGCATGCTAGAATGGAATTCACGATAAGCTGTAATGGTAGAGTACAAAAAAATACACAAATTAGAAAACTAAAAGAGTTGGGGCACCTGGGTGAATCAGTCGGTTAATGGTCCGATTTTGGCTCAGGTCATGATCTCACGTTTCGTGGGTTCAAGCCCTGCGTTGGGCTCTGTGCTGACAGCTCAGAGCCTGGAGCCTGCTTTGGGCTCCATGTCTCCCTCTCTGCCCCTCCGCTGCTCACACCGTGTCTCTCTCTGTCTTTCAAAAATAAATAAATGTCAAAAAAAAAAATTAAAAAAAAAAAGAAAACTAAAAGAGTTGGAAAACTGAAATAACTCCTCACAGTGACAAGAGTCGGGAACAGGGAAGAATGAGACTAGGTGGGAATATTCAGACTGGAAACAATTTTGTGAACACACAATGAGCAACTGCTATGTGCCAGATACAGTGCTGTCTCCTGGAGGGAATCCCAACAGGTGGGCAACACTTAGAAAGAAGGCCTATAGAGCAAGAGTGTGCTTAAATCCCATCCTCAGTATTTACCAGTTTGGGTAAGTTACTAAACTTCCTCAAGCCCCAGTTTTCATCTACATAATACTATGCATGTGTGGAATGTAGAATGATATCCCTCAAAATATGTCATGCCCTAAACTCCACAGCCAGTGAATATGTTACTTTACATGTCAGAGAGGACATTGCAGATATAATTAAGTTGGTGACTTTTAAGAGATGAGATCATCCTGGATTATCTGGGTGTGCTCCACATAATTCCATAGGTCCTTAAAAGTGGATAATCTTTCCCTGCTGTGCTCAGAGAGAGAAAGAGAACCAGAGATGGCACCAGAGGTGGACTCAGCTCACCAGTGCTGGCTTTCAAGACGAAGAGGCCCACAAGCAAGGAATGTGTGTGATCTCTAGAACCCGGAAAAGGCAAAGAAACTAATTATCCCGTAGAGTCTCTAGAAAGGAATGTAGCCTTGTCAACACCTTGATTTAAGACCAGTGGCCCATTTAAGACTTCTGACCTCCAGAACTACAAATTGGTGTTCTTTACTTTTGTGGCAATTCATTCTGTGGTAATTTGTTACAGCAGCCGTAGGAAATGGTACTTCGTGGGGTCGTTGTAAGGATGAAGTAAGTAATCCTATGCAAAGCACTTAGAGTGATATCTGGAACATAGTATGTATCATTTAAGCACCAATTACATTATTATTATAATTATTAATATCCTACAAAGAATAAGACATTAACTACTAAGGAAGCAGGGGAAATGGATATGAGCACAACTAATAAAAACACATCAAACAGGATTAACACTTGTATTAAAAAATGCTGTGAAAGGTCAGAAGTAGGAATGGCTACGTTACAGAGACAACAATGGAAGAAAACCTAAGATAAAGAGTGGAAGTTGGTCAGATGAAAGGGAAGAAAGCTCACACGGAGGGAGGAGAAATCAACACATGTCAAAGTAAAATAGCTGGGAAATTTCACACCCCACAACTTCTTTCTCCAATTTTATATCTCATCCTGTGCAGAACTATGTGGAAAAGACAACACACTACATAGGCAGCATTATACTGCTGAAATTCAGCACTATTCCAGAAACAACTAAAAGCTTGTGTCTAGTGTCTCCTGGATTTTGCCACTGACACATTTTCTCTTTGTTACTTTGATCTATATCCTTTCACTGTAATAAACTGTAACTGTGAGCATAACAGCTTCTGAGTTCTAGGAGTTGTTCTAGTGATGGAATTATCACACCCGAGTGTAGTTTGGGGGACCTCCAACAGAATTTCTTCAACACTTAAAATTATAAGCGTGCAAGAAAAAGTTGCACATATACATGTAAAAATAGGTACATGCTGAGATGAACCTTACACGCTGAGATGCATGCTGGTCTTCTTTAGGCTAGTCTAAGGGTGTTCCACAAAGTCTGTTGCCCACTGATGAAAAGACTCGATTCGGCAGATTAGGCTCAGGAGGTCTATATCCTTTGCCTCCCTTGCCACCCATGTATATTTCGGTTTCCACGGGATAACTTTCTAGAGAGTGAGAAGTCATTCTTCAGTCCCTGGGATACAAGGAGCTGATAATTTTCTTGTTACCTTAAAGGGAAAGTGATGTTTAGAAGTAGACTGATTCCATGGAGCCTGGAACAATAAAATAGGTACTAATAGCAACTTTGCTTTTATTATATCTATACTGCATTTAGGCATATAATATATATTGCCAATCTTAGCAGCAATGAACTTGGCTCCTCAGGCTTGATTATAGAGCTGAATTATCATGACAAGTAGTACTATATAACTTTAAGTAAACCTCTAGCCTCTAACTTTTATACTCTGCCTAGGTCATCCTTCTATGTGTTACTGAAAGGCACATAAATGATTTCAACTATAGCTTTATGCATTTTAAACTACAACCTGAGGACTACTTACAAGCTTCATATTAAAGAAACAAAAGAAAAGAGTAAATATGTATATGTCACTACCGAGCATGTCATTGGAAATAATTTTGTGAGACCTTTGAGAATCTCTTCTAGGATACAGTCAGCACTAACCTGACACTCCTCACTCTCCAAGCCAAGTATTTTTTGTCACATCCCCCTGGTTTGAAATCCTTAATGGCACTGTATTGGCCCATCTGTCCATTTCACCTGCCCAAGAGTAAGGATTAGGGTACTCCAGGGACTTTCCCAACGTCACACAGCTTGGAGCTGGGTGAGTCTTGGAGCTGGGATTTGCATGGACTCCTGGGTCCAGGCTCTAAACCCCTCTGTGTTGTGCTCACTGAAGCTCCAAGTTACCTGTGGGTAAAATGAGGCAATGGGACTAGACATTCCTTAGTGTCCCATCTACCTCCATAGGGTCATAATTCTGGTCAAAAGACAAAGCCTCTGGGAAGAGCTGCTTTGCTGCTCATCTCTAGCTTGCTTTTAAACAACTCAAATTACTTGCAGGTGGTTTATTTGTATAAAGTAGACAAGGTGACCTTTCTTGGGTGTGTGAGGTTTTAATCCTGCCATCTGAAATGCAGACATCAGTTTTGTTTGTTTGTACACCCACCAACTCAATACTTTTCCCCTCTCTACATAAAACCCAGAAATATACTGAACTGTCCAAAACAAATGCTCACATTTTCTCAAGCCTGCTTACTGTCATTGGCTGTCACTCATGCTTCCTTGGCTGTACATGTCTGTACCTAGCTGCTGGAAGTCCACCTTCTGGAAAGAAGTCTGGAGTTGGCTGCTTTGTAATTTATCTACCAACAGCTCTCACAGCAGCAGCCCTTATAAAGAACAGAATTGGAATATTCCTTCCAAGTTAATAGATCTGCCTACCACCTAAGGATGAATGCATTCCTGTTAATATAACAAGCATTGACTGTCAGGCAGCCTCTCCAAGCCCTATACGTTACTAGACATTTCAAATGCAACTTTCTGCACCAGGTAGAAGCCTGGGGTTGGCTACTTGATTCTTGGTTTACACTGTAAACAGCACACATAGCAGCAATCTCATACTAAGTACATGTTTGAAACAGCTCATTCCAGTGTATCCAATACTTTACTCACAGGATGTTTTACCACAGAAGCATCCATCGACTGCTTTTCCATCAGACATGCACCTATGTGCTCATGCCTATACCCAACTTCTACCCAATCATCCTGTGGATATTAGTTTAGTTCCTCTTATGTACTCTGTATAGTGATGCAGCTAAGGGCCTGGTTTTCAACTTTCTCCTGTCCTGATCTTGATGTCAGTCACCCTCTCCCCAACTCCTATTACTAGGCAATTAGAAGTCAATTTCCCAAAGGAACCAGTGGCCTTATGTTGCCTAAGACAACGATTTACATGGCCCTCACAGAAGTCTCAACATGGCTTCCACAGAAGTCTCAACAGAGATGTACAAACCCAGACTCAAATCTTTGGGGCCGGGCTTAGTCTCCTCTCACATTCTGCCCTCCAGTGGCTCCATCAGCTCTACCTCTAAGACTCATGATGCTTTATATTTTTCTCACAACACTAAAATCCCTTATACTGTGAATGTATCAGATTAGCAGCATTCACAGCATATATCTGCTAAATGAGATATTAGATCCATTTAATGACACATCCTGTATTGGAATCCACCCCCCCTTTCTTTCCATATCCCCCCCCACATTACTTAAGCCTTAAGCCAGTGATCTCCAAACATTAGATAATAATTAATAGTAATCTCTCAATAAATGTTAGATATTATCATTATTAGTAAGTCATGTAATGGGTTCAATAACTTCACCATTGTTGACTATAATACGCAATATGTAGATACCTTAGAGATTGTTGTTTAGTGGCACTCCAACTGCAGAGCTGAAATTTGAGTCCAAGTCTGAGTGACTATAAAATTCATGTTCTCTACCAATATGCCATTTTCTCTTCATAAGTGTCTGAATACAGAGCAACTGATCACGTCTCAACCTGAGATATGACCACATTTGAGATTACAAAACTAGTCAATATAAGAAAACTAGTCAATATAAGTTGTGTGTCATATATATACAACTGACTTTGAAATGGCTGCTTTCAGAAGCAGTTTGCATTATTTTACCAAACACATTCTAAAAATAAAATCAGCATGCTTTAGTTATAGGGAAAAAAATGAAAAAAAAAAAAAAGAAACACTGATGGATGAAATAAAAGTCATAGTTCATGTTACTGAACTAAATACTGCCTTACTTCCCCCCGCCCCCCAATTCTACAATTGGAAAATGAAGGGAAATATACAGATAGCTCCCGAAGCAACTCGCCTCTGATGTGGGGACTTCTTTCATTGTTGGAAAGAAAACCTCTAAGAGAATAACCAAGAACTAATGTATCTTGAACTTTCACCAGCCACAAGGGAAGATGGGAAGCTGAGCTATGGGAGTAAATTAATATTAACACAACCTTCTTGGTTTATTAATATTCCACTCGAATGTATCAGATTAAAATTTTGTAGAGTCTTCTATGAGACTCCTTGAGAACTGTACTTCTATTTCTTTTTTAAATTAAATTAAATTAAATTAAATTAAATTAAATTAAATTAAAATTCCAGTACAGTTAACACACAGTGTTATATACTAGTTTCAGGTATACAAGATAGCAATTCAACAATTCCATACATCACCCAGTGCTCATCATGATAGGTGCATTCCTTAATCCCCATCACCTATTTCTATTTCTCTTTATGGTGTTTATCACTGTATTTTTGTTTTTGTGTGTCTGGTACACGAGAATTCACTAAAAGCTTGCTGAAAGGATATATCCATGGGAATGGGAATGAATGCATCTTGGGAAATATAAGGAAAATGTCTTTAAACTAAAAAGGTAAGGGACGCCTGCGTGGCTCAGTCAGTTAAACGTCCGACTTCAGCTCAGGTCATGATCTCATGGTTTGTGAGCTCCAGCCCCACATTGGGGTCTGGGCTGACGGCTCAGAGCCTGGAGCCTGCTTCGGTGTCTGTGTCTCCCTCTCTCTCTGCCCCTCCCCTGCTTGCTTGCTCTCTCTCTTTCAAAAATAAGTAAAAACATTTTAAAACTTTTAAAAAAGGTTAAACAGGTAGGTAATTAATCAGATATTTTGGTCAAATTGTTTTTGAAGAGTTTCGTTATATCCCATGTTGATATAATTTGCAGTAGATCATATCGTTAGTAAGCAGAAACCTCTGAATGCAGACCCTACTCCATTTCCATTATACTGTGTAAGAAAAAAGTGACAGGTGATGTACAAACACACGAGAAGAAGGGTCTCATTTCGCCTGAAGAGGTTAGAGCAATCCCAAAGAGAAAGTATCATTTGAGTTAACTCTTGAAGGATGAAGAGGCATTTTCCAAGAGGACAGAACAGGGAAGGATATTTAAAATAGGTATATTTTAAATACACATGTCTATGCCTTTACATGTGTAAAGGCAAGTAAGACTGATAATCTGGTGTGTACATTCAAGGATATGCAAGTAATTAGTATGGCCGAAGTTCATGTTGCCCATGGGACAGTGGTGCCTCACAGGGCTACCAATCTTGACAAAGACTAGACCACAAAAGGTCTTATGTGCTAGGCTAATGAGTTTCAATTCCCTAGGCAATGGGATTCACTAAAGGGTTCTGGTCAGGGAAATGAAAAGCTAGGAATTGTATTTTTTTTTTTTTTTTTTTTTTTTAGAGAGAGAGAGAGAGAGAGAGAGAGAGAGAGAAGGGGGCAGAAAGAGAGGGAAAGAAAGAATACCAAGCAGCTCCATGCCCAGTGTCAAGTCCCACACGGGGCTCGATTTTATGGCTATGAGAGCATGATCTGAGCAGAAATCAAGAATTGGACACTTAACTGACTGAGTCACCCAGGTGCCCCTAAGAATTGTATTTTAGGGATGTCTGGCCTCAGTGTAGAGAATGAAGAGGAGAGGAGCAAAACTTAGAAAGACAAGAACAAAGAAAGGATTTATTCCTCTTAGTAGCAGAGGTAATGGAGAGAAGTAAACAGAAAAGGGATTTGGAAAATCTCAATAGAATTAACAAGACCCGGTGACTGATTGGATTTGGGGCCCGCATGGAGAGAGTTGGAGGCATTGAGGGTGAATGATGTTCAAACTCATTTGGTTTTCAGATTCAGTGTTGGCATCAGTTGTCCAGAGAGAGAATACCTGAACAGGAGCAGGGTCAGGGGCAGTATTGAGAGCAGAATGGAATCAGACTGAGAACCCAGTTGGGCTTGAATCTCAGTTTTGCCACAGAAACTTAGTTGAGTTATTTAACCACCTTGAACTTGTTTGTTTTTCATCCATAACATGTCTAATTAGAGCACTTACTTTAGCATTACACAGCACTGTTGAAAAATTCAAATGAGAAAATGTCTACCACATGGTTTGTTTGCAAAATGGTAAAGGGTTCATTTAGTAGATGCTAAATAAAACATACATTGGACTTCCTGAGAGTTTGAGGTTCCAGTAACACATGTAGACACAGAAGTCTGTTAACATCAGGATCACACTGCTCCAGGCATATGTGGCCTTCCTAGGGACCCCAGAATCACATACAAATAAAGACTTTTAGATTTGCTCCTCAATAGTCTTTCTTTGAGATAAAATATGTTTTCCTCACTAAAAAGAATACAAAATATTTACAGAAAATTTAAAACAGAAAAGTAAAAAGAAAAATTATTGAAATTACACAAATCCTTACCACGTATTACCACTGCTAACATTTTGGTATATTTCTTCCCATTTTGTTCTATTCTACAATATTCTATTCTGTGCATATGCCTCTGCATTCTTGTGAAAGCATCATACTGTTACAATAAAATTTAGGTATTAATATCTTACGGTACAAGTTCCTCATTTATTATTGCAACTTCAAACATTTTCTGGCTAGTCTAATATGTTCAGTCTTTCAGATAAGCCTTAAAATCTTTGTCAAGTTACAGAAATTCTACTTAGATGTTTCTCTGGAATCACGTTAAGTTTATAAATTAATTTTTGGAAAATGGACATTTTTACAATATTGAGCCTTCTAATCTAGGGGTGTGATATATCTCTCTATCAGTACAAAACATTTTATAACTATGTGGCTTTGGTATGGTATTTAACTTCTGTGTGACTGCATTTCCTCTAACTATAAAATTGTGTATACCTCATAGTATTGTTGCCAGGGTTAGTGAGTTCATACAGGTAGTTTGAACATGCAATTTGAAGTAGTTGGAACAGCATCTAGCACACAATGAGTGCTCAAAAACTCTTACGTTGGTTTTGTTATTTGCTCTAGTAAAGCTTATAATTTTCTTCATTTAGTCTCTACATACTTATTATGTTTACTCCTAGAATTTTGTTTTTTGCTTTCATTGGTAAGATTGCAAGATGAAATAGAGGCTACCCAGTTAAGCTTAAATTTCACAATAATAATTTATGTTCCATGCAATACTTGGGACATACACTAAAAAAATTATTCATTGTTCATCTCAAATTCAAATGTAACTGGGCCACCTAAATGATTTTTTCCTTTTGGTTAAACCTGACAATGCTATGTTATTGGGAATGTTATTGGGCACTGGTTTCCTCTAGTTTTAACTAATTATTGTGAGGAAATAGAGAAGGCTTTCCTTAACTTTTATTCTATTTCCTTCTACCAATGGTTCTCCAAACATTAACGTGAACCAGATTATCTGGAGGTCTTCTTAAGACACAGATTTCTGGGCCCCAACCCCAGAGTCTCTGATGCAGTAAGTTTGAGACGGAGGCTGAGAATTTCCTCTCTAACAACTCTCACGTGATACTGAAGCTACTGGTTCAGGGACCACACTTCGTGAATTGCTGCCCTCTAATGGAGCTCTTAGTTCTTATTTCTTATACTTTACCAATGGATTCTCTTGGTTTAGTTTCATTTTGTTTTGGTAAGGAGTAAAATCATCTGCAGTTAATAATAATACTGCTTCCAGAGGCTGATAATTAAAATTTTCTTTTCCTTATGTCTTATGTTTGCTTTAACTTTTGAGGTGATGCCGAATTTTAGCCATAATGTGTTTTCTTGCCTTATTCCTATCTCAGATGGAGATGTCTCTAGTGTTTCAACATTACATGTACTATGGTTATTGTTTAAAAGATATATTTTAGTCATTTCAAGGAATAATTAATTTTTAAATCACCTTATTCCTGGTTTCATAAAAAATTTAATGTCTTTTCATGTTTACCAATATAATCGTATTTTTCCATTATCTTAGATATGTATGATATCGTGTAAGAAAATTTCCAATACAAAACCAACTTTACATTTCCAGATTATATAAATATAACCAGGCATATAATTAATTATGTTAATATACTGCTGAATTTTGTTGCATTTTAGAGTGTTCTTATTCCATATTGGAAGGTTTTTTTTTTTTTTTTCTTAATGGTTATTAAGGTATAACTCTGGGTAAGTTACTCCAACTTTCAAAGGTTTGGTTTCAGTGCCTGTCAAGTGGGCAAAATAACAGCTCCTCCCTAAGAGACTTGCTATGTGATTAAATGAAGTAGTGCAGTGATTTTTTTTTAATGTTTATTTATTTCTGAGAGAGACAGAGACAGAGACAGAGCTGAGCGGGGGAAGGGCAGAGGGAGAGGGAGACACAGAATCGGAAGCAGGCTCCAGACTCCGAGCTGTCAGCACAGAGCCCAACCCGGGGCTCGAACTCATAAAAGGTGAGATCGTCATCAGAGCCTAAGTCGGATGCTTAACCAACTGAGCCACCCAGGCACCCCTACAGTAATGTTTTTAACAAACACTTACACGTGCTTACTATGCACCAGAAACAGCTATAATCTTTTCATGTGGGTTAACTGTTATGTCATTTTAGCTGTTATGTTACGTCTGTTATGTCATTATAACTGTTATGTCATTTAGTTAACTGTGTTATGTCGTGACACAGAAGTTATAAAATTATTTGGGCTCAATAAAAAGTTATTATTGTCATTAACATATGACTAAAAAGAAATTTGGGGATGGGGTTTATCGTCTATTACAAGAGGCAAGTCTCAATCAAACCATCACACACACACCACCACCACCCCACACACATAATCTTCAAATTAGAGCGGACACAATTGCATTAATGCCAGGAGGGCCTACAACGGGGTGATCGGGGAAACTATCCTCCAGCGAGGAAGTAATGCCAGAACTGAGCGCTGAAGTAGGAACCCAGTGAAATATGCAAAGGGGTGTGGTGAGAGAATTTCAGGCAGAAGGGAGAGCAGGTGCAAAGTGCTGTTGAAGAAGGGGTCCTGTGATTATGGCTGAGTGAAAGAATGTCAGAGTGACTCAAAGAGAAAGAACAAGGTGGGATGATATATGAGGACTCTGCTGAAATAGGCAGGGTCCAAATAGTCCACGACCTTGAAGACCATAAAGAGGGCTTTTTTTTTTTTTTTTTTTTTTTTTTTTTTTTTATCTCTCAAGCACCAGCTTCTAGGAAAGATGGTCGTGATCAGATCTGGGTCCCAAAAAGATCCTTCTAGCTGCTGCAGTGACTACGGATTGGCTTTCTATATTGTATAATCAGAGTCATTTTCATTCCATCACTTATTAGCTGACCACCAGAGATACATTTATTTGACTGCCAAAAGCCTCAGTGTTTTCATCTGTAAATTTGGGATAATACTGGCTTCATTCATTCAACAAATACATACTGATCACTCACTATTTTCCAGACATTGACATTTCATGAATTTTTGATGAGGATTAAATGAGACAACCCATGTCAATTCTCAGTGTCTGGCCGAGAGTAAGTGCTCGATACATGTTTGTCATTGTTATGGTATTTCATAGCTTTATAATAATGAATTGGAAAACTTTCCTCCATTTTTCACACTCTGGAAGAATCTGCATATTACCGAGTAGTATAGAGTCATGGTTAAAGGTGAACACTCTCCCGCCAGACAACATGATTTCTATTCCTCCCTCTATTACTTACTAGATGAGGATGAGAATAAAAGTACTTATTTCACATGACTGTTATGAAAATTAAATAAATAACTGCACATAAAACACTTAGAACAGTGGCTGGTGCAAGACCATACTCCTTTAAAACTATTTTTATAAATTGCCTGTTGACTTATGTAAATGACATGCGTTATTTGTGGGTTTTTTTCCCACTAAAATGTCTTGTGCCATAGAGAAGTTAAGAAAATCTAACTCAAAGTGAATATATATGTTTCACATATTGTATACACTTATATATATTCATTATATACATATATTTCAAAGGTAAATATATTTCAATTGTGATTTGATAAACATAAAAATTCAAACTTACTAAGGACAATTTTATTCAATAACATGTATCTATACAGAATTCTTTCGATGCAAACAAACCTTTCCATAATATTCCCAGAAATAGAAACACAGACTACAGCTGTTTGTGCATATGTATTAATCCTGTGCATTTTGCAGATAAATCAGTGGGCCTCCTTTCCCTTACTTGATTTCTGCATTTAGTTTCTGCATAGTTTGTGCTGTTGCTAGCTTCAGAAATTCCTTTGGCTTTGTTCTTATCACTCCAGATGTCTTTTGCTTTGCAATCAGACATCCTTGGTTAACCCGAAAGCCCCCTCTTTATTTTTCTGCTTAGGGCAAATTGCTAATCGTCCCAGTAGGCTGATAGAAATGAGCCTGGAGCTCAAGGAAGAGGTCTGGTCATTAGAGAAAGACCTTGGAGGCACCCTGTGTGAATGGTGGTTGATGTTGCAGACGTGAATGAGAGTAAAAAAGAGCAGGGAGAACAGGGTGAGAGACAGAATTCTGAAGAACTTCAACATGTAAATTTCTCACAGAGGACAAGGGATAAATAAACTTTTTTAGACAGCGTTATTCAAGACAATCAGAGAGGTAGGGAAGGGCTTGGCGATGCCGGAAGACAGAATTTTTGGTGCTATTTGCTGTGTTTGTTTTTTACCATTATACATGGGCTTTTTATTTCCACCTAAAATCCAAACCAGTGGAAATTTTGTTGGAGAAGAGTTTCTCTTTGGATGAGTTAAATAAAAGAATAAGATTTTTTTTAAGCTTGAGCTATTTTCTTGAGACAGACTTTACATTCCCATATTTTGCAGCATACCTTTGTGATTCAATTTACTCAGAAATACATCATAATTACAATGTTGTTTTTGTGCATACACTGATAGCAGGTGTTAAATAAAGAATCATCACCATATGAAAAAAAAAGCCCAGTAAAACATGAACTTCATTGTTTTTGACAGCTCATGGTTAAAGCAACTGTGATACTTAGCGGACATAAATCATCTATCATCAGAAAGTGTAATGCATTTAGTCTTTTCACACCAAGAAATATCTTCTGTGGTTGACTGCCTC
The DNA here is from genome assembly GCF_018350175.1 of Felis catus. NCBI lineage: Eukaryota > Metazoa > Chordata > Mammalia > Carnivora > Felidae > Felis > Felis catus. The sequence continues at coordinate 116,331,298 of NC_058386.1, read as the reverse complement.
GCTGAATTTAAGTTTACAAATATTAAGAGTGTTCAGAAGGAATTAGGCGATAGCCTATAAGGATATGCTGATTCGAACCAACCTAAAAAAGATTCAAAAGATGGGAGAAGACCTGATTTGCAAAATGAATATACTTCTGATAAGGCAGGAATTTTGGTCTTTTTGTTATTGTTGCCAATGCTATTGATATGCTTTGTCATTCTGGTTTTTGTAATGCAGACATGCTTTGATGAAATTGAAAAGAAAAGTCTGCTCTACTCTCACACAATCATTCAGAGAATGTGCCTGAAATATAGGAGCATTTTTGACTCCTGTTGTCAGTGAGGAACAAAATATATATTAATAAAAACACATAAGACTTCCATACTGGATTAGAAAATGCAAAACATATTCCAGAGGGTTTGATTAAAGGACAATGAACCTAATGTGTCAAAGAAGCATAATTACTTTCACAGAAGGCCAGCCAAGATCATATCTTCCCTATTTAAAAGTGGTTTCTCTATCACCTTATACTTCTGCCTACTCAGGCCGTCCAATTAGCTCCGTTTTGAATTACCTCCACCTTTCTTCTTTCTCTATTTGACAACTTTTCTTCTTTTAATTACCCAGAGAAGCTGCATTTTCTCCTAGGAGACTTTTGAATTGTAATAATATAGCATTAGTTATCTTTGGAAAAAAAGGCAGTACTGATGGAAAATCAATCTTATTTCTGTTCCGCCAAGTTGCCTGTTTCTTCCTTTACTTCCATTTAAGAGTTGAAGATACAGCTTTGACGCGCATAATTTTTTTAAAGAAAGCGGCCCATGGGCTGGTAATCAGAAGCGGAATATTCTACTCTCAGAACATTCTTAGAGAAGAGCAATAAACACCTTTAGAACAATCACAGTCAGCCTTTACAGGTGTATAATTCTTTACCATCCACCTGGCGGGATCCTTGACTACAAAATTTTCAGGCTTGAGATTGTCATTAGAAGAAACCAAATTACACCAGAAGACGGGGGTGACCACTTTGATCACACACCCAGAACGTGACTGAGCCAGGACTGGAATCTGGGGCTCCCGATTCCCACCCAGGTGCTCTCCTTGCCTAACTTGGAAACTGATTTTTTTTTTTTTTCTGTTTCTTAAATGATGCAGATTACCTGTATTTAGCTGGGTGTCTTATCGGCCTCTTTACATAACTTATTCACTGTGCATTTTAGAAACACAACCTCTCTGCAGTTGTGGGTACAGTCATGAAGAGACAAGAGACTCTGGTTACTGAGACAGATGACATTTGAACATATGAAAATAACATCATCAACTGGACAATGCTTTGGTTTTAGCTGCTGCCGCTGCTGCTGCCACTAGAGAGACAATAACATCACTTGTGACACTGATGATCGCAGTAAGCAGGATTCAGTGTCAGCTCTACATGTAAGTCAACACCCCAGGGAGGAAAGGCATATCTGGGGGGCATCCCACAACTAAAGGACAACTGCTAACAGCCACAGTGAAATGAGGAGAGACATTCCAAGTATGTTAGCAATTAGAGGGCTGGGAGTGAGTAGTGGTAGGGGAAGAGGAGAAGGCTGAAAATAGACTTCCACTAATCTCCAGTACATTTCTTTTCTCTCTGGGTATCTATCACTTACCAGTGTTACTCACATCAGGCGAAGGGATGGCTTTAGGAGTCATCAGGCTCCCGTGAACTGAGAGGGTCAAGAAAGGCAGAAAGCATGACCCTGTGTGTAGAACTTGAGTTTGGGTTATAGTTTCTGAAACTTCTTCTGCTATTTTCCAGCTGTGTGACTGTGTGCAAATCACTTACATCCCTGAACCTTTGCTTTTTTAGCGGTCAGACGGATAGAGCAATAACTGGGCCAGTGGTAATCTTACTTGCGCATATTTTCATGTCACTCCCCCTAACCTCCAATATTTATGAATAATATATAAGGAGATGCTCAAGAGACCAAGGATACGTGAGTGGTGGTGCATGTGTGAGGGATGGGGGGGGGGTGTTGGAATTATTTATAGATCATTTGAGACATATTAACTCATTGATCCCTTGTAAAGTCTCCACGTCACTGGTTTACAGATGAGAAATCTGAGATAAGAAGTCATGACTTATCACGGGTCACAGAGCTATTATTAAACAATAGAGGCAGAATTTGAACCCAGAAGTCTCACTCTCAACCTCAATGCTAACTGCATCGCCTTCTCCCAAATCTTAATAAAATAAAGCTTATTCATGGCTAGATACCCCATCCCGGAAATTTATAGTTTACTTGAAACAACAAGGCTGGGTTCTTATTGTTTTAATATTTCTTTAAGAAATCACGGTTTAAAATGAGTTTAAGTTCCACATTATTGTTTTATATGGAGCTAGTTCCTGAAGTCTCCCCTGACTTTCGGTAAGTTCTCTCCTTAGATATCTAACCTGGCTGTTTTTACAATAAACTCAAAATCCTCATTTCTCAAAGAGGCTTTATTTCTCTAATGCACTGTATCCACCTCCTTTCCATCCCTGCCCTCCTACCACAGGAAGAAAGCCCAATGCCCTCTTTAGAACACATTTCTGTTCTTCCTTACTGGCAACACCAGGCAACAATCCTATGTCTTGTTTGGTCCTTGTTTCAAAACAGAAAAATAGAAAACCTTATTTCTGTACATGAAATAAGTACTTGGAAAATAGTATTTAAAGTAAATATTTTTTTGCAGGATATAAAATCAATGCACAGAAATTGGTTGCATTCCTATACACCAACAAGGAAGCAACAGAAAGAGAAATCAAGGAATCGATCCCATTTACAATTGCACCAAAAAGCATAAAATACCTAGGAATAAATCTATCCAAAGAGGTGAAAAATCTATACACTGAAAACTATAGAAACCTTATGAAAGAAATTGAAGAAGACACACACAAAAAATGGAAATATTCCATGCTCCTGGATAGGAAGAACAAATAGTGTTAAAATGTCAATACTACCCAAAGCAATCTACATATTCAATGAGATACCTATCAAAATAACACCAGCATTCTTCACAGAGCTAGAACAAACAATCCTAAAATGTGTATGGAACCACAAAAGACCCCAAATAGCCAAAGCAATCTTGAAAAGGAAAACCAAAGCAGTAGGCATCATAATCCCGGACTTCAAGCTGTATTACAAAGCTGTAATCATCAAGACAGTATGGTGATGGCACAAGAACAGACACTCAGATCAGTGGAACAGAATAGAGAACCCAGAAATGGATCCACAAACGTATGGCCAACCCATCTTTGACAAAGCAGGAAAGAATATCCAGTGGAATAAAGACAGTTTCTTCAGCAAGTGGTGCTGGGAAAACTGGACAGCGACATGGAGAAGAATGAACCTGGACCACTTTCTTACACCATACACAAACATAAACTCAAAATGGATGAAAGACCTCAATGTAAGACAGGAAGCCATCAAAATCCTCGAGAAGAAAGCAGGCAAAAACCTCTTTGATCTTGCCTGCAGCAACTTCTTACTCAACACGTCTCTGGAGGCAAGGAAAACAAAAGCAAAAATGAACTACTGGGACCTCATCAAAATAAAAAGCTTCTGCACAGTGAAGGAAACAATCAGCAAAACTAAAAGGCAACCGACAGAATGGGAGAAGATTTTTGCAAATGACATATCAGATAAAGGGTTAGTATCCAAAATCTCTAAAGAACTTCTCAAACTCAACACCCAAAAAACAAATAATCCAGTGAAGAAATGGGCAAAAGACATCAATAGACACTTCTCCAAAGAAGACATCCAGATGGCCAACTGACACATGAAAAAATGCTAAACACACTCATCATCAGGGAAATACAAATCAAAACCACAATGAGATACCACCTGACACCTGTCAGAATGGCTAACATTCACAACTCAGGCAACAACAGATGTTGGTGAGGATGCGGAGAAAGAGGATCTCTTTTGCATTGTTGGTGGGAATGCAAGCTGGTGTGGCCACTCTGGAAAACAGGATGGAGGTTCCTCAAAAAACTAAAAATAGAACTACCCTACCACCCAGCAATTGCACTACTAGGCATTTCTCCACGGGATACAGGTGTGCTGTTTCGAAGGGGCACAGGCACCCCCATGTTTATGGCAGCACTATCAACAATAGCCAAAGTATTGAAAGAGCCTAAATGTCCATCGATGGATGAATGGATAAAGAAGATGTGTATATACATACAATGGAGTATTACTCGGCAGTCAAAAAGAATGAAATCTTGCCATTTGCAACTATGTGGATGGAATTGGAGGGTATTATGCTAAGCGAACTTAGAGAAAGACAAATATATGACTTCACTCATATGAGGACCTTAAGAGACAAAACAGATGAAAATAAGGGAAGGGAAACCAAAATAATATAAAAACAGGTAGGGGGACAAAACAGAAGAGACTCATAAATATAGAGAACAAACTGAGAGTTGTTGGAGGGGTTGTGGGAGGGGGTAAGGGCTAAATGGGGAAGGGGCACTAAGGAATCTACTCCTGAAATCCTTGTTTTACTGTATGCTAACTAATTTGGATGTAAATTTTAAAGAATAAAAAATAAAATTAAAAATAATAATAATAAAAAACATCAATGGTACCCCTTGCTTGTGTTTGTGAATTCATTTTAAATCCCTATTACCCTGAATGTAGAATTACTTTTCGTATTATAAGGGGCCTCTGGAGTATTTTTTGTGAATATAAGTACATATATCCATTCAACATTTAGTGAGCATATTGTGTCATGCAGTGAGCAAGGTACAGTATGCTAGTCTTCTTAATATATAATCCAGCAATAATTATAATTAGTATATTTTAAGAGATGTTATTCTCATGCTTGGTTAACTCTAATTCAGGAATGAAAAGTACATAACTCTAACATTTCTCTCTCTCTCTCTCTCTCTCTCTCTCTCTCTCTCTCTCTCTCTCTCCCTCTCTCTCACACACACACACCTAACCATGATTGACACTGCTAAATCAATTATGACTATCTTTTCCAATGAGACTTGACAAAGTCTCAGAATCCTTCTCAGTTCTGCAAAGTAGGCAGCTAATGTCAATTGGTTATAGTTCACACAATAGATGAAATCTGTTTGCCATCCCTACTATTAATTACTAAAAATGATCTTCTATATCTGTTTTTAAAAGATCAGTCTTTTGTAGACTATTAATAAAAGACCACAATGAGTAGAATCATACAAGTACCAACTAGCCTTGCTGGTGACAATGGTTATCCTACTTAAACATTAGCAAGGTTTATTATATAGTATTTTTTTTTAATTTAATATTTATTTGTTTTTGAGAGACAGAGAGAAAGAGAGAGACAGAGTGAGAGTGGGAGAGGGTCAGGCAGAGGGAGACACAGAATCAAAGCAGGCTTTAGGCTCTGAGCTGTCAGCACAGAGCCTGAAGCAGGGTTCGAACTCACAAACCACGAGATCATGACCTGAGCTGAAGTTGGATGCTTAACTGACTGAGCCACCCAGGTCCTCCTATTACATAACAGTTTTAAACCATAAAGCAACATAAATGGAATCCAAGAGAGTAAGACAGCTTTGATTACATAAATTCTTCTGTATGTTTTCCAGAAACTCAATAAAGAATTGTTACAGGGGTGCCTGAGTGGCGCAGTTGGTTAAGCGTCCGACTCTTGATCTGAGCTCAGGTCATGATCTCACAGTTCATAAGTTTGAGCCCCACATCAGGCTCTGCACTGATGGCACGCGGCCTGCTTGGGATTCTGTTTCTCCTTCTCTCTGCCCCTTCCCCACTTGTGTGCTCTCTCTATATATATAAATAAACTTAAAAATTTTTTTAAAAGAATTATATACAAAGATTAGTGGCCCCCAAATTTCAACGGAAGTCTGTGCAAATACCCCAAGTAGACTATACCTGGAAAGGGCAAGAAAGTATTTTCACCAATTCTTTGAAATTTAGGAAAGCTTTCTGATGGAAACATTAAGAATTTGAAAGTTGTGAATAAATGGTCAAATGAAACAACAGTATCGGATCTCTTTGGAAATATACCAATACATAGGAAAATAAGGTTAAGAAAAATGATCAACTAGAGCATAAGTAATGGGTCCCTTCAGCGATCTTTGGAATATGAGGATACATCAGGAACTGACCCCAGGGAGAACCCACAGGTGTAGGCTGAGATTTGATAATTAAAGAAAAAAAATGTATATTTTTATACATTTATATATGCTTATAATAAAGCAATTCAAATGAAAAAAAATTAATATAGTTTTTAATAGTAACCATTGGAAGGATCATTTTGAGAATGATAGTAAGCCTGGTGAACATACAGGCTTTGTAACAGGTGAGACTATAAATTGGGAAAATGTTCATTGGAAACAATATGACACTCTATATTAAGAATATTAAAAAATTCGTACCATTTAAGATAGTTTTGCCACATTTGAGGAATGTATTCAAGAGAAATAGAGATGAGGCTTATAGGCAAAGTTGGTTACAACAGTATTATTTATGAAATAAAGACATCAGAAAAAATGGAATATGAAAAACATAAGAAAATGGTTACATATATTAACTCACATCAGACAGTAGAATACTACTAAACATTAACATCGTACTTTGAAAAAGATGGTAATGGGGTGAAAAAATGCTTGTTATTGTATATTTTTTAAAATATACCAGATGCGAAGGTTTGCACAGTATGATCTTGACTCTGATATAATATAGAAAGCATGAAAAAATATTGCCAGGATATTAATAGTAGTTACCTCTGGGTAATGAGTTTCTAGAATTTTTTTCAATATGGCAGAATAAGTGCCCATGGAAAAATTTTAAAGCTACCAGAACATCAAAAGAGATTAGTTTTGAAATATCACCTGGATTGATAGCAGACTTCTCATCAGCAATATTAAATGTCAGAAGACAATCACATAATGTCTTCAAACTGCTGAGGTAAAATATCTCACAAAATAGAATTCTATATTCAGCTAAACTGTCATTCAAGTGTGAGAGAGTAATGAAAATTTCAGTGCATATACAGAAACTAAAAGACTCTCACTAGAAAAATACAAAACCAAAACCAAAACACCCCACAGTTTTACTCCAACATAAAGAAAAATGAACTCCTAAAAAAGAAATAGGATATAAAAAACGAAAAGGGAAAAACTCATAAACAACAAAAAATCCATTACTATTTTTTTAAAATTTTTTTTAACATTTTATTTATTTTTGAGACAGAGAGAGACAGAGCATGAATGGGGGAGGGGCAGAGAGAGGGGGAGACACAGAATGGAAGCAGGCTCCAGGCTCTGAGCCATCAGCCCAGAGCCCGACGCGGGGCTCGAACTCACGGACCGTGAGATGGTGACCTGAGCTGAAGTCGGACGCTCAACCGACTGAGCCACCCAGGCGCCCCAAAAAAATCCATTACTATTAAAAAATATATTGACATGGGGCACCTGGGTGGCTCAGTCAGTTAAGCGTCGGACTTTGGCGCAGGTCATGATCTCACGGTTCGTGGGTTCGAGCCCCGCATCAGGCTCTGTGCTGCCAGCTCAGAGCCTGGAGCCTGCTTTGGATTTTTGGATTCTGTGTCTCCCTCTCTCTCTGCTCCTCCCCCGCTCACACTCTGTGTGTGTGTGTGTGTGTGTGTGTGTGTGTGTCTCAAAAAATAAACATTAAAAATAATTTAAGAAAAAAATATTGACAATAAAAGTATAAAAATACAATATAAATGTTCTCTTTTACTAATTCAAGTTTTTACTTGAACTGATTTTCTTCATCCCTGCCATAAAATCTTCCAATTCTTGCTTCATGCTCACAGCACACACACACTGGTGTTTCCTATTGTTCAGCTGACTGCTGCCAAGACTCAGTTGTGTTTGATCTTAAAACCTGTGTGAGTTGTTTTTATTATCATCATTACCTAAATTAATAGACTATTACATTAGCTTTATGAAAAAAGGGGGTGGCTTCTACAGAAACTGAGTAGAACGTTTTAGAAAAACCTAATAGAAGGGAGTTTTTTAAGAAAAAAACCTGCCAAATTAGATATGGTTTAGACAAGTGTAAAATTTTGATAAAAATAATGTCAAACATCCAGAAGGATTCCACATTCACATTGCCTAAATTCTCACCCCACTCAAAAGGAACAGGTGGACCACACTCAAAGGAACCTCACAAAGAAAATATTGGATTTGTCAAAATTTTTTCTTTCTTCCTGCATGTATAGTGATGATTTTAAATTTCTTTTTCTTTTAATTTGTTAACATGATAAGTTACATTGACTGACTTTTGAATATTAAACCAACCTTGTATTCCCGGGATAAACTCTACTTCCTTGTATTCCTGGGATAAACTCCACTTGATGGTGATTTTTGTTTGTTCTGTTTAAAAATGTTTTTTAATGTTTACTCATTTTTTGAGAGAGAGAGACACGGAGCACAAGTGGGGGAGGGGCAGAGAGAGAGGGAGACACAGAATCTGAAGCAGGCTCCAGGCTCTGAGCTGTCAGCCCAGAGCCTGACAAGGGGATGGAACTCACAAGCCATGAGATCATGATCTGAGCTGAAGTCAGATGCTTAACCAACTGAGCCACCCAGGTGATTTATTATCCTTTTCATAAATATTGTAATTTGATTTGCTAAAATTATATGAATAATTACACTGGATTGTAGTTTACTTTCCTTGTAATGCCTTTGACTGGTTTGATACGAGGGTGATGAACTGGGAAATGTTCTCTTCCTTTTTCTGGAAGAGAATCCTATCTGAGTCTGGAAATTTCTTCTTTGGAAGGTTTCTAACCATAAAGTGTATTTAATAGATACAGAGTTTATATCACTTACCTGATTCTTCTGAAGTAAGTTTTCATAGGTTGTGTCTTTCAAGGAATTTTCCCTTTCCAATCTAAGTTGTCACCTTTATGAACATACAGTTCTTAAAAATTTCCTTATTATCTTTTAATGTCTACTGGGTCTGTAGCTAAGCCACTTTTCTTATTCCTGACATTGGTAATTTGTGTCTACTCCTTTTGTTTGCTGTTCGATCTGCCTATTGGTTCAGCAACTTTTTGATCTTCAGATTCAGCTTTTGAAATGGTCTACGTTTTGCTGTTTTTTATTTCATTGATTTTTGCTCTGATTTTTATTAATTACTTTCTTCTGCTTACTTTAAATGTCATCTGCTCCTCTTTTGTAGTTTATCAAGGTGGAAGTTGAGGTAATTTATGACTTTTATTCCTTTCTGTTACAGGCATTTAGTGCTGTCTATTTCTATGTACTGATTTAGTGGCATCCTTCAAATTTTGCTATCTTATGCTTTAATTTTCATTCATTCAAAATATTTTCTAATTTTCTTCTGAATTGTTTTTGAACCATCAATTAATAAGAAGTCTTTTATTTTTCAAGTATTAGTGGATTTTTCGATAAGTGGAATTCATTATTCATTATTGATTTCTAATTTAATTCTATTTTTCAGGAAGCCTGCATTGTAGGTCTTTAATTCTTTCAAATTTGACAAAACTTTTCTTTTTTATGGCACAGAATATAGTCTATCTTGGTAACTGCCCTGTGTATCTTTGAAAAGAACATTTCTCACAAGTGTTAGGTATGGTGCTTTGTAAATGTCAATGAGGTCAAATTCTTTGATAGTGCTGTTCAAGTAATCTATAGTCTTAATGACTTTCTGCCTGTTTTATCAATTACTGAGTGAGGGGTACTGAAATTTCTGATTTATAATTGTGAATTTGTAAATTCAGGAATTCAGGTTGTGCTGCATGTATTTTTAAGCTCTATTTTTAGGTGCATAAATATTTAAGGTTTTTGTTCTTCTGACGAATTGATCCCTGAATTATTATGAAAGATCTTTGTCCTTAATAATACTTTTTACTCTGAAATCTACTTTAACTTATATTTGTAGATATTGCAGCCTTCTTTTGATCACATTTGGTATATATTTTTCTTTTTATATTATTTTATTTTCTTTATATTTTCTTTTTCTTTTTCTGTTATTGTCTTTATATTTAATTGTCATTTCTTACAGGCAGCATAAAATCAGGTCTTGCTTTTTCATCCAATAATCTCTGTTTTTAACTGGGAAGTTTAGGCCATTTGTACTTAATATGATTATTAGTATGTTTATGTGCTTCTCTTCTCTGTTCCCTTCCCATGGATATATGGAGTCTCCAACAATGTCCTAATGAAAGCAGTGTTTACTGCCCTTCCCCACAGATAAAGGCTTTTGTTCTATATAATAGGAGAAAAGTATCTTAGAGGTCTTTCCCCCTCTCTGGCAGCACTTTTCCTTTCCAGCTTTTAGGTCTCCACTACAGTAGCTATTTCTTAGGTCTCTTTCTAATCGTTTCTGTATGTACTCAGTGTGGTTGGTAGGGAAAGAAGCTGTTAAGAAGCTTTGAAGTCTACCAATTTCTCTGCCCCTTTTAGAGGTTTCATATTATCCCACAAGCCTTCTATTGGACTTCACTAATTTGACAGATATTCTAGCTGAAGTCTTACCAGTGTCTGGTTGTGACCACCTACCCCAGTTGTGAAGGAGTTCATGACTCTAGACTCTGACGCCCCCTTCTCTCCTTAGATTTGAAGTCATATGGCTGCTCTGAAACCTCATCTTTTGATGTGTTTGATGTGTTTGAAATTGATCATGAATTTAAAGTTAGCTTGTCTCTTTTCCATTGTGAAATCGGGAGTGATGCTCCTTCCAGCTGTCAATGTCTCACGGCAGAAGCTGGAAATCCTCTGGTATACAGCTGTAACTTGTCCCAAACTACTTTCATGTGATATTATACTGTTCCGTATACAGTTTAATAACCTTATACTAGCATACTACCACTTCGCTCCTCCTAGTTTTTGTGATATTATTGTCATATATTTCACTTCTATATATATTATAAACTACACACAACACTATATTAGAGTTTGATACATGCTATGTTGGGGAAATAGAAGGAGCTATGGGAGAGACGATAAGGGGCATTTCCCCCAGATACCAGACGGGGAATATCAGAAAGGCATCCTTAGGAGGTGATATCCCGGCTGAGAATCGAAATTTGAGTACGATTTGTCTTTGGAAGGTAAAGTGGTCTGGGCAGAGGTAGTGCTAGGCTATGAAGAGGGTGGCTTGGGATGAGGCTGGAAAGATAGGCAGGAGTCAGAATGTGCTTTACACGATAGGTCACCATAAGGTGTTTCAACTTTATTCTAATAAATAATTTGCAGGGGTGGCGGAGGGGCTGAAGTAGATAGAAGCAGCCATGAGAAGGACAGGAAAGAGAACAGTCTAGTAAAAGGGAATAGCAAAGACAAAGACCCCAAGGCAGGAAGGAGCTTGATTATTCGAGGAACAGAAATGTGTCAATGTGATTTGAGGGTAGTGAGTAAAAGGGGATGTGGTATAATAAGATACAGCTGGACAGAGCATCAGGGAGCAGATTAAACAGGACCCAATAGAACAAGTTTGTATCTTTTGTTTTTATTTTAAAAGCAATGGGAAATTCCTGTAATGTATTAATGCAATCAATTATCATAATGTGACTTACACTTTTAAATTTCATAAATACAGAGTTCTTGTACATACTTTGCCCAGTTCCCTCTAAAGGTAGCATCATGCAAAATTATAGCACAGCCATCAAAACCAGGGAACTAAACTTGATAACAACACTACTAACTATGAGGCAGAGAATATTCAAATTTCACCAATTATACCACTAATGCTATTTTTCTGGTCCAGGATCTCCCACTGCTTGTGGTTTGGATGTCTACTTTAGTCTTCTGCATTCTGTGAAAGTTCCTCAGTGTTTCTCGGTCTTTTGTGACCTTGATAGTTTTCAAGAATACTGGCCAATTATTTTTTAGAATATTTTTCATTTTGCATTTGTCTGATGTTTTCTTATGATCAGATTGAGGTTATGCATTTTTAACAAGAATACCTTAGAATCATGTATTCATCTCAGTGCATCCTATCAGGAGGTTCATGATGTTGATCTGGCTTAGCACCGGTGATATTAATCTTGCCCATGTGGTTACGGTGATGACTGCCAGGTTTTTCCATTGTAGAGTCCTTTTTTTCTCTCTGTAATTTGATTTACACTTAACACAGAGTGTTCTGGACATTACCAGGAAATGGATTGATGAAGATCAAGACAGGAATAGGCAGAACAGAGAAGAGACTATTATATTACACCACTCAAGAGATGATGTGACTCAGACTAGGGGAATAATGGTAGAAAACAAACAAAAAAAAAATGACAAATTTGCTCTATATTTTGGAGTAAAAATCACTAATACCTGGTGATGAATTGAAAATGAGTAGGTGAAGAAACATGAAGTATAAAGAGAGACACTAAGGTTTCTGACTTGCACACCTTGGTGAACAGTAGTGACATTTGTTTCAGATTAGAAATCGGATGAGTTAGGGGTGCCTGGGTGGCTAAGTTCAGTTAAGCGTCTGACTTTGGCTCATGTCATGATCTCACGGTTTGTGAGTTCGAGCCCCACGTCGGGCTCTGGGCTGACAGCTCAGAGCCTGGAGCCTGCTTCGGATTCTGTGTCTCCCTCTCTCTCTCTGTCCCTCCCCAACTGGTGCTCTGTCTCCTTCTGTCTCTCAAACATAAATAAATGTAAAAAAAAAAATAAAAAAAAAAAGAAATCGGATGAGTTATATCTGCTATTAGAAGATGAAATATAGGGGTGCCTGGGTGGCTCAGTCAGTTAAGCGGCCGACTTCGGCTCAGGTCATGATCTCGCGGTCCGTGAGTTCGAGCCCCGCGTCGGGCTCTGTGCTGACAGCTCAGAGCCTGGAGCCCGTTTCGGATTCTGTGTCTCCCTCTCTCTGACCCTCCCCTATTCATGCTCTGTTTCTCTGTCTCAAAACTAAACATTAAAAAAAATTAAAAAAAAAAAAAAGAAGATGAAATATAGATGAAGAACTGAAGAAGTACCAGGGTGCAAGGAAAGAGACTAGTTAGCAGGCTACTGCATTAGGTTCTGGTAAACAATGAGAATTGCTTCGATTAGTGGAGATGATGGAAATGGAAACAAGTTCCTGACTTTGAAGACAGTTAGGAATGACAGTTGGTAGGTATTATTTCTTGATGAGAATTGGTGAAGGAGAGAGATGACCATCTCTTGCTTGAGCAATTGGATGAATTGTAGTTCTACTTACTGGGCAGAAAACAATGGCAGAGAACTAGGTTTAGGAAAATAGACTACTTTCCCTTTTACCAAGAATACTATGGGGGTGGGAGGCTGGGGGCTTTCTCCTGACACAGCCAGCTTAGACATATCCTCGTCCAATGTAACTTTCGGCAGCATATTGTAGAGTCTGGTAGAAGAACATTTTCTGTCTGATTTTTAAAAGTGAGGGTCAAAGAGTCTTGCCAAGAGATATTGTTCCTGCTCAAATATGTCATCGATTCTTTTATCTTTCAATAGGATTTGTGATGTTGCTTTGGCTACAGCCACTGAATCCCTGCTGCCTCTCTTGCCTTTGGAACAAGAAGCTCTCAAAAGAAAGCCACGATCCCATATGGCAAAATTTTAAAAATCAATCAGTGTAACAAATATCGTGCCATCTGCACATTAACCAGAGGCAAAATTAGGCAAAGCAAAACTCCCTAGTGGACAGAACACAGTGTGTAACCACCCAAAACTTCAACACCAGGAAAAGAATGCAAAAAGTAGTAGGGGAAAGACTTGAATGCATTTATTACCAGAAGTAGAGAAATTTTTACCCTTTTCTGACTATTTGGTGATCAACAAAATCTACACCTTCAGAAAGGAAAGGTGGTAATCATTTTTCAGAAGATGAACCCAGGGATAAAGGACTCAAAGCTCAGAGAAATGCAAGTTATAGAAGGCATCAAACCACATCAAGAGCAAGCTAATTAATACTTTCTGACTCCGGGTAACAGAGAATACTATTCACTTCTTGTTTTCCTCCCTCCTTTTTTAAATTTTGTTAATTCAGCAAATATATAGAGTTCTTAATATGTGTGCTTTGTTTTCACTATCTATGGCTTGACAGATGGCAAATTGCATGATTTGTCTAAAATTATAGTATATGAGTCAGTGAAAAGATCTAGGACTCTCTGTTATCAATGAGAGATAATGTAAAAGACATTGGCAAATAAGAATAGAGAGACAGTCCAAGAATGTACATTTTATTTAGCTAATCTAGTAGTTCTTTACGATGTGAAGTACATCTTGCATTACATCATTATAAAAAAATGAAATAAGGTAGTAATTATTAGTGGCATATCATATAATTCCAAGTGGGGAAACATTTTGTTTCTATCCTATTACACACAGAGTGCAAAACGTTTTAGGAATCACAGATTCCACCAATTAAAGCTACCTAAAGCCAAAATGACTATTCACTTCGATAAGATTTACCACAACTAATCGTTCCATCAATTATTTGATAGATTGGATTATTTATTCATAGTAGTTGACCTTTTAGGATTCATTGAAATGCATAGATTGAATGGAAGCTAAAACACAATTAATTCTGGCTAAGCAATTGTTTTTGTTTCGAAAGCCTGGATATTGCAAATGTGTATGGCCTGAATTACCTAGATCGGCATTTCTTTAATTTCTTATATGTAAATACAAGTTATCTAACTGTTCCAAATAGTCTGGAATCAATATCCCCTAACTTGTCATGTCTACAACTTAGATATCTACAGGATAAAATTAAAAATAAATCTGACAGATTTTTTTCTCAAATTTTACTAAGAAAGCCTTAAAATTTCTATTTCTTTTCTTTTCCAGATAGCTACTATTTTCCTGAGATAAAATAGAGTTATTTTTCAGAGAAGCTAATCAGTACCCGATTCCTCTACCAAAGAATAATAAATAGGAGAGACAAGAATGTCTTCGAAATGACAAGTGAAGTGGGTTTCTGCCCACCTGTCATGCTAGTAAAACCCAAATAATCAAGATTATTTCCCCAGGTAGAGTCACTTGGTCTTTCTTTGGTGGCCAATAAGATAAGACTGACAAAGTAACTGATTATCTATTGGATTCTCAATTCCACGAGCCTTGCAAGGTCTTACAGTAGACTGCTTCTCCAATAAAAGACTTGTCACATTTGCAAAAGCCAAGGTAATTCTTGAAAAACCCCACAGGATCTAGAAAAACAATTGATATAAAATACATGTACATTGGAGAATGACTTAAAAATACTGTATGCTGAATGAGGGAATAAACTAAAGATTGGCTTTCTGATATTTCCTAATTCTGGTTCACTAAGAAATACATTTCAAAATGGTAAATATTCACCCTTAAAAATAGTGAACGTTTTTCTTTTAGCAACCAACCGGCGTGCTCATTTTTCTTTTCTCCACATGAGGCCAGCTGCAGGAAAATCACTCTAGGCTATGGCTGTTTTTAAGTGACCTGCTTTCAAATATGCGCCGCTCTCGGTGCTTTTGAACCACACGAAAAGAAAAGAAAAGGATGGCCCTTTCTTGAACACTTGTTAAGAAGCAGACAAGTTATTAGCAGATCTGCCTAAGCGCTTTGGCAGATGCCGAAGGGGAGCATGCGCGGCCTGAAAGTCAGCACAGCCCCGCAAAAGGCCTGACTCCTGCCTGAGAGTGTGTGGACTCAGGAACTGGAGGTCCCGCCTCCGTTGTTTCCTCTGCATTTTAACTCGGGCGAAATGGAATCCTCAGAAGGGGTAATGGTGAGATTTTTTGCTCCTTAGATTGGGAATAAGTGTAGCTCATTAGGGTCGGAAGTGCAGAATCAGTGATACAAATGAAGAGAGAATTCGCGCAACAAGAGGTAAGGATCGTTACGGATGAAAAAAATGGTCAGTCCTCAATAATCATCAAAGGGCTGTAAATTGACATCACGGTCATATACCACTTTTAATATTAAAAACTAGCCAAAAATAAAACATGCCAACACCATTTGCTGGCATGAGAGAGATGAGAAGGGCACTTTCATAGATTGCTAATGGGAATGTCGACTAACACCGAGTTTCTGGAGGAAAAAAAAACACACAAAATGCATCAAAAGCCTTTAAAGTGCTCATATTCTTTGATTCTGGTACTTAGGATTGATAAAAATTTGAAAAGAGGTGATTTATTAGATATGCTATTCACCTTATACAAGAACCTACTCCGACAACCCCAACAGTAAAGCCACAAGTCTTTCGGGACATCTGGATCACATTGCTGCTAGGTGTTTGAAAGAGTTCAATGCTATTTGTGATTGCACTTGAATCCAAAGGCATTTTTAGCTTTGAAATATTATTTTATAATCTAGAAATGAAATAGATAAAGCAATGCACAGATGAACAGCTTTTTAAGTCAAAGTCCATTGAAAATGCTTAGATCTGCTGTTTTATCTCATGGAAAGCACATTCATTTAATTGAAGAAAATCTCCAAAGATCAGATCCGTAAGGGGTGCTTGATAAGAAGTCAAAAACCATTTTCCTCACAAGTAGCATAGAACATATTAGAATAAATTGAGTTCATTTTAATCAAGCGAGCAGCCTTGAGAGAAAGGATTCTTACATGCAGCCTTAGAAATGTCAATAATGTAAATGCTTGGCAAGAAACGCACCCACACGTTCCCTGACCTGGCATCTGAGGTTGTCGTGAATGCTCTTGTCTCTGCCTCACTGCACACCTACAATTGAATTACACTTTTGAGTCCTGTATGGGTTATCATTTGGCTCCCTACAGGAGCTGGATTCGAGAGGAGAGACCATAAACACGGCTAGAATGCCCATGATCGAAATGACAATAATCTTTTAAAAGTACACAAAACACCTCACAGGTCTTAGGAAGCGATGAGTCACTTACGTTTAACTGATTGGAACCAAACTGAAAAGCATCCTCACTTCTGACTGAACACTAAATACTGGCACGAGGATAAAAGTGTCGCGAGGAATTGCTACCAGGAAGGATCAAGTAGCCCTGGTAGTTCAGAGTCTGTCACTTTGACATGAAGAAGAAACTCACAGGAGGTGCCAGATATCCGGGGAAGACGTGTGCCCGTCATTTCGATGCAGAGGCGAAGGAAAACCAGCTTGATTAGAATAAGAGCACTTTGCGGTTCTGGATAGCTTGTATTCTCGCAAACATTTCTTTGTAAAGGAAACAAGCAGAAGCTGCCCATTAACAGTTCCTTTATGAGTATTTTAAATGGGCCTTTGGTAAGAGCTGCAGCTCAGGTCAGGCCACACATTTGTGGTACAGGGCAGTGTCCTGCATCCACGATAACTGACAGATGCAACACGTCACTTTGACTTGAACGTAACGTGGCTCCTAAGAGACACAGTTGCTTTTGATGCTCGATTATTGGATCCGGAGACTTCCTAAGATAAGGTGACCAGAGCACTGTAGCCTGTCTGAGAGTTACATGGCCACCTTATCCTGCACTTCCTTAAAGATTTTTTTAAGTTTATTTATTTTGAGAGACAGAGAGAGAGAGAGAGAGAGAGAGAGAGAGAGAGAGCGCACACACACCAGTGAGGGAGGGGCAGAGAGGGAGGGAGAGAGAATCCCAAGCAGGCTCTGCACTGTCAACACAGAGCCTGATGCAGGGCTTGAAACCACAAACCATGAGATCATGACCTGAGCCAAAAAGAAGAGTGGGACCCTCCACTGACTGAGCCACCCAGGCGCCCCTTCCTTTAAAGATTTTTAAAACTCTTGGGAATGCAAGCTGGTGCAGCCACTCTGGAAAACAGGATGGAGGTTCCTCAAAAAACTAAAAATAGAACTACCCTACCACCCAGCAATTGCACTACTAGGCATTTATCCAAGGGATACAGGTGTGCTGTTTCGAAGGGACACAGGCACCCCCATATTTATGGCAGCACTATCAACAATAGCCAAAGTATCGAAAGAGCCCAAATGTCCATCGATGGATGAATGGATAAAGAAGAAGTGATATATATATACAATGGAGTATTACTCGGCAATCAAAAAAAAAATGAAATCTTGCCATTTGCAACTACGTGGATGGAACTGGAGGGTATTATGCTAAGCGAACTTAGTCAGAGAAAGACAAATATCATATGACTTCACTCATATGAGGACCTTAAGAGACAAAACGGATGAACATAAGGGGAGGGAAACAAAAATAATATAAGAACAGGGAGGGGAACAAAACAGAAGAGACTCATAAATATGGAGAACAAACTGAGGGTTACTGGAGGGGTTGTGTGAGGGGGTAAGGGCTAAATGGGTAAGGGGCACTAAGGAATCTACTCCTGAAATCATTGTTGCACTATATGTTAACTAATTTGGATGTCAATTAAAAAAAATTAAATTAAAAAAAAAGATTTTTAAAAATCTTTTCATCCAGATAAAATCTTCATCATCCAATGTCTAATTCAATAGTATCCATTTTTTTGGATATGGAAACTAACCATCAGGGAGATCAAGTAATTCACCCAAGACCACACAGCCCAGAAGGAGAACAGGAATTTGCCCTAAGGTTTGCCAGACATTTGCAAAGCCTGTATCATTTTCCCTAGAGTGTGATGGCTATCTGCTTGTCTTCTTGCTCACTCATCAGTTTATAGGCCAGTTCCTTTTCACCACAGCTCACAATGTTCATTGGCTTGTGTTTCTCGCATTTTACCAACATGATCCTTTCATAAATACTTTTAGAATCCAAAGGAAAGGGAGAGGTTGCATTTGTTCCCATAAGCTTCTAGGACAATTACACAAAGGAAGTCCCCCAGAGAGTTATATCGAGCTGGGCAAGAAGAAAAGATTAGAATTCACAGCTGGTCCCTCCTTCTTAGCATCTTTGGTTTGATTCCCTGAGTCTCATTGTTAGTGAGGCCTTTGGAACATAGGCAGTAGAGTAGAAATGCAGAAAGTTCTAAACAGGTTAATTAGTTAATTGTGCTGTATCTACTAATATTCCCTCACATTAACTAGAATAATTGAAAGTTGACGACAATAACTGTGAGGTTACTGCTGAAAATTGGTGGGGTCAGTCTCACAAAGCAGAAAGGGCAAAGTTACCAAAGATAGCAAATCAGTCTTCATCTGCTTCTTCCCATGGAAAAGGACAAAGAATTCAGACTACCTTATAGAATACTAAGAAAACATTGTTTTTCTCTCTAAACATAATTTGGATAATATTCAAAGATGCTTATGTTTAGAGAGAAAAACAACCATATAAATAATAATGATGATGAAAAATCCAAGATGGATTCTTGATAGAATGGCAGATAATATTAAATGTGGGGGAGAGGAGAAACATAAATTTGTTGAGAATCATTAAATGCCAGGGGCGCCCGGGTGGCTTGGTCGGTTAAGCGGTCTGACTCTTGATTTCGGCTTAGGATATGATCTCCAGGTTTGTGGGTTCAAGCCCTGCATCAGACTCTGGACTGACTGCGTGGAGGCTGCTTGGGATTCTCTGTCTCCCTTTCTCTCTGCCCCTCCTCTGCATGCTTTCTCTCTCTCTTTCTCTCAAAAATAAATAAACACTAAAAAAAAAAAAAAAAGAATCCTCAAATTCCAGAGGAACCTCCATAAGGTTCTTCACAGAATTTACCTCATTTTAACACAGAAAAAAAATCCAAGCACCACAACTATTTTTGTCTTCATTTTGCAGATAAAATAACTGAAGAACACAGAGGTTAGCAACTTGCCCAGGGTTCCACAGCTCATCAGGACAGAGCTGTCATCACTTCAGAAGCCTTTCCTCGTTCCGCTACACCACGCTGAAGCATCTGGGCTCTCTCGGCTGGTCCTCCTTAGCCTTTGTGATTGAAGACGAGCATTTAACAGATGGGGAGGGCACATTGTGGCTTTATAGCCCAGTGCCGTATTCCCCTATGCGCAGACAACTTGTCATGTCCCTCGTTATCGTTAGCATCCAGCCAACTGAATGAGCTGGCCCAGATTTAGCATCAGGAAAAACAAAAGCGCTGCCTTGCTGGCACAAGCTGGATCAACATCTAATTAACTCCATTAACAGCCCTTTCAAGGAAAAAGCTGGGATTATCAGCCTCTTGACAGATGAGGAAACTGAGCTAAAGAAAGTCGAAAATGACTTTTCTAGCATCGCTCAGAAAATAGTTACAGAGCTGGAGAACCATGGCCTTTGGGCTCTTCTTTGAGTTCATTGACAAGTACATTCCACATCAAGCAGGAAACACTATAATATATAGCACCAGCTGCATGGGCAAATTATTCCTTGAAAATAAAATACTATAGAAACATATTTTGAAAAAGAATGAAAAACTGTGGCTTAATTTTGATGACAGCCATCTAGGTAGGGGAAGGAACTAACTAGTGAATACAGACCTGAACTTTAATTTAACAAATCAATTCTATTTTCTGCAAATGATTTCATTAATATGTTCCTAAGTGTTGAGTTCTGCAGTTTGGAACAGGCACATCTCTAATAAATATTCGGTGTCTGTCAGGCCCCAAATGTGCATAATAAATAAAGTTTCACTGTAGAAACCCAACCATGAGACTAAATCCCATTATTTCCATGGCATTCAAAATAAGCATTTGAAAACAGATCATAACTCGGATTTCCTGCAGTTCAGTTTTGTCCCCTCACTCTTTGGCTTTGATTTTTCTGGCTTTACTTATCAAAATGCCAATAGCATTTTTCACAGAGCTAGAACAAACAATCCTAAAATTTGTATGGAACCACAAAAGACCCCAAATAGCCAAAGCAATCTTGAAAAACAAAAGCAAAGCTGGAGGCATCACAATTCCCGACTTCAAGTTATATTACAAAGCTGTGGTCATCAAAACAGTATGGTACAGCATGTAACAAAAGTAGACACATGGATCAATGGAGCAGGGTAGGAAACCTGGAAGTGAACCCACAACTATATGGCCAATTAATCTTTGACAAAGCAGGAAAGAATATCCAGTGAGAAAAAGACAGTCTCGTCAACAAATGGTGTTGGGAAAACGGGACAGCAACACACAGAAGAATGAAACTGGACCACTTCTTTCCACCGTACACAAATAAATTCAAAATGGATTAAAGACCTAAATGTGAGACTAGAAACCATAAAAATCCTAGAAGAGAGTACAGACAATAACTTCTCTGACATTGGTTGTAGGAATTTCTTTCTATGTCTCTTGAGGCAAGAGAAACAAAAGCAAAAATAGACTATTGGGACTCCATCAAAATAAAAAGCTTCTACGCAGTGAGGGAAACAACAAAACGAAAAGGCAACATGTGGAATGGGAGAAGATATTTGCAAATGACATATCTGATAAAAGGTTAGTACACAAAATCTATAAAGAACTTATAAAACTCAACACTCAAGGGGTACCTGGGTGGCTCAGTCAGTTAAGCACCCGACTTTGGCTCAGGTCATGATCTTGCAGTCCCTGAGTTCAAGCCCTGCATTGGGCTCTGTGCTGAAAGCTCTGAGCTTTCAGCACAGAGCCTGGAGCCTGCTTCAGATTCTGTGTCTCCCTCTCTCTCTCTGCCTCTCCCCTGCTTGCTCTCTCTCTCTCTCTCTCTCTCTCTCTCTCTCTCTCAATAATAAATCAACATTAGAAAAAACCCTCACCACTCAGAAAACAAATAATCCAATTAAAAAATGGGCAGAAGACATGAATAGACATTTTTCCAAAAAAAGACATCCAGGTGGCCAACAGGCACATGAAAATATGGCCAACATCACTCATCATCAGCAAATGCAAATCAAAACTACAATGAGATATCACCTGACAACTGTAAGAATGGCTAAAATCAATAACACAAGAAACAACAGGTATTGGCAAGGATGTGGAGAAAGGGGAACCCTCTTGAACTGTTGGTGGGAATGCAAACTGGTGCAGCCACTCCAGAAAATGGTAACTCAAAGAGTTAAAAAGGAACTGCCCTACAATTCAGCAATTGCACTACTAGGTATTTACAAAAAGAACACAAAAACACTAATTCAAAGGGATACATGCACCCCGATACCTATAGCAGCGTTATCTACAACAGCCAAATTGTAGAAAAAGCCCAAGTGTCCATCGACTGAGGAATGAATAAAGATGTGGCGTATATATACAATAGAATATTACTCAGCCATTAAAAAGAATGAAATCTTGCCATTTGCAATGACATGGATGGGGCCACAGAGTATTATGGTAAGCAAAATAAGTCAGTCAGAGAAAGACAAACAGCATATGATTTCACTCATCTGCGGAATTTAGGAAACAAAACAAACGAGCAAAGGTTCAAAAGGGAAAGAGGGGGCAAAGCAAGAAACAGACTCTTAACTCAAGAGAGCAAACTGATGGCTACCAGAAGGGAGGTGGGTGCGGGGTGTGGGGAAAACAGGCGGTGGGGATTAAGGAGTGCACTTATTTTAATGAGCACTGGGTGTTGTATGGAAGTGTTGAATCACATTTTACACCTGAAACTAATATTACACTGTGTGTTAACCGACTGGAATTTAAAAAAAATTTTCAAAGAAATAAAATAAAATAAAAAATTTTAAAAGAAAAAAAATAAATGTAATCAGAAAGAATTCTTGTGCTGACCATTTACTGACAGCAGTCAATAACTACTAGCTGACTCATGGAAATAAAGACAGTTTTGATTTGAGATATAATAATAATACTATAGCTACTGTTATTAAGCTCTTATTATGCATTAGGTACTGCAATAAATTATGCTTGATATGTCTTACGTCCTTTAATCCTTACAGGAAACCTCAGAGATAGTTGCTATCATTTATTATAATTCATATTTTAAAGATATGGAAACTGAGGCACAGGATGTTGACATATTTCACCCAGCTATAAGAGTCAGAGCAGGCATTCAAACTCAAGACTCTGATTCTAGTGCCTGAGATCTTAACTAATGCTCAAGGTAATTCTTCTTCCAAGAAGACTCTGCAGAGTTACAGAGCCAGCGTGTCTGCTGAATAAAGCAGTCCAAACTCCCAAGGGATGATCAGACTGGGCTGTTAGCCAGTATACTGTGTTATCCCTTATACTTTGTAATAAAGACCATGAATCATCGACTATCAGTCAACAGGCATTTATGCAGAATATACTGTGTGTAGAGCTCTAGACAAGGGTAGCAAGGAAAACGGACAGAAAGCAACAAGCTCACAGAGACCTACAATTTGACTTGCAGAAAGGAAGAAGCGGCCACAAAAAGTATCACTAAAGTGGAATGGAGAGCACCTATGCAAAGGGTCGTTTGGAAAATAGAAATTCAGCCATTCACGTATTTGGAAGGCAGCAATTGAATTCAAAAACCAGTAGGAACTGTACAGCAAGTTTATGGTAAGAAGTGATTACTTGACCAAATTCATCACTTATCCCCAAACCAGTATATAAATGTTTGTCTGGGGTGGCGGGAGGGTGTAGGAAACTATCAAAACTACACAAAACTGGTTGATGACTAATTAGTGTTTATGTTTGTTGTTTAATGTGTTCCATATGTTATAGTTGGACTGCCCGCACAGTATTTAGGACATAATATATGAACAGTTCAACTTCCCCTTTGGTCTCTTGGTTGATAGACCAGGACTTATCCCGTCAGCCCCCAGCCTCCTAGATTCACAGGCCTTCGGCTTCAGGCTGAATTACACCAGTGGCTTCCCCGGTTCTCCAGCTTGCAGACAGCAGACTGTGGGACTTCTCAGCCTCCATAATCACATGAGCCAATTCCTTTAGTAGCATTCCTATATCCATATCCACACTGATCCATCTATAGATATATATCCTATTGGTTCTGTTTCTTTGGTGAACTCGTATACACCGTGTAACAAAGCACCTCGAATCCATGATTTACGCCTGTACTCATTTCCTGCTGGTCACACATCTGCGTGATCGAGTTTGGTCTCAACTAGATGAATCCGCCCTCGACAGCAGGTCTGGGGGGTGGCTAGGGCAGCTTTGGTTTGGGCTGTGGCAAGTTACTGGCTCCACTTCACAAGTTTCTCATTCTTTGCCTGAGACCTGCAGGATTGCCGGGGCATCTTCTTCTGGGGTCAGCAGAGGAGCCGACGGGTGAGCAGAAGCGCGTAAGGACCCTGAAAGGTGAGTGTTCGGAATGGCACGCTAACACTTCCACCTACATGCCAGTGGATAAAGCAAGTCACAGGTCCGAGCTTAAAATCCAGAAATAGGAAAATAACCTCCTCCCGCAATGAGACCACGGAAAGGATGTGGATGCAGGTAGAGGTGAAGAATACACTGCGTCTACCTCAACTTGGTAAGGAATGAGGAGTTTATTCTGTTGTGATGCTATTGGGAGGTTTTAGCAGAGGAGTGACATGATCCCACTGACATTTTAGGGAGAACTCACATATAGCTGTACAAGAGAATATACAGCAGAAAACAAAGGTGAAAGCAAGACCAGTCAGGAGACCGTTGAAGTAGGCGAGGCAGGAGTTGGTGTAAGTTTGATTGGATTGTGACCATGTGAAATGCATGGGGGAGTGGTTTCACCAAGATATAATATGAAAATAAATCCAATGGATTGCTTATGAATTGCATGTGGGACATTAAGCTAAAAGGAAGGAAATCAATAACACCCAGGTGACTGTTGGTGCCATTTTATGAAGATGGGGAAAGCTGGCCAAGGATCAAGTGTCAAAGAGCCTGTCAGCTTTGGACTTCTTAAATTGCAAATGTTTATTAGACATCCGAGTAGGGATATCAAGTAGGCAACTAGATGTATGAATGTGGATTATAGCAGGAAAGTCTGGGCCAGAGGTATATGTTTGTAAATCTATCAATTAGTGTGACTTCAGTTTCATTAACAGAAGAGCCAACTTAAAGTATTTCTAACAATCAAGACAAGTTGTTCTCTCATACATCAGGAAGTTCATAGATAAGCAATTTCAGATTTAATATATTTAGCAACTCAGCTACATCATAAAGCCTGGAGTTCTTTCTTCTTTTCTGCTCTATCATATTCAATGTGGTAGTTAATAGTGTCATGGTTAAAAGATGGCTGCTATAGGTCTAAGTATCACAGGCGGATGAAAATATGAAAGGCAGAGGAAAAGAATATTTCAAGGAGGAGGGAGTGATAAACTGAACTAAATATTACTCATTGTTCAAGTATAATGGACTCTGAGAACTGACTATTGGGTTTAAAGAAGTCATTGGCGACCATGAACAGAATAACTTCCATGTATTGTGAAGAATAAAAACCTAATAGGAGTGGGATCAAGAAAAGTTGTGAAGGGGAAGACAACTCTTTTGAGGTCTTCTAGGTAACATAAGCGGAGTTGCAAAGTAGTCTGAACCTCAGAGGAGAAGGTTGGACAGTATATATATATATACTACTGGAAGAAGGCCACCAGAGAAGCCTCGAAAGTGGACGTGAGAGTGAATACTTCAAAAATCATAGAGACTATTGGACCTAAAAGAGAACTCTAAATCCTCATCTGGAAAATAAGAGGACTCCATGAGGTGACCTCTAGGCCTTCCGTCAGTGGTACTATTGATGAATCCTATATTCTGGTATGAATGGCCTTGTGAGCATTTGGAATCTTTTCCAACCATGTTGTGGTTTCATAATTCTCGATAGGGCCTGAGAGAGGCTTAGAAGAAGAAGGAGAGCAAAGTACCATGGAGACTACCCTCCATTTTAACATCCTGGCTAATTTCAAATTAAAATATTCTTACCCTCGAGTTAAACTATTCATAGTTACATAAAGAGAAAAACCCAGTCCCAGTCCCTTTCACTGTAAACACTGTCTCCACGATTATATACAGATAAAGATACCTCTCTGTCTTTCCTTCTATCCTTCCGTCTGTCCATCTATTGACCCACCCATCTATCTGTGTACGTGTGTACAGGAAGGGACTCCTCCCTTTTTCTTTACACAAAGTTTGTAATCTCAATTATACTTCAAGGGCATTCTTCCAATTAATAGTTATGTATTTAATTCATTTTTTAATGCCCGCATAATAGCCCATAAACTTTCCCTAATTTTATGTACTTGGAAGCCATTTTTGTTCATTTTCTTGTCTGTATGTGTGTAAGAAGACACACGGATGTAGGCATATGTACTATTTCTTTATTTCACTGTGATACATTCCCAGTAGTGGAAATGGCAAAAATTATGTGCATTTTTACATTTTAATAGATCCTAATAGATTATTTCTGAAAATATTTGTAGAAGTGTATATTCCCTTTAGCAATCCAAGAGAAGACCTGTTTCTTTGGGATTTCCTAATAAGTATACCACCCTCCCTCCATTCAGATAAGTTACCTGTGGGGGAGATGCGGTCATCATTGCCCCCCCAGCACCATCATTACAAATCAGTGCCCTAGTGAGCCATCAATATGGATAGGTATGTACCATGTATGTTGGATGATCTGAGACTTTCTAAGGCTGTAGAATCATTGCTCTATCAGCTCTGGGTAAAAGGAGAGTCTTAGGCCATGGCTGTGTGGGCAAATTTAGCAAGCATCCTCAAATTTACACTATAAGGATTAAATAATTTAATTATTTGAAGACATCTAGGGAGCCATGTAATACCACTCCATCCAAGTGAGAATCTGACTGAGAGCCAAATGAGAGCACTTCCGCCTTCAGAAAATAACATCCGATGGAAAAGCAGCAACTGTACTTACTGAGCCATTTCAGGAAAAGGCATTTACTTGCTATTGTGTAGACACAGTCTAACGTAGAAATTTCAGCCTTCCCCAGATTGCCCGTATCTTGAAATGAAGATATTTGGTAAACTGTAAATTCAGCTCCCCTCCCCCATGTTTTGTCAATACCATAATAACAATGTTGCCAATAACACATGTAAAAGGAAAGTTTATAGATGGTCAATGACAAAGCCCATTGAGATGATATCTCCATTATTTATATGCCTCACAAATAGAAACTTAAATGCACAGGGAAATCAATAGAATAAAAAGAAATCAATGCTCAGTTTACTCTTAAAGCTACCAGACTAAAGAATAATTTCAAAAATATAGATGTGCAATATGATAGGAGAGCTAAAACTTCTGAACATCTTGTATTCATTCATGCATACTGAAAATGCAACATTGATTTTTTTAAAAGGCTTAAAGCGTTCTAAGGCTTAGTGTGTGTGTGTGTGTGTGTGTGTGTGTGTGTGTGTGTGTGTGACACACATTGTAAAAATTAAAAATAATTTCCCTACAGTCCAAGTTTGTGTTTCAGGCTTAAGTCAGCCCCAGTTGCTCTGTTGGTAGAGAACCTCCGAAAAGATTTTCATAAGGAAGTCCGCTATGCAGATGAAAATCACTTGTTCCTCTCACACAAACCTATCCCTCAAAGGTAGGCACTAGTTAGGAAAATAAAAACTTTTGGTAGCAAAGAATTCACCAGCTGAATTTAAAGCCATTCCTGATATGTGGCTTCGTATACGCACTCGAGTCTTGAAGCGCTCTTGAATTACTCCATCCCCAGCTGTACCTGCCCCTGAACATCACAGTTTCAGAGCAACTTGGAGGAAGAGTTCAGCCTACACGAACAGGCACCTCAACTCTGGATTTTCCCTGAAATTACGTATCGAGCACATGCCAAACACGTACAGAAGCTCAGGGGCTAGGGAATTATTGTGGCAAAGCAAGGGATTATGTACTGAAATTTCTCTGGTGGTTTTACACGTACTATCTTCCCTTTTGTGAATGTCCTGGGTTTTGTTTTGGCCATTTTCACTTTGTTTATTTCTTTCTCTTTATTCGCGTGATTTTAGATGCACTATGGAAAAATGCACAAAGTTGAAACTTCATAGGCACACGGACAGTCCTGGGTTGAATCTCGGACTTGTCATTTTCTGGTTGTGAACCTAGGAAGAAGTTCACCGTTTATTCATCTGTAAAATAGGAATGATCATATAAGATGCCTCAAAGTTATTACAAGGAGTAATTGAGATAACACGTGTAAAGACCATTATTACTGTCTGAGTTCGCTTGGGCTGCTGTAACAAAATACTACAGACCGGGTAGCTTGGAAACAACAGCAATTTTTTTAATACAGTTCTGGAGGCTATGATGTCCAAGATCAAGGCACCAGCACGGGACAGGTGAGGGTCCTCTTTGTTGTTCATTGCCGGTAACGTTTCACTATGCCCTCAATGATGGAAGGGGCTCGGGATCTCTCTGGAGCCTTTCTTTGTAAGACATTAGTCCCATTCAGGTGGATTCTAGCGTCATGACTTAAGTACCTCCTGAATTACCCACATGCTAATATCAACTTTGGAGGTTAGGATTTCAATATATGAATTTTGAGGGTACATAAATATTTGGACCATAGCGACTATGGACTTGATTACCTTTGAAGGAAAATGTGGTGGGTAGGGGAAGAAAAGAATTCTCTCCACTTCTTGAATTGGAAAGACAGCCTTACCAAATGAAGGAAACAGTCTTTGTTCACAGAAGCAGACTCAATGAAATATGTATAAAATCTGTTATTATCTTTCAAATTATTATGCTTCCAATGGAGCTAGTTTTCCAAACAGCTTATTTGGCATCAGAAACAAAACAATTGGTTAACTAACACGATTATTCTTCCAGTTGGTATCATGCAGATAAAGCCAGTTGGTGGGATAGAATTATTTGTTTTTCCTCTGAGCAAGGGTAAATTTGCTGGATGATATCTGTGATGCGTTGCAAAGCTCATAAAATCCTGTGTTCTTTGCCCAGGACTAGGGGGCTCCTTTGTATTGCTGTATCGAAGGAATGTTTGTTTCTTGGAAATTACTAACATAGGTGCTTTAAAACAGAATTTTTGATAACAGTAGAGCACATTATGCATGAGATGAAACCTTGCGCTGGTGAGCTTTTTGTTTATCTTGATGAGGTGCTTGAAAAATGTAGGAGGGGCACAATAAGAGAGCTAGAATTCGCAAAATTGTATTCTGTGTCATTGTTTATTACAGTTGGAGAAACAAATGTACAAAAATAAGGTCAAGAAAGTTGGACAAGTTGTAGACTCACTACTGGAGCCAAAACACAAGCCCCTTTTCCTGAGTTAAAGTCAAAATTTTAATGCATAATTTAACAGTACGCAAGTAAGTCAGCTGAACACAACTCTCATTTGACGGTAGTTTGTATATTTTTCTTTATAGATAAAGAGGAGAGGGAAGAAGGGAGAGGGAATAAGTGCTATTCCATTAATTTAGTACAGTAGAAACACATATTTTAATAAACTTAATAGAAAAAAAATAAAAGGAACCTAGATTATATATAATGGAATAGAGTCTATTAAACTATTATTCACTGAAAACTATAGTATCAAAAATTAAACCATCATTCACCTCCAAATAATCTGTGAAAAACTTTCGTTCAATAGGTGCTCTAGGTCGAAGGAAGCCCTTCTGGAATGGCAGAGTAAAAACCTTTGGATAATCTACTTTTTTATGAAAGCACTGAGAACACTAACAAAATATTCAAAATCAACATTTTAGAAATTGAAGTAATTAACCGACAGCTTGCAAAAGTCCAAGGAATGTTTATTCAAGAAAAAGAGCCAAATCTCTGTATACAGCAATTGTGACGTGCTTAATCTTGACCTTTTCCATTCCCCTCTCCTCAGTTTGCAGTAACCTTGAAATTCAACAGCCTCACAATTATGTTAGCCATGAAAAACAACAACTAAGCAGTCACTGAAGGAAGAAAGAGTTTGGGGCTGGCCCCAAATCCCCTTATATAAAGAATTGTCACTGTTTGACCTGTTCTGGCAGCTCCTGGAAAAGTCCCCACTTAAATGACTCATCTTCATTTGATCGAACTCATAGCATGACCAGTGCAGGTTGTCCTATTCTTAGGACACTTGCTAAAAACCATCAGCCACACTTGTATAACATTCCAGCTGCCTGAGGTGATGATAGCAGTTAGAACAAGTAAGAGATTGACCAAAAAACATAAATGTGGGGAATGAGATATTTGTAGCAGGCTCTGAAAAGCTCCAACACATTTCTGGGAATATAGAAAGCATGTGCAGGGTTATGTATATACCCATGAAATACATGAGAAACACTAATCTCTCATTTCTGGCTGACCTTAAAGCTCGGCACAAGCAGGAAGTGAAGGTGAGCACAGATTTGTAAAGTGGCTGCTAGAACATAGAAGTCATGCTCCAACATATACACAGAGCCCCCTTAGCAAAGGCTGAGAATTTATTGATGCAAAGCATTGAAGGAAACCTCTGTTAAATCACTAGCTAAGTAAATAGAGTCTTCGTGACCACACACAACTAAGAATACAGACTTTGCAGTTTTAGTTCACGAAAGTCACTGAAACAAGCAACAAAAGCAAGAAAAACTGAGAGTACCAACAACAAATCCTTTTGGAGAATGGTATCTGATTTCCAAAATTCCATATTATACTATTTTAAATGTCAAGGTTTTTTTTTTAATTTTTTAAATGTTTCTTTTGAGGGAGAGAGAGACAGAGTGCAAGCAGGAGAGGGGCAGAGAGAGAGAGAGGGAGACACAGAATCCAAAGCAGGCTCCGGGTTCTGAACTGTCAGCACAGAGCCCAACGCAGGGCTCGAACCCACAAACCGTGAGATCATGACCTGAGCTGAGGTCGGACCTGAACCGACTGAGCCACCCAGGCACCCTAACTGTCAAGTTTTAAACAAAAATCATGAGACACATAAAGGAATAAAAAAGCACGTACCATATTCCAGAATATAAGCAAGAAATAGAAACTTTATCTTCGAGAAGCCTAGATGCTGAACTTACTGGACAGACTCAGAATCAGATAGAACAAATATGTTCAATGAACTAAAGAAAATCACATCTAAAGAATTAAAGGAAAGTAGGACAGTGATGTTAGACCAAACAGAAAATATCAATAAAGAGATATAGATTATAAAAAAGAACCAAATTGTGGACCTGAAAAGTTCAATGACTGAAATGAAAAATTCACCAGATAGGCTCAACAGCAGACAGGAGACTTAAGCCAGCAGAAGAAAATAACACACTTAAACACGGTCACTTGAGAGTATCCAGTCTGTGGAACAGAAAGTAAATGAATGAAGAAGAATGAAACAGAGCTCCAGAAACCTGTGGGATGCAATTAAAGACACCAAAAAACATGTAATGGGAATACCAAAAGAAGAATAAAAGAAAGGAGCAGAAAGAATATTTGAAAAACAAAAAGTAATGGCTGAAAACTTTCCCAATTTCATGAAAACTATTAATCTACATCCAGGAAGCTCAAAGAACTCCAAGTAGAAAAACTGGACCACATGCTCACATAGTTAAACTGCCGAATGACAAAAACAAAACTAGAGAATCATGAAAGCAGCAAGGGAAAGTTGATCCATCAAGTACAAGGGATACCCAATAACATTGACAGCTAACTTCTCATCAGTAAATATGGAAGCTGAAAGAAATAGACTAGGAACAAAGATATCCTTCAAAAACCAAAGGAGAAATTATGACATTTGTAGATAAACAAAAGCTGAGAGTTTGTTGCTAGCTGACCTGACCTGTAAGAACTCCTTAAACCCTAAACCCTAAAAAGAATCCTTCAGGCGTAAATGAAAGACACTTGAGAGTGATTTGAATTCACATGAAGAAATAAAAGCACTGGTAAATGTAACAACATAAGTAAATAAAAAAGAGTATAAATATTTTTTATTTGTAAAGCATTTTTCCCTCCTGTATGATTTAAATGACAACTGCATAAAGTGATAATCATATATCTCTGTTACAGGCACAGAATATATAAAGATGTAATTTGCATGATAACAGCACAAAGAAAAGGGGAAAGGAAAGGGAGCAATATAGGGACAAAAGTTTTTATTCTATTGAAATTAATGTGATATTAATCCTACCTAGACTGTAAGAAATTAAGATGTTATTTTATTTTTTAATATATTTTTAAGTTTATTTATTTTGAGAGAGAGAGAGCATGCGAGCAGAGGAGAGGCAGAGAGAGAGGAGAGAGGGAATCCCAGGCAGGTACCGTTCTGTCCACCCAGACCCCCATGTGGGGATCAATCCCATGAACAGTAAGATCATGACCTGAACCAAGATCAAGAGTTGGATGCTTAACTGACTGAGCCACCCAGGCACCTCTAAGATGTTAATTTTAATCTCTAGGATGGCTACTAAGAAAATAAGAGAAACATTAGATAAAAAAAAAGAAGAAGAAAAAGAAGAAGAAAAAAAAGAAAAAAGGGTACACTTGAAAGTAACTAACATCAAAGAACATAGTGAAGGAGGAATAGAAGGCACAAAAAGAGATAAGGCATACAGAAAACAGAAAATGACAGACATAAATCTTAATTTATCATTAATTACATTAAATATAATAGGTTAAACAAACCAATCAAAAAGTAGACAGAGATTAATATTATATTTCAAAGATGGACAAAAAAACTAGGTAGACACTCAACAAAGAAATAGGAAACTTGAATACTATAAACCAACTAGACTTAACAAACATTTATAGAACACGTTGCCCAACAACAGCAGAATACATATTCTTCTTAAGTACACACAGAATGTTCTCGAGGATATGCTATAAGTTAGAACATAAAAATGTCTCAATATTAATAGATATGTGGAAATTTAAAAAGACTCCTAAATAACAAATGAATCATAAAGAAATCACAAGAGAAATTAAAAAGTACTTTGAGAAGAATGAAAATGGAAACACAACTCAAAACTTACGGGATTCAGTAAAAGCAAAGTTTATAGGGACATTTATAGTTCTAAATGCCTACATTTAAAAAAGAGGAAAGAGGGGCGCCTGGGTGGTGCAGTCAGTTAAGCGTCCGACTTCAGCCAGGTCATGATCTCGCGGTCCGTGAGTTCGAGCCCCGCGTCGGGCTCTGGGCTGATGGCTCGGAGCCTGGAGCCTGTTTCTGATTCTGTGTCTCCCTCTCTCTGCCCCTCCCCCGTTCATGCTCTGTCTCTCTCTGTCCCAAAAAAATAAATAAACGTTGAAAAAAAAATTAAAAAAAAAAAAGAGGAAAGATTCGCAGTAACCTAACTTTTCACTTTGAGGAACTAGAAAAGGAACTGCAAGATTGTCTCAAAGCTAGCAGAAAGAAGGAAATGTTAATTAGAAGTCCAGTCTATCTATTTTTCCTTTGGTCACCCATGTATTTTTTGGTGTCATATCTAAAAAGACTGTGTTTAACCTGAAGTCATAAATATTGACTTCCATGCTTTCTTCTGAGTCTTAAGATTTTAACTTCTATATTTGGGTCTATGATCCATTTTGAGTTCATATTTGTGTATGGTGTAAGTAGGTGCCTAAGTTCCTTCTTTTGTATATGGATATCCCGTGGTCCCAGCATCACTTGTTTAAAAAAAAAATTCTCCATTTTATTATCTTGGCATCCGTCTTAAAAAGCAATTGGCCATAAATATAAGGACTTATATCTGGATTCTAAAATTCCATTCCATTCTTCTATATGTTTATCTTTATGTCAGTACCATACTACTTTTTCTCACGGTTGCTACAATTGTTGTAAATTTTTAAATTGGGAAATATGAATCTGTCAGTTTGGTTCTTATATTTCAGAATTGTTTGTGGCTATTTTGGGTTCCTTTGAATTTCCATATGAATTGTGACATGAGCTGCCAACTTGCGGGGTAAATGTAGCTGGGACATTGACTGGGGTTATTATGAACCTGTAGATCAATTTGGAAAGTATTGCCATCTTAATAATATGCCTTTCAGTCCATAAAAATGGAATGGCCTGGGGGTGCCTGGGTGGCTCACTGGTTGAGTATCCGGCTTCATCTCAGGTCAAGATCTCATGGTTTGTGAGTTCGAGCCCCGCATGGGACTCTCTGTTGCTGGTGCAGAGCCTGCTTCTGATCCTCTGTCTCCCTCATTCTCTGCCCTTCCCCCCTGTGTCAAAAGTAAACATTTTTTAAAAAAAAATGGAATGGCCTTCCATTTACAGTGATATTCCTTAATTTGTTTCAACAATATATTGTATTTTTCAATGTGCATGTCTGGCACTCCTTTTCTTAAATTTATTCTTGTAAGGTTTCAGTCAGTAGTGATGTCTCTCCTTTATCCCTACTTTTAGTAACTTGACTTTTGTCTGTTTTTCTCTGGGTCAGTCTAGCTCAAGATTTCTCAATTGTATTGATCTTTTTCCAAAAACCAACTGTGACTTGTTGATTATCTCTATTATATTTTCATTAATTTTTTTTTAATTTTTTTTTCAACGTTTATTTATTTTTGGGACAGAGAGAGACAGAGCATGAACAGGGGAGGGGCAGAGAGAGAGGGAGACACAGAATCGGAAACAGGCTCCAGGCTCTGAGCCATCAGCCCAGAGCCTGATGCGGGGCTCGAACTCCCGGACCGCGAGATCGTGACCTGGCTGAAGTCGGACGCTTAACCGACTGCGCCACCCAGGCGCCCCATATTTTCATTAATTTTAATGTATGCCATCAGAAAGTGAAAAGACAGTCTATGAAATGGGTGAAAATATTTGCAAAGCATATATGTAATGAAATCCATTATCCAGAAAATATAAAGAATTTTTACAACTCATGATTAAAAAGATGAATAACCCAATTTAAAATGGGCAAAATATTTAAACAGACCAGTCTTTAAAGAAAATATACAAATGGCCAGTAAGCATGTGAAAAGATACTCACCATCATTAGCCACTAGAGAGATGCAAATCAAAACTACAATGAATTACCACTTCACATCCACTAGTGATGTGGATGGAATATAATGGAAAATAACAAGTATTATAGAGAAGTTTGAACTTCTTTATGTTGCTTATGAGAATGGAAAATGGTATAGCCACTGTGAGAAACAATTTGAGAGATCCTCAAAGAGTTAAATACTGGGTTACCATATGACTCTGGAATTCCACTGCTCCACTTCTCTGGTATATAAAGAGAATTGAAAACATATTCACCCAAACCTTGTTCAAGAAATGTCCATAGTAGCATCTTTCATAATTGATCCAAGTGGAAACAACCCAACTGCTCATCAACTGATGAATGGATAAACAAAAATGTAGTATATCCACACAATGTAATATAAATCAGCTATAAAAAGGAGGTACTAATTCATGCCACAACATGAAGGTTGAGAACATTATGCTAAGGCAAAGGAGGCAAAGAAGGCCACATATTGTAGGATTCCATTTATATAAAATGTCCCCAATAGGTAATTCCACAGAAGAGAAAGCAGATTAGTCATTGTCAGCTGTTTGAGGCAGTAGACAAACTGTCGTTGGTAATGAATTTCTTTTTGAGGGTAATGGAAATGTCCCCAAATTAGACAGTGGTGATGCTTGCAGAATTCTGTGAACGTGGTAAGAAAACATTGAATTATACGCTTTAAATGGATGGATTTCGTGGTAAATGGAGTTCTTTGAACGGGCAGCATTGATTAAAATTAGCTACTTCTCTTTATTTGTCTTGATATGTATTTTTAAAAAATTTATTCTACAACATTCCATATGTGAAACTCAGTATGACCTAGTGGAAAGGAGACAGGATTTACAGATATAGATAAATGATCCCAAACCAACTTGCCATCATGTAAGGAAACACAATGTGAGTATAGAGAAGGAAGAACTCAGTGAAAACTAGCTCCACTTGAATAACGGAAATTACTAAATATTTATTTAGGTTTAGTGCTCCCCACAGCAGGATTTGGCAAACTATGGCTAAAGATCCAGCTGCTAGTTTGTGCAAATAAAGTTTTATTGTGAGAGAGTCCTGATGGTCTGGAAGCCTAAAATACTTACTATCTGGCCCTTGAAGGAAAAGTTTGCTGACCTTTGTCCTAGAGGATGAGGAAGTGGTGGTGGGGGTGGGGGTAGGAGGTGACAGAATATGTAAAACAGGTTAATTTTCACAATTCACATAGAGTGTTCTAGCTCTCTAAAGCACCTTAACTACAGAGAAGTCAGGGACAGAGACTCATATGGTCTTTTGTGCAGTAAATTTTAGATCCACATCTAGGACTACAGACTCAACATACGGTGATAATGGGTGTATATTATTTTGCTGCCCCAAATAAACGTCAGCATGTTTAAAGGAAGTGGGATAAAGTGGCACAATGACTAAGGGCTATTGGGAAGAGACAAAAACAAACGAGGCAATTATGGATTGTGAGAAAACGTTATGAAAGACATAAACAGGTGATGAGATATTGAATAGTGGCAAGAAATGGGGTACTGAATGGGGTATTGAATTGAATTTCAAGATATTGAAATGGGGTAACTGGAGAAAGACCTCTAAGAGGTAATATTTGATATGAAAATGAAAGCTACCAAAGAGCTTGGGGTGTTTGCTAGAGTGCAGTGAAAGAGAAGCATTCTTTTATTTTTTTTTTAAGTTTTTTTTTAATATTTATTTTTGAGAGAGACAGAGTGTGAACAGGGGAAGGGCAAGGAGAGGAAGACACAGAATCTGAAGCCGGCTCCAGACTCTTGAGCTGTCAGGACAAAGCCCGACGCAGGGCTCAAACTCACCAAACCGTGAGATCATGACCTGGGCTGAAGTCTGACTCTCAACCGACTAAGCCGCCCAGGTGCCCCGAGAAGCAAACCTATCAAACTGACCTTTATAGGCATGATAAAGATTTTTAAAAATTTCATTGATGGGAAACATTAGGAGTATTTGAGATTAACATAATTTGGTACATGTTTTTAAAAATATCACTTTAGGGGTTCCTGGGTGGCTCAGTCAGTTGAGCATCCAACTCTTGATTTCGGCTCAGGTCACGATCCCTGGGTCTGGCTCCAATGCATGGAGCCTGCTTAGGATTCTCTCTCTTTCTCCCTCTGCCCCCTTCCCCACTCACTCGTGCTCTCTCTCTAAAATAAAAAAAAGAAAAAAGAAAAAAAAAAGAAAAACAAAACAAAACAAAAAACCTCTCTAGCTGCCCCTTTTTCTAATAATGTGTGTCTGTTCCTCATTTTTTTTCTTCTAGATTGTTGAAGTCTTTGCTTATTTTATAGTTTATATTTGCTTTCTTAAAGGGCCAGTTCCTAGGCTGCTCAATGCTACTTTTTTTCCCCAATAATGAGCAGAGCTCTAACAATCCTTGGACATTGTAGAGGAGGGCAAATGTTTGCATAATTTAGGTAACGATCTCTTCCATGCATCTCTCAGATAACTTAAAAGAAAAGGAGACCCGTGGCCTGTAAATTTCTTGTACAAAGTACCAGTTACTTTTCACTTTAAAAACAAGGTAGCATTCATTTTGCACTATGTGCTAAATATTGTGTATTTCAGTTATTTTTCCCATATGCTAAAAATTCCCTCATGTTGAAACTTTGCAGTCAGAACCTTCTCTATCCTCATCTCTGTCAATCACTAATCTGTTCTGTTCCCTATAGTTTTACCTTTTCCAGAATGTTATATAAACTGAATCTCATTGTATGTATCACTTTAAGGCTGGCTTTTTTCACTTAGTGCAAGGTTTTGAAGTTCATCCAAGTTGTATGTATCAATAATCTGTTCCTTTTTATTGCTGAATCGTTAGCATTCTACAATATGGATGTGCTAGCTTGTTTATTCACTCAACAGTTCATGAACATATGAGTTCTTTCCAGTTTTGGTAGTTATGAATAGTGCTACTATAAAACACTTTCATGTGAGCACAGGTTTTGTTTTTTTTCCCCTTTTTGGCTAAATTCCTAAATATGGGATTGTTGAGTTGTTCAGTAATTCTATGTTGATCTTTGTACGAAACTGACCATTTTCCAGAGTGCTATACCATTTTGCATTCCCATCAACAATGTATGAATGACCCAATTTCTGCCCATACCACTAACCCTCTATGTTTTCTGAATAGACATACTATGGCCAAAAATTATAAAACTTAACACAGGATGTTAATCTCCTCAAATTGATAGATAGTTTAGCACAATCTCAAACAAAATCCCAACATGATTCTTTGTAGACATAGGCAAGTTGGTTCTGAAAGACACATGGAAAGGTAAATATACTAGAATAGTCCAAACCCTTTACAAAAAAAGTGATATTGTAAAAAGCTTAACTACGGCACCATTAACAGACCAAGAAAAAAAGAATAATTTGTTAATATCATCAAATATGTAGAAGTGTTCAATTTCCCCACTTGTCTCAAAAATGTTTACTTTGCATTGTGTTTGTGTCAGTAACTAAACAATTTCTATAGAATGCAATTAGCTATTAGAGAAAAGAAATAAAAGGTCATTGAATTCCATAAAGATAGGTAGAAACATCCTTTAAGAATGTGGGAAAATTGAATGGAGACTTGTACTATAAGGAAAATACATCATGACCAAGTGAGGTAATTCCAGGAATGCAAAGGTTGTTTAACATTTGAAAGTAAGTTAATATAATTCACCAAAGAGATAGAATAAAGGAGAAAAACGATATGATCATTTCAATAGATGCAGAAAAAACATGTAGTAAATTGAACACTTGTTCATTACAAACTTCTCAGCAAACTAAGAATAAAAGGTAACTTTCTAAAACTTTTTTTTTTAATGGTTATTTATTTTTGAGAGGGAGACAGAATGCGAGTGGGTTAGAGGCAGAGAGAGAGGGAGACACAGAAGCAGAAGCAGGCTCCGGGCTCTGAGCTGTCCGCACAGAGCCCAACGCAGGGCTCAAACTCATGAGCTGTGAGATTGTGACCTGAGCTGAAGTTGGAAACTCAACCGACTGAGCCACCCAGGCGCCCCAAAAGGTAACTTTCTAAATTTGATAAATAGTATTTATGAAAATTTTCAGTTGAATTCACAATTCATGAGAAATTATTGTATGTTCACCCCCTAATATCAGGACTAGGACAAGAATGTCTACTCCCCCGCCTGTTTTAAATATATCATTGAATGGCCTGGACAACAAGAAAAAATACACTTATAACAATATTAATACATAAATTAGAAATAATTAACAAAAATGTTGCAGAACTCTACAAGTAATACTATAAGATACTGCCCAGAGAAATTGGAGCTATAAAAATTATTTATGGATTGGAAAACATAATCTTATTAAGATGTCAATCCTGAAGCGGGCTTTTTAAAATTAGAAATTGACAAGCTGACTCTAAAATTCATATGGAAACTCAAGGCTCCAGAGCAGCCAAAACAATTTTGACAAGGAAGAACAAAATTGGATGACTCAAACTGCCTGTCTTCGATATGTATTGTAAAGCTACATTAATCAAGACAGTGTGGTACTGGCATAAAGATAAACAAATGAATTAAAGAACAGAATAGACAATCTATATCTAGACCCACACATACACAATCAATTTCCAACAAAGGTGATAATGAAATTCAATGGAAAGAAGAAAATCTTTTCAACAAATGGTGCTGGAGCAACTTACTATCTATATTGAAACGAATGTGAACTACCTTATGCTATACATAAAAAGTAATTTAGAATGGATCACAGTTCTAAATAAAGAAGCTGAAACTTCAAGGCTTCTAGAAGAAAATATCTCTATTTAGCAAAACTTTCTTAGAACACAAATGACATTACTCTTAAAACAATACAAAATAAATAAATTAGGCTTTGTATTAAACTCTCTCCTCATCACATGGAAAACATATTTGCAATGCACATATATGACAAAGGACTGGTATCTGAATGATTAAGAAACTCTTACTAACCAGTAACAAGCAACTAAAATTGGAAAAGTATTTGAACAATACTTTACGAAACAAGATACAGAAATCGCCAATTAGTTCATGAACAGATACTTAAGATTATTATAATTTAGGAGTATCTAAATTGATCCCAAATGAAATATCAGTATCTACCCAGTGGAATTGCTTACATTAATGAAAATACAAGGTCTTGGCAAGGATACAGAAGTACGGAAACTTTCATACATTGGCTGATGGAGGATAACATGGTATTTTCACTCTGGAAAAAATTGCTAGCATTTCTAATAAAATTAAACCTCTATTTGAACACTATGACACAGCAATTTTCCTCCTAGATATTTACCCAGGAGAAATAGATCTATTCTCCTGGGTAATAGAAGTTCACAAGACTTGTACAAAAATATGCATGGCAGTATTATTCATAATAGCCCAAACTGAAAACAACCCAAGTGTCCATCTGGTATATTCATGCAATTATATTCTACTCAGCAATAAAATAACACAGTAGTGATACATGGATGAATCACAAAAGTTTATTCTAAGCAAATGAAGCTGGAAATAAAGGAGTATATACTCTAAGATTCTGTTAATATGAATTTTCAGAATAGGCACAACTAACTTATGGCAATGGTAGTAAAACTCATAGTGACTCCCTTTGGAGACAGGGGTTAACTGGAAAGAGACACAAAGCTTTCCAGAGCATTGGAAAGATTCTATATGTTGATGTGGGTATCGATGTGGGTACATTCCCCAAATTCATCAAACTGCACACTTAAGAAACTGTGCATTTGGCCATTGGTGGGAATGCAAACTGGCGCAGCCACTCTGAAGAACAGTATGGAAGTTGCTCAAAAAATTGAAAATAGAGCTACCCTACACCCTAGCAATTGTACTACTAGGTATTTATCCAAAGGATACAAAATTGCTGATTGAAAGGGGCACATGCACCCCAATGTTTATAGCAATGCTATCAACAATAGCCAGAGTATGGAAAGAGCCCAAATGTCCATCGACTGATGACTGGATAAAGAAGAGGTGGTGTTTACATATACAATGGAATATTACTCGGTGATCAGAAAGAATGAAATCTTGCCATTTGCAACAACGTGGCCGGAACTAGAGGTATTATGCTAAGCAAAATAAGTCAGTCAGAAAAAGACAAATATCATGATTTCACTCATCTGTAGAATTTAAGAAACACAACAGATGACCATAGGGGAAGGGAAGGAAAAAGAAAATAAAAAGAGAGAGGGAGGCAAACCATAAGAGGCTCTTAAATACAGAGAACAAACTGAGGGTTGCTGGAGGGGAGGTTCGTGGGGGGATGGGCTAAATGGGTGATGGGTAATGAGTAGGGCACTTGTTGGGATGAGCACTGGGTGTTATATGGAAGTGATGAATCACTAAATCCTACTCCTAAAACCATTATTACACTATATGTTAACTAACTTGAATTTAAATAAAATAAAAAAAGAATCTGCATTTGGAAGTATATAAATCACAGCTCTATAAAAAAAAAGAACTGGCTTTTTAAATTTAATTGTTAAGTAGTTACATAAACTATTTATGTAGGTTCAACTTCAAATTACTTGTCTTCATACCAATAGTCCTCCATTTATT
This sequence comes from Felis catus, assembly GCF_018350175.1. Taxonomy (NCBI): domain Eukaryota; kingdom Metazoa; phylum Chordata; class Mammalia; order Carnivora; family Felidae; genus Felis; species Felis catus. Next base: position 116,290,159 of record NC_058386.1, on the reverse strand, counting down.
TTATTTTCTGGAGTTTTTTCTCTAATAGATTCCTCATGAAAGGCTCATGGGAAGAATACTCTGATTTCTTCCATATCCATAAGAGGTTTTTTGGTGGCCTTTTCCCTTGAAGAACAGTTTGGCTGGATACAAAATGCTTAGGTCATATTTCTTTCCTCCAGGATATTAAATACATGTTTTCCCTGGGGTGCCTGGGTGGCTCAGTTGGTTGAGTGCCCGACTTCAGCTCAGGTCATGATCTCACCATTCCTGAGTTGGAGCCCCCCATCAGGTCCTGTGCTGACAGCTCAGAGCCTGAAGTTTGTTTCGGATTCTCTGTTTCCCACTCTCTCTCTGCCCCTCTCCCATTCACACTCTCTCTTTCTCTCTCTCAAAAACAAACATTAAAAAATTTTTTTAAAAATTAATACAGTTTTTTCCTTTGCTTTTTGGTAAGGAATTGCTGTGAAGTCTGATGACAATCTGTTTTTCCTTTCGCTAACACACACCTTGCTGCCTGGATGTTAGAAGCTTTTACTTCCCCTAAAAGTCAAATTTGTTTTTAACTTGAAAGTCTCATGCTCTTGACCACTTTCGATTGATTTTCCCATATATACCTTTTGGTATATTTTAAATCTTAATTTATTATAGAAAAGCTTTGTTGATTTAAATTTTTGTTGGTTAATTTGTTTGGTTTTACGTATATTTGATCCATTGTTTTTTTTCTTCCTGGGGCAGAAAGAAACTCATATATAAAATATGCTTTAATATCTTCTATCTCTATCACTTTCTTTTGAAACCTCTTTTATCCCTTTCTTCTTTTCTTTCAAAATTGAAAAAAAAAGTTTCCTATTTTCTGTATTTTATCATTCTCAAGGCATTTTCCATGGCTTTAGTTTGCTGTCATGTTTTTCTAGTTCATTTTTCAATTCTACCATATTTGTTTTTTCTTTTCATTTTCAATTCCTTCCTGAGTTTTGATATGTTTTCACATTGTCCTTTTCTCAAATAATCTTACTTTTTAGTCTTTATAATTCCATCTGATGCTGTTCTTTTATACCTTCTCTAGGTTTGGGGGATGATTTTTTACACTATCTGTTTTGTGAGCATACCTTTCCCGTGTGCTCTCATTGTCTACAGGGACATTATTCTGTTCATTATTCTCTTTTCTTAAAATAATATTGTATGGGATTTTGCCACAATTGAAAACTCAAGTGAAAACTCTAAGAATCACTTCGGTCACAACACTGGAAAATAGTCAAAGGTTCACAACAATCAAGCCCATGCTGAATTCAGAAAAAGGGCAACTGTAACACAATAGGAAAGATGTGTAGCATTTTTATTTGTCCTTACCTTAACCTCTTTCCCCAGGTCAGTGGTAGCCTTGAAGCTAGCAGTCTACACTCCTAGTATGAAACTCTGCTGTCTGGTTCCAGTGGAGCAGAGCAGGTATTATTTACAAAGATTTTGTTTGTCTGTTCTAACCAGTGTCTGACTTTGTTTCACCTAATTGGGAACTGACTCACTCAGGACAAAAAAAATGGTAAGCATTCGTATTCCTCAAAAACATGTGAGGCAAATTATTGCAGTTATCTGGGGCAAAACTTATGCTTAAGCACCAGAAGTCTGGAAGGAAAACCTGGGGAGACAGTTTCTTTGAGATATTGGGTATTGACATATAGCCACGTAGAACAGGAAATTTAGAAAGCCATACCTATGCCCAGGGCAGATGCACGCTCAGAATAGACCTGGGAAGATTAAATTTTCACCTATGGCTGGTCTCTAGCCTCAGCGCAAAGGTTATTTTTCTTTGTTCTTTCTCTCCCTCTCTTGTTCTCTCTCTCTCTCTCTCTCTCTCTCTCTCTCTCTCTCTCTCTCAACCTCTCCCTTCCTTTCTCCCTTCCTTTGTCCCTTCCTCCATCCTTCCCTTTCTCTCTCATCTTTTTCTCCTAGCACTCAAAAAAAATCTGTCAAAACATTAGCTAAACACAAGCCAAAGGAGGAGACTTTAGACACCACATACAAAAAAGAATATAGACTTTATAAAATCATCTAGAAATATCCCTAAACAAACAGCTACAGCCTGCAACAAGCAACAAAATAAATCTATAAGGCAGGATAGGCTCTGATATTCAGATATGCAACAAAATGATTAGTTTTCAACAAAAAAAGTATTATGAATGCTAAGGTACAGGGATTTATGGTCCATTTGCAAAAGAAATGAATAGTAACGGTACTCAAGGAAGCACACACCTTTGATTTACTTGATGAAGACTTTAAATAATCTATCTTAAACATGCTCAGTAGGCTAAAGGAAACCATAGTAAAAGAGGTAAAGGAAACCAGAATGAACGAACAGAAAATATCAATAAATATATAGAAACTTAAAAAAAAACTAACATATTCTGGAGCTGAAAAGTACAATACCTGAAGTAAAAATTCACTAGAGGGTCCCAACAGCAGATTTGATTAAGCAGAATAAAGAATCAGTGAACTTGAACATTAGACAAACTGTCTAGTCTGAAGAGCAGAGGAAAAAAAAGAATGAAAAAAAAAGAACTAAGGTCAAGAGACATGTGGGATACGAGTAAGCATGTATGTATAATGGGAATCCAAGAAGGAGAGAAAGCAAGGGGAAGAATGTTTGAAAGGATATTGACCAGAAATTTCACAAATTTGAAAAAAAAAAAAGGCATGAAACTGCACATGCAAGAAGATCAATTAACTCCAAGAAAGGTAAACAAAAGAGGCCACATCAAGACATATTATAATCAAAATGTCAAAAGAAACAGAAGACAAAACTGTTGACAGCTGCAAAAGATAGGCAACTTGTTGCACATAAGAGGTTAGCAACAGATTTCCAATATCCACAGATTTCTTATCAGAAACTGTGGAGGCAGTGGAACATTTTTTAAGTGCTGAAAAAAATCCCAACCCAAATTCCATATTCAGCAAAACTATCCTTCAAAAACTGAAGGAGAAATCAAAACATCCCCAGATAAACAAAAGCTGAGGGAGGTCACTGCTAACAGACTTACAAGAAATGCTGAAAGGAGTTCTTTTTTTATTTTATATATTTTTAAATTTTATCTAAATCCAAGTTAGTCAACATATAGTGTAATAGTGGTATTAGGAGTAGGATTTAGTGATTCATCACTTCCATATAACACCCAGTGCTCATCCCAACAAGTGCCCTACTCAGTACCCATCACCCATTTAGCCCATCCCCCCACGAACCTCCCCTCCAGCAACCCTCAGTTTGTTCTCTGTATTTAAGAGCCTCTTATGGTTTGCCTCCCTCTCTCTTTTTATCTTCTTTTTCCTTCCCTTCCCCTATGGTCATCTGTTGTGCTTCTTAAATTCTACAGATGAGTGAAATCATGATATTTGTCTTTCTCTGACAGACTTATTTTGCTTAGCATAATACCTCTAGTTCCGGCCACGTTGTTGCAAATGGCAAGATTTCATTACTCGGTGATCAGTAATATGATCGAGTGATATGACCAAGTAATATTCCATTGTATATGTAAACACCACCTCTTCTTTATCCAGTCATCAGTCGATGGACATTTGGGCTCTTTCCATACTCTATTGTTGATATAAAAGGAGATTTTTAGGCTGAAATGAAAGGACACTAGAAAGGAATCTGAAGTCAACAGGAAGACATTAAAAAAAAAAAAAAAACAACAACAACTGTAGTAAAGATAACTAACAGGTAAATAAAAAAGTCAGTACTGGGGGCGCCTGGGTGGCTCAGTCGGTCAAGCGTCCGACTTCAGCTCAGATCATGATCTCACTGCTCATGAGTTCGAGCCCCGCGTCGGGCTCTGTGCTGACAGCTCAGAGCCTGGAGCCTGCTAGGGATTCTGTGTCTCCCTCTCTCTCTGCCCCTCCCCCACTCACATTCTGTCTCTGTCTCTCTCTCTCTCAAAAATAAATAAAACAAAAAAAAAATAAGTCAGGACTGCATTTTTAATTTGTAATTTTTTATTTCCTAAGTGTTTTAAAATTCTATGTATGAAGTAATAACTACAAATCTATGTTAATGGGGACAGAATGTATAAAGATGTAATTTGTGACAACCACAACATGAAGGGAGAAGAGGGACAGAGCTCTATAGGAACAGATTCAGTAGTTACTGAATTTAAGTTGATATTAATGCAACCTACATTTTTATAAATTCAAAATAGTAATTGCAATCCCCATGGTAACCACAAATTAAAGATCCAAAAATACATAGAATGGCAATGAGAAGGAAATCAAAATGGTACACTACAAAAATTTAAATACAAAATGAAGCCATAATGGAGGAAATGAGAACGAAAAAGTATCAGACATACAGTAAATGTTAGAAATAAGCCTTTCTTCTTTGGTACTCTGTTCCTCTCTCCCTCTTTGATCGAATTTATTGTTTCATCTATCACTATAATCTCTTCCCTGTTGAATTTGCAATCTATTTCCAGAAGTTTCTCCCAGTTATTGTTATTGTCGTTGGTGCAAGATTTGGTTGCTTAGTTTTGACACTTCACAGAACCTATGTCACTCCAGCACCATAAGATCTTCTTGTGGTCCCTTCAGACTCTCATCTATAAAGTAAAGCTCGCAAAGCTCCTACTCTATTTTAGCGGCTCTTCTTACATCAGCCCATTGAACATTTTAATTACTACTTTTGGGCGATTGGGACAACTACAATACTTTGGCTTCCCTCCACTTACTCTGGCATAGTTGCTCTTATCAGACAATTTTTTTTTTTTTGCCATCAAGTGGTTCTCCCCATCGATTCTTTTGTGTTACATGATAATTCCTGTCACCTAATCTTGCTGCAGATACTGTTTGTCCGTTTAACAGTTTTCGGTCCACATTGCTCTGCCTTGTGGGAGAATTTATTGAACACACACACACACACACACACACACACACACGCACACACACACACATTCCATTATGACCCCCATCTTCCCAGAATCCTCTTCCCTCAAATTTCCTCTTGCCATGGTCTATCTAGGTCCTCTAGCTAAAGAAGGAAACATATTATTAGGTAGACAACACTAGAGTGCAAATTCAGTGGCTAGGGACACTAATTTTCAAAGGAAAACAATCGACCATCCACGTGCACCTGCTAGAAACTAAGGGGTCTCAGAATTGGGAACTAGATTTTTCACAATTGGATATGCATGTCTCAGTCACCTCTACTTTTTCCTTGCCTTAGTTTGGTGTAGATTTGCATAAAGGACTTTTAAGCGATGGCTAAACTTGGGAATGATATTGAGATCTCAGGCATGCATTTACAGCTCCCTGACATTTCCCATTGGTAGCTTAATTCATGCCCCAATAGTTTATTTAACATTTTTTTGTTCTTGAAACACAGTGTCATCTGTTTGAAACTATTGTTTTAGTTGTTCAGTGAGTTTCTTGCCTGAATAATTTGTTTAAGGTCTTTTCTTTTTTCGAGGCAAAATGTGTGTCAGAGGGGAATTAGGAAGGAATTACCTTTGTTTAATGAATACTAAAGTAAAAAAAAAGGATTAAACATCTCTACAAATAGCCAGATCCCATGGGCCTCTTGACTTTAAAGATTGTGGAAGGTAATTATATAGTGTAATTAAATTATTTTAATTCAATTTCAAACTTTGTTTCATGAATAGAAAATATTTCCTGCTCTGAATAGGGAATACCTTTCTTTCAGCTAAATCCTCCTTCGAGATAGAAGAGAATTTGTCATTTAAATGTAAGCAACAGGGACAGAGTGAATTTAAGAAAAGAAAAACAACAAAGATGTTCCCTCTTTTCATCTCTCCCATTCTATAAATTTTTGGATTGAATTTAGCAATTGTAAGTAATGTTACTGGCATGAAACTCAATTAAGCCTTTTAAAACTTGGCTTGGTATAAACATTCAACCATAGTAGACTACAGAATAGACTTGTTGCTTTGTGATTTTCTTACCAGTTATCAAGAGGCACTTCCATACCAATTTTAAGATATCAGTTTATAAAGTAACCGAAGACATTTTTATTGCCACTTGAATTTTTGGTAGAGCCCGGAAAGTCATAGGGATATGGTGGAATGAACTGTGTAACAGAATCCTGAACTCATTAACTGTACTCCCAGGATAAATTTGTTTAACCTCTCTAAATTTCAGTTTCCTCATGTGCAGAATGAGGAGGAAGACTAGATGATTTCTAAGGCCCTTCTCCACTCAAACGTTCTGTAGACCCTCAATAACAACAAGCAAGCATGAGAGTAATAGGGCACATATTCAACTTGTATTTTACAGATAAGGAAGTTGTGACTCAGAGTTTAAGTGACTTGCTCACAATGACACATCCCGGAAGTGGAGGAGCTAGAATTCTGACTCAGAACCTTGTGATGCTTCTCTATTGTCATGTACTGAAAAAACATAATTATCGCTCCTTTCTGTGATTGACTTTGCACTCCATAGCTTTCTGTGTGCAAGTCTACAGGCAATGGTGGTAAAGGCTTGGAAGGGAGCCCTTGGAAGACTAATAACTTGTAAGACTAGTTAAACACTGAAAGCAGTGTGAGGGCAACACAAGGCCTTTAATGAGTAGAATTAAAATTTATCAATCCCGTTTGTGAACATCTCAAAATAAAATAGAGGATGGAATCAAGAGTGTGGGAAAGGAACCACTCTTGTTTTGAAAGATCCTCAAAGGTTAATATACCACCACCCTACCCTGGACAGACTTTTCTCGTGGAACAGACACCTCTTTGGTTTGCTTATATGTTTGTCTCCCTCTGCTAGAAATAAACCGTTTGTGAAGAGAGACAATATCTTATTTATTGCTGTATCTCCAGCACCTAGCTCAGTGCCTGGCACTAAGTGGACTCGATGAATATATGCGATTATTTAGAAACGGTATCGTGGGAGACAATTCATCTTTTACCAACAGCTGTCATATACTCAATGAGTATTTATCAAATACCTACTATGTGCCAGGCATTCCTCTAGGTTATAAAAGGAACAAAACAGACATATGTCTCTGCCATTAGGGAGATTATATTCTAGCAGAGGAAGACAAGGCAAGAAACAAAAGAGAAGTAAAACAGATTGTACTTAGATGTTGGTAAGTGCAGTGAAGAAAAATAAAGGAGGGAAGGAGGACAGGGAATGTCAAAGTTTGGGATTATATTTCTAAACAGGGAGGACAGGAAAAACTTCATTGAAAAGGTCACAATTTTAAACCAATTGGACACATTTGCCAGCAGTGGGCCAGAGCTTCGTATGCATGTATTAATTCGTTAGGGCTGTCGTAACAGGGTACTACAAACTGGGTGGCTGAAACAATAGAGATTTATTGTCTTACAATCTGGAGGCTAAAAGTCCCAGATCCCGGTGTGGGCAGATTAGTTCTTTCTCAGGGCTGTGAGGGAAGGATCTATTCTATGACTCTCTCCTTGGTTTGTAGACAGTCGTCTTCTCCCTGTGTCTCTTCACATCATCTTCCTTCTGTGTCTGTCTCTATGTCCAAATTTCTCCCTTTTATAACAACATCAGCCATACTGGATTAGGGACTACTTTAATGGCCTCATTGTAGCTTGATTATTTCTATGAAGACCCTAACTCCAAATAAAGTCACATTCTGAGGTACTGGGGTAAGACCTCACCATATGAATTTTGGGGTGCCAAGATTCAACTCATACAGTGCACTATTTCATTTAATCCTAACAATGACTCTATGAGGTAAATATTGATAAGCATGCTGGATACAAGGATGAATTGTATTTCATGCTTTTCATTCATCCGTGGATGGGAAACAATAACACAAACACACAGATAAATCTAGTATGGATGACATGAAGAGAGAGAAACACATGTTTTTCTGGTTAGATAGCTAACCACCACTCAAGTAGAATGTACTTATTGCAATTGAAGTGTAATTGAAGGCTAAATGGGAAAGGGTGTATCTCACCTTAGCCTTGGGAACCAAGAGAATTTAACTACATAAAAGGTAGAGGAGTGGTGGTAGGAAGGAAGGGAACTATTTGAGCTAGAGAGAGACATAGAATATGGAGTATTCTGGGAACCATGGATACAAATAAAACCGTTTTTATGGGGTGTGGTAAATAGGTAAAAAAAAAAAAAACTGTGGTGCATTGTATCGTGTCAAGATGATTTTCAGCTTGCCTTTAGGTTTTGCAAATGTGACTACATTCAAGAAGCACCATGACAAGGACACAACCTGCCAGCTTAATTAAGTTTCTGAAATGCTTCTGGGCAAAATTAATATGTGTGGGATACCAGCCCAAATTGTTTGGGCTGAACACACTTCAGCTTACACAAAACTCCATGACATGCAGGAGTATTAAAAAATTTGAATATAGCAATATTGATAATGGTGGTTAGAGAATTATTCATCCTTTCCCTGGATACCTTCTCTCATTGGTTAGTTCAAAGTCAATATGGTTATCAGAATCTTTCAGAGCAAAATTAAAACCTCGGGGCTAGGTGGCCATTTGGCATAGCCTCCTATGTATATTCTAGTAAACCCAAGTGGATAGAAACAAAATAAACTTAATTCCCGTGTAAAGTTTACTTATCCTTTGAAGAAGGTGATGCTAAATATTAGTACTGAGTAAACACACATTCTCTTGCTGATCATCTCAGATGTGGGCCAACTGGCAAAATCAAGACTGAACTTCCTCTTTTTTTCTGTTTCTAGGATGTATTTTATCAATAAGTAAAGGGTATAGGAAATAATGAGGCCCACGTGTACAAAGTCTGCCATGATTTGCAAAGCCTTTTCATATCTATCATGTCAAATGGCTCCTGCATCTACTCTGCGAGGACAAAAAGATGGAGATTTTGATTTTCATTTCATAGAAAAGAAAAACTGAGGCTCTGGGAGTTGATGTTTTCAATGCTACAATCAGGAATGGGGCTAGCACTCCAACATTTGGGCTATGATTCTAGTGCTTGAACATATCAAAGAATGTATCAGTCTTAGAATGCTATATTGTTAAGCAACTCTACCCCAACACTCTGATTTCCTAAAAAGTCTCAGACCTGAGATTCTATGAAATCCTACAAGGCAAAAATAAAATAACTTTATGTCTCATAGGCACAATTGTCAACCAGTATAAGATCAGTATTTGTACCCTCTAATTACATTTTCAAGATCTTTGAAATTCCCCATAATATTGTGTGCGTGCGTGTTCATTCTTATGCTAATCTACAAATAAATAAATAAGCAAGCTTTTAGGTTCATCCCTTATCACCTGTATGATCACCTTAGACACAGGCACTGTATGTGATTTGACGGTCCCTATATGGGTTTGTGGTCATGCCTCTGGCACCATGGCTAATTTGAAGACCAGACCAGACCAGAGGTTTAAGGCACAACTGACCTTTGTTTTGATGTCTTCCTGACAAGTGGGAGCCAAGTGATGTCATTGTGTGTTATCTGAACAAATGTTTCACAGTATGGATCCAGAGAATGGTGGGAGAATTGAGTCATCATCCAACACACCTTAACATAGGCACGCAGAACTCCCCCAAACCTGTAACATAGCAATCACCGTTGTGTTCACATGGTGAGCGACAATTTAGTTTCAGTGAGATGTCTTCCATCACATTAAATAAATGCAGCTACTTTAAATATTATTGTTATTTTAGTTTTGCTTTGTGTTTAATTTTCCAATGTTTTTATGTGATAGCCATATAAGAATCATAGGCATAAGAAGTGAATACCTAGTGTTATGTTGGCACACGCTTAAGTAACATGTGTTAAATTAACATACTTTGGTCAACACTATAGGTAAGAGATGATTGCTTTTCTCTTTATAAGGGCTCTACACATGATACAACCTGGAGAAACACTGAACTGTGTGACTTCTAAGAGTCCAGCGTTCTAAAATTTGAAAACGAGTCTGTTTTGCCTATTCTTATTTTATGGCTCTGAGTGTTCATAGAATAACCAAAGAATCACTCCGATACATGTCTGAGCTTCTATTACATGGTTTGCAATAGTTGTGTATTAAGGGTAAATAGAGACAAAGCAAATACAGCGCTGGCCCTTAAAAAAGTTAACTGTCTAGAAAACAGCTTGAGTCTACCACTGCCTGACTCTGCCTAGGATGATTCTGATTCCCGCCTTTAAGATTGACAAGCACTTTGGGCCTGTAGTAGAGAAGCAACCAACTGTAGTCCTACTTCTTGAGGAGTGCCATATAGCATTCACTGAAGTCTGCCTTCCTGTGGTTCTCTAAATGTGTTAAGACTTGAGCATGGTCTGAGTGGAACTGTCTTCTAGCGAGAAAACAACTTCAGGGATGTTCACAGAAACACTAAAGTGAAGTAAACAAGAGCAGGTCGACATAGATGTCCCTGAGTTGCCTTTGAACACAAATAATAAGGACAATGAATTGACATAAGCAAGGGAATGGGGCAGGGAGTGGTCAGGTGGTTGGAGTCGTGTTTATACTAGCAGATTTGTTTTTGGCTCTTTTTTCCATTTTGCCTTTATTGACCTCAATTAGGTGTTGATATATTTGAAACTAGGTTGCAAGGATGTGATTAGCCTAAGAAACAGCCTCACTGGAGGGCCTCAGGTTTAAAAAGGGTAGCTTATCAGTATAATAGCCATAGTCATTCAAGAGATATGGAGGCAGTAGTTTCAAGGTATGTAGGAAGAATAGTACAAAGGGAGTGAGGGTGGTCACATCATCACCTGACTGCTTGGGCCACAACAATAGCCTCCTCCTTGGTCTACATGTGTCTATCCTGGCCCCTTACCTCCACTTTCATAAAGTCTATTCTCCATATAGTATGCAAAGTAACCTCTTTTTTGGCTTAAAAAACATAAATTTATTATCTTACACTTTTGGACATCAGAAGTCCAAAATCAATGTCAGTGGGCTAAAATCAAGGTTGTCACAGGCCTTGTTCCTGCTGAAGGTTTTAGGGGAAAACCCATTTCCTTGCCTTTTCTATTTAAAAAGAATAATTAGGGGCGCCTGGGTGGCGCAGTCGGTTGAGCGTCCGACTTCAGCCGGGTCACGATCTCGCGGTCCGTGAGTTCGAGCCCCGCGTCGGGCTCTGGGCTGATGGCTCAGAGCCTGGAGCCTGTTTCCAATTCTGTGTCTCCCTCTCTCTCTGCCCCTCCCCCGTTCATGCTCTGTCTCTCTCTGTCCCAAAAATAAATAAACGTTGAAAAAAAAATTTTTTTTAAAGAATAATTAATTCATGACACTCCCACGTCCAAAACCCTCCAATGGCTCCTGGGTACACTTAGATTAAAATCCAATGGATTTAAAGACCCTATAAGATCCAATGTTATTTATATTTTCAAAAAATCAATTCTTAGCTTCACTGATCTATTATTTTTCTAGTCTCTAATTCATTTATTTGTTTAGGGGTGTGTTTAACTTCCACATATTTGTGAATTTTCCAGTTTTCCTCCTGTTACTGATTTCTAGTTTCGTACCATTGTGGTAAGAAACACTACTTGGTATGATCTCAATCTTCTTAAATTTGCTAAGACTTGTTTTGTGGCCTAATATATGATCCATTCTGGAGAACGTTCTGTGAGTGCTTGAGAAGAATGTATATTCTGCTGCTGTTAGGTGAAAGGTTCGGTAAACGTCTGTTAGGTCCATTTGGTCTAAAGTATAGTTCAAGTATAATATTTCTTTAATGATGCTCTACCTGGATGATCTAACCATTGTTGAAAGTGGGGTATTACTATTATTGCATCACTATTTACTTCTGCTTTCAAAGTTGTTAACATTTGCTTAATATATTTATGTGCTTCAATGTTGGATGCATATATATTAACAATTGTTAGATCTTCCTGGTGAATTGGCTTTTATCCTTATATGATGACCATCTTTGTCTCTTGGTATACTTTTTGACATAAAGCCTATTTTGTCTGATGGAAATATAGCTACCCCAGCTCTCTTTTGGTTTCTGTTTTCATAGAATATCTATTTCCATCCCTTTACTTTGAGTGTATATGTGTCCTTAAAGCTAAAGTGAGTTTCTTGTAGTCAAACATACAGTTGAGGTTGCTGTTGTTGTTGCTTTTAATCCATTGAGGCACTCTATACCTTTTGAATGGAGAATTCAGTCCATTTACACTTAGAGTAATTATTGATAGGTAAAGGCTTGCTATCATCATTTTGTCAGTTTGTCATTATCAGTATTTTCTGTGTTTTGTAATTTTTCATTATTTTCTTCCTTTTTTGCTGTCTTCTTTTGTGATTTGGTGATTTTCCAGAGTGGTATGCTTAGATAACCAAGAAGACATGCATACATTCTTAGAAACATACAACCTTAGAAACATACATGACAAGACTGAGTCATAAAGAAATAGAAAATCTGAATATATGTATAACTAGTAAAGAGACTGAGTCAGTAATTAAAAACCTCCTAGCAAAGAAAAGTCCAGGATTAGATGGCTTCACTAGTAAATTATAATAAACATTTTTTAAAAAATTAATGCCAATACTTTTCAAAGTCTTCTGAAAAACTGAAGAGGAGGCAACACTTCCAAATTCATTTACAAGGCCAGCATTACCCTGATACCAAAATCAGACAAGGACACTACAAGAAATGAAAATTTTAGGTCAATATCCCTGATAAGCATAGATGCAAAAATCCTTAACAAAATACTAGGAAACTGAATTGATAGCACGTTAAGAGGATCATACATCATGATTAAGTGGGATTCATCCTTACGATGCAAAGATAATTCACCATAAGCAAATCAATAAATGCAATACACCACATTAATGGAAGGAAGGAAAAAAACCATCTCATTAGATGCACAAAAACATTTGGGAAAGTTCAATATCCTTTCATAATAAAAGCTCTAAAAAATTAGGTATAGAAGGAATACGCCTTAACATAATAAAGGCCATTTATGACAAGCCTATAGCTAACGTCATAGTCAATGGTGAAAAGCTAAAAGCTTTTCATCAGGAACATGGCAAGAATGCCCATTCTCACCACTTCTGTTCAGTATAGTACTAGAAGTCCTAGCCAAAGCAATCAGGCAAGACAAAGAAATAAAAGGCTTTCAAATCAGGAAAGAAACAAAGCCTAATCTTTCATGGTGTCACTTATATGTGAAACCTAAAAACAAACCAAACCAAAAATGCTGAATTCAGAAACATAGAGTAGTGGCCCAGTGATTGCCAGGACCTGAGATATGCAGAAAATGGGAGATGCTAGTCAAATGGCACAAACTTTCAATTATAAGATGAATAAGTTCTATGGATCTAGTGTATAGCATGGTGACTATAGTTAATAATACTATGTTGTATACTTGAAAGTTCCTAAGAGAGTAAATCTTGACCATTCACACCACAAAAATAATTTTAAAAGGTAACTATGTGAGGTGGTAGATGTGCTAAATAACTAGATTCTGAAAATAATGTCACAATGCATATACATATCAAATCGTCACATCGTGCACTTTAAATACACAGTGAAACCTTGGATTGCAAGTAACATGTTCTGCGAGTGCTCCACAAGATGAGTAGTATGTGACACCAAACATCACGTGATCACAACTGAGCCAATGGTTCTTAAAATTTGCTTTGATATACAAGTGCTTTGGATGACAAGCGTTTCCAGAATAAAATATGCTTGCAAGCCACGGTTTTACTGTATACAATTTTGTCTATAAAACTGTATACAATTTTATTTGTCTCAATAAAACTGGGCAAGATCTAGTCTGCTGGTACTGTGCTGGTCTCATATACTACCCCTCTCTAACTTGGTCACTCTGTTCCAGCCACATCGGTCTCCTTGCTCTTCCTGAAACATGCCATGCTATTCCCATCCTAGAAGCTGGGAATGCGTAGTGGTGCCTCTGCCTGGGGGGGATCCCCCCCCTCAGTGAGCTGACTCTTATTTAGGTCTCACCTCTAAGGTCATTTCCTTCCTTGACTGTCTAAATCTAAGGTGCCTCAGTCAACTTAGTCCCTCTCCAGAGGACTTGATGAGAGGATCTGGGCATTGGTGAAGAAAATATCACAAAATGCAGAGATTTAGCAAAAGGCCAGAGCCTTTGCATATTTTTGTTATGCCTTCATCTACCTCTAATAAAAACAGAATTCAATTGCTCCTCTTTAAATGAATTTTTATGCTTCCCAAGTTTTGTTCCCTTCATCTTCCTGCTTTTATTCCAAAGAGTCTTGGGAACTGCTAAAAGACAGCACCTGGGTGGCTCAGTCGGTTAAGCGTCTGATTCTCGATTTTGGCACAGGTCATGATCTCACGGTTGTGCGATGGGGTTCTGGGCTAAGCATAGAACCTGCTTAAGATTGTCTCTCTCCCTCTCTCTCTGCCCCCACCCCTGTCTCCCTAAAAAACCAAAACCAAAACCAAATCTGTATGTGCCTTAACCCATTTAATACTCTTTAATACTCACAATAATCCTATGAGGTTATTCATTTTACTATACCTGTCTTATAAATGAGAAAATTGGGGAACAAGGATTATTACAAACTACCATAGTAGAGCTGTTAAGTCTACAGTCTAGTTGTTATCTCAGAATACAATGTGTCTGGTTGTTATCTCAGAATACAATGTCTGTGTGTCAATTAAAGTGCCAATTTATGTCAGAAATAGCAAGATGATCGTTGCAACGATAAAAAAATATGGCAGTCCCATTTAATCCTTTTTCGGTGCCATGCAGTGCACTTGATACTTTGCATATATGGCACCTGATTGTAATCAGAGCCTGAGAAGTCTGTTTCAATTATATCAATTTCACAGAGAAGGAAACAGAATAATCTTGCAGAAGGTCGCACAGCTAGTACATGATACCCATAGCAATGGCAGCAGGAGCATAAGTGGTTTCCAATGGGGATGGACGCAGACTTGTTGGATCCAAGCAGGACGTTCAGTCTAATTTCACACACAACCTCTCTGGCACATTTGGCTGAGTTAGAAATCTTGGCTCTTCCTTCTTAAATACCATGATAACACTCTAAATACTCGGTAAGCAATCAATTTGGTTATTCTGTAGATCATATCACATCCCTTTATCTATCAGGGCTACCCAGCTAACTAAGTGCCTCTTTGCCTCTAAAAGGCTGTCAACCAGAGCCCTAGCACTGCCCTCCTCTTCTGATGCAAGCCCTGCCTGGAATGGATTCCTCCAATGCTATGGTGAGATTTAGTTAGCATTGGCTCCTCCTCTGAAACAATTTATGCCTCCTGACTAAAAATAGGAAGGGGCTGAACAGACACGGATTTATAATTCTTGTAGGTTACCAACCTATGGTCTATTACACTAATGGAGTGAATATTTCCATTTATGTTATCAAAAAGATGTACTGATTGAACACAGTTCATTCCATTCTAACTTACTCATCATGCCATTTGTGTTCTTTGATATCCTATTAACAATATCTCATTTTGAAAAGTTTAAACTATACAGAAACTGTGGGGAATAATATGGAAATGTCCACAGAATACTAGAGATATTGAGAAAACGGAGTCTGGAACTAGACTGTGTGGGTTGGGATCCCAGCTGCATCCTTTCCTAGACTGTGTAACTTAGACATGTCATTAAATTTCATTTCCTATATTTACCCACCTCAAAGACACATGAAGCATTTTGAACAGTGAAGGGCACAAAGTGAGTGCTCAATAAATATTAGCCTTTTGACTATTCTTATTCATAACCAAAGTATTATTCTGAAAATAAAGATATAATAGTCCAATAACCAAAGTATTGTTCTGAAAATAAAGACATAATAGTCCACAGATCTACCTTTTGTTATTTCAAAGTCATAAATATTCATTCAACCCCCTGTAAATATCCCATTCCAAGTGCAAGGTATGTCTAAAACTTTAAAATTTTTATATGGCTGATGAATAATATGTACTGCCAGTCCTCAAAGTGCTTTTGATATAGAAATAGACAAAGGCAAAATGATAAGTACATAAAGAGGCATAATGCAAGGTGAAATATGTACTTAAGTATCTGAAAAGTGATTCTAGGTACCTTGCAATTACAAATGGACAATGAATCAAATATACCAAATACATACAAATCTAAATACACTGGGGATGACGGAGTTTGCATACTGAAAGGTTTCACGTGTTATGTGTCATTTGCCTTGATCCTTGAACAAGCAACAGAGTTCGAGAAGTTAGATAGTTTTAACAGAGATACGGGAGTCGGGTCTGATGAAGGAAAATAAAACAAGTTGGCAGAGCAAGGAGGCAGGCCATTAAAAATTGTGAAAAATGTCAGGAATAGTGAACTTTCTGCTCCGGCAAAATTCTCAGACACATCAAGGCCGGGGGATGGTGAGATAGAAAGCTGAGAAGTGTGCCTGGGTGGCTCAGTCGGGTGAGTGTCTGACTTTGGCTCAGGTCATGATCTCACGGTCCGTGAGTTCGAGCCCCGCGTCAGGCTCTGTGCTGACAGCTCGGAGCCTGGAGCCTGCTTTGGATTTTAGATTTCCCTGTCTCTCTGCCCCTCCCTTGCTCACACTCTGTCTCTGTCTCTAGAAAATGAATAAATGTTAAAAAACTAAAAAAAAAAAAAAAAAAGAAAGAAAGCTAAGAGAATAGATTGGGGTCTTGTGGTTGAGGGCATTAGATGCCAGGAAAGTCTATGCTTAGCTCAGTGAGCAAATGCAAAGATCATGGCAGGGTTTGGGGTAGAATCTCAAATAGAAAGGAAGTCCCTTGAGAGCACAGTGTCCAGCTTAACACTGTTTTCTCAGCACCTACACTAACGCCTGGCTCACAGTAGGTCAATATTTGTTCAGGAAGCATTTGTCAAACGGATAATCAATGTCAGCCTTTAAACTATAACTATCGTTGATACTGTTGTTGTTATTCGTCAAGGTACAAAGTTTCCACTGAGTGACCTCAGGGAGTCCAATTTTAGCTGTTTATGATGCAAGAAGTCATTATTTTGAAGAGATGCCACTCTCAAATAATGATTTGAAAATCACTCTTCTAGTTTAATTATGTGTCTCCTTTTCCAGATGAGAAGACGGAGGACAAGTGAAGTGAAGGAACTCATCAGGCAGAGAACTCAATTGTCTGCCTTCCTAATGTTGAGGTCTCCACAGCCCCCAACTGCAGCATGTCCCAAAGAGTCTGCTGCGTGCAACTCCCACCAGATGTGGCTATGAAGACATTGCGACCTCTATACACTGTTGGTGGAGTGTTAATTGGTACACCCACTGCGGAAAACAGGATGGAGTTTCCTCACAAAATTAATAGAACTACCATAAAATCCAGCAATCCCATCACTGGGTGTATATCCAATGGCAAGGAGATCACTGTCTTGAGGAGATAGCTGCACTCACATGTCCGTTGCAGCATTATTCACAATAGCCCAGATGAGACGAATGGCTGATACAACGTGGCATGCATGTGTGCGTGCACACACACACACACACACACACACGCACACACACACTGGAATATTATTCAGAGATAAAAAGAAGGAAATCCTGCCATTTGTGACAATATGGATGAACCTAGAAGGCATTATGCCAAGTGAAATAAGCCAGACAGAGAAAGACAAATACTCTACAGTATCACATACATGTGGAAACTTAAAGTTTTTAAAAAGTCAAACTTTTAGAGAGTAGAATGGTGCTTGCCAAGGACTGGCATGTGGGGAAAACGAGGGGATGTTAGTCACACAACACACACTTTTAGTTAAAAGAGATGAGTAAATTCTGGGGGTGTAACATACAGCATTGTGACTATAGATATTATAACACTGTGTTGTGTACTTGACATTTGCTAGGGAGTAGGTCTTAAGTGTTCTCACCACACCAAAGAAAAAGGTAACTAAAGAGATGGATATTTGTGGTAATCATTTCACAATGTGCATGTATGTACCAAACTATCACATTGTACACTTTAAATATATATAATTTTTGTCAATCGTCCCTCAGTAAAACTGAAAAAAATAAAGACCTTGCAAGTCCTCAGTGAAACAGTTACGGTTTTGTTCTGTTTTGCTTTGTTTTGTACTTAGGCAATGGAAAGGCAATGGCACGGTTATAATACATGGGTTAAAAAATAAGTTTCAGGGGCACCTGGGTTGGCTCAGTTGATTAAGTGTCCGACTTCGGCTCAGGTCATGGTCTCACGGTCTGTGAGTTTGAGCCCCGTGTCGGGCTCTGTGCGGACAGCTCAGAGCCTGGAGCCTGCTTCCGACTCTGTGTCTCCCTCTCTCTCTGCCCCTCCCCTGCTTGTGCTCTGTCTCTCTCAGTCTCTCAAAAATAAACGTTAAATAAATAAATAAATAAATAAATAAATAAATAAATAAGTTTCAGTGTGCTATCCACATTTGGCCTGAATTATCCAATATTTTCAAGGGCATAAAAGAGTATGTAGTTGTTGTGTGTTAAATATAGTTCATTCCTCAATAAATCTTTGAACACTCATTCGCTTTCTTCTAATTTGCCATGATTTCATTAGTACCGCAATAGAATATTTAGAGAACGAAAGCACATACTGGCAAATTTTGGGGGGGGTGGTATTCTTCATCATGAGCTGTTACTCAAAAGTTGTATGCATTTAAAAACTGTTAAAGCTGTTTTGAAGGTTTTTTTTTTTTTTTGCTTTTAAAAAATACCCTGCAAAGACTTCAAAATGTATACATTTACCTTGTCAAAAGATTAATTCTTAGCACAGAAAGAACACCCCCCTTTGCCTGGGCACAAGCTCAACACAGAGCATAAATTACAGTATCAGTGAAATAATCCTAATTCCAAGCAGGGCACAGCAAACTGCAACAGAGAAATGAAGAAAAAAATTCCAAACATGGAACGATCCGTACAAAGAGGAGATATCACTCATCCTAAAGCCTTCTGACAGTACTCAATGGAAAAGAGTTTCCTATTAGTTCTGGAAGCCATTAGATGATTACTGCGAAATGTATAAACAAAGAATTGAAAATCTGAGATCCACAGTAAGCAAAAGGCACCCAGTGAAAAATCAAGAAAAGAATAGAAGCATGAGCACAGGACTAATTTTACTTTACTTTATTTTAAGTTTACTTATTTTGAGAGAGAGAGAGGGTGTGCAAGAGAACAGGGGAGGCGCAGAGAGAGAGAAAGGCAGAAGATCCCACGTAAGCGCCATGCCACGAGCAGAGTCCAACACAGGTCTTGAAATCATGAACCGTGAGATCATCACCTGAACTACAACCAAGAGTGGGAGGACGCTGAACTGGCGCCGAGCACAGGGCTACTTTTAATGTTAAGACAAGGACTCGTTGCTTACAGGGTCTGGGATCTCCGCAGAGTTTGTGTTAATGGATAGCCCTTTCAAGAAGAGAGCACATCCCAGGCCAGAAGGCACAAAGATAATCCAAAGACAGCATGACAACGACGAACAAGCTGGCCGCCATAATCACAACCATCTTCCATCTTTTAAAGCTTATCCATGATTGTCGTGATACTCACAGCTTGTCGCTAATGTGGACATTATGGGATAAGAGCGGGGCACTGGGCACAGAACATGGGCTCCAAATCACGCTAGCCTGATGATGGAAGGGATTCAACCTCTCTTTGCCTTAGTTTCTTTATCTGATAAGGAGGAGCAGTGACTTCCACAAGAAGTTGTTAAGGTGATTCATCTAGTTTTTATATGTAAGTTGTTTAGAATTGTGGTTAGCACATGGTTAACCTGTCAGTTGTTACCACAGTTTTACATAGTGACTACCCAGATATTGCCTCAAGAGTGACCATCACTTCTCTTCTGAACAAATGCAATTAACTTTATAACTGGTTTCCGAGCTTCCGTTCGGGTCACCTCAACAGCGTTCTTTTTCCAGCAGTGTTGTCTATGCACCCACTGCCTTATGGGCCTTACCTACACTAACTCACTTAATTTTGACAATATTCCTAAGAGATAGGCCCTATCATTCTTCCCATTTACAGGGAAGGGAATCAGTTCTTTAAAACGTGGTGGAACTTGACCAAGGAGGAACTGTACAACAATCTTAGTCATGCTGTTTCCATAGTGCTTTAATGCTTCAGCAATCCAGTAATTAATTCTTAGGGCTTTATGCAAGAAAATAAAGCAAAAGAAAATAGATGTCTAAAGGCATTCATTAAAATGTTAACTATAATTGGGAAATGTCAGCAAACAATGTAAATGTCTCCAAAGCGGTGAATAGTTAAATAAATCAGACTATATTAATACAGTAAAATATTAAGCTATCGTTAAATACATGTATTAAGATTATAGAGCATCATAGACAAGTACTTGAAGTGCATATGTGGGATAGGAATGGTTTCAAGCCAAATTGCCCACTGTAGGAATTCAGAAATGTCTGAGGGTAGGGCAGGCAGTGTCTAAAGTCTATTTGAATGAGTCCATTGAATTGCCTGAACTCGAGAGGTCTTTTTTCTTGAGTTCGCACGGACACTGAGGTGTGCTGCCATGGGCATTTGGGAGAGGAACCATTTCTCAGGGTGGATAGTACAGGAACCTACAGCAGGCCCTTAGCATGGCCCCACGAACTCAGGCCTGAGCCCTGCTGAGAGGCTGCAGGAAGAAAGTTAAATAAGTGCTCCATAAAGAGCTCCCCTGTGCCACGTCCAAACATTTCCACTGAGCTCCACCCTGCTCCCTGCACCCTTTGCCTCCAGAGCTCCGACACCCATGACTGCTTCAGGCTCACCTGCCAGGTCCCCTTGGAAGTCTTGCCTACTGGCCCGTCTGGGTTAGGACTCCTTCCTCTGTATTTCCCCATATCATAGTACCCAAAACACATCACTATTATTTCATGAAATTTTTTAATTTATTTTTTAAATTCAAGTTTAATTGACGTACAGTATTACATTACTTTCAGGTTTACAATATAATGAGTCAACAATTCTATACATTTCTCAGTGGTTATCAAGATTAAGTGTATATAATTATTTAATTTCTATCACATTCTACACTGGCAAGTCCTAGAGGGCAAGGACGTGTCTGTTCCTGTTCTGTAAGCAAGGACAATATCTGTCTTGTTCAGTGTTGACTCCAGCTCCTAGCACAGTGTCTGGATCAAAGGGGGTCATTAGTAAGACATTTTTAGTGTAGGTAAATTCTTCACCGATTCAAAAGCCATACTGGAACGCATCGAAAACATTTACCGAAGCATGCCACCCAAAACTACATTCTAAAAATCTTCACACGCCGAACTTCCCTATGTTTCGCTAATCACCAATTAGCGGTCACAATTACCTTTTAGATTTGCACAGGAAAAGCAAATAATTCTAAATAAACCAAAACCAAGCAAACTCCACCCCATTTTTCACTCCTGTCTTCTCTGTCCTCTTTCCTATCTGAGGCCTTCAGCTTTGAAGAGAATAACTCCAGGTACTTTCTAATGTAAAGCATGGTAGCTTTTATTGCTGGCCACAATTTAGCAGCTCAAACATACTACCCCAATCGGTTACAAGCGGTTAGGCAATTTTACTGCTAGAGTAACAAAGAATCCTTCCTCCTTTCAAGATTGGAATGGGGGGGTAGGCAGGTAAGGGGTGTGGGGGTGGTGTTAATCAAGATAAGATGACAGATGTTGCTGTAACAAATACGACTTACTCCTGGACCAATCACCAGCTAGGACGTTTTCTGCTAAGCGGTGACGCAGGGGCTCAGGCTGCTTGCATTCTGGGGCTTATTGTTGCCCTGGCATCAAATAGCAAGTGGGAGGTTGAGAACAGTGTGTGGAGAAGGCACGCCCCCAACCAGAACCTTCAACTTTGGGCTGTATGTGACACTCAAGACTCCCACTCACGTTCTAATGGCCAAAACTAGTCACATTGACAACCTAATTGCAAAGGAGGCTGGGAAATGTAAAAGTAAAGATGATCATCAGTGAGCATTAACAGTCTCTTCTAAATGGGGAAAGGGAGAAGCCCAGCATATGTTTAATAAATAGGTTTGCCCTTGTCATGGTAATAAGGTAGACAAGAGTGACATTTTGTTTCCATCAATATTATCTTACTAATATTTTCTTATTAGAACCTGACTTTTAAAACATATTAACAATACAAGAAAGGGTTTTGAGGACTATGGGGTTTCCTTGATAACCAAATCTGAGTACAAACCAGTCAGACTCACTCTCACTGCAGAGAAAATGGCAGTTTTAGGAAATGAACAGTAAAACATAATTGACGGCCATGTTAATTAAGGATAGAGGCCAGTGTATTGTTATCTATTGGTGCGTAAGAAATTAATTCAAAACTTGAAGGCTGAGACAACAAATATCTCAAAGTATCTGTGTCCCAGGAATTTGGGCCCAACTTACCTTCTGCCTCTTGTTCAACGCCTCTCGTGAGGTTGCAGTCCAGCGGTCAGTTGGGGGTCACATCTGAAAGTTCAACTGGAGAAGAAAGGAGTTCATTTCCAAGCTCCCTCACACAGTTGGTGGCAGACGTCGGTTGTTTGGAACAATGGGCCTCTCCAGACGGCTACATCACAACATGGCAGCTATCTTCCCCCAGGGTGACTGATCCAAGAGAGAGTGAGAGAAATCACCAAAGTCAGAAGTCACTATCTTTTACAACTTAATCTCAAAAGTGACAGACCATAACTTCTGTGCGTTTTATTTGTTAGAAGTGAATCAATAAGTCCAGGCCACACTCAAGGGGAGAGTATTACACATGAAAGTGAATGCTAGCAGGGTAGGATCACTGGGGACCCATTTTAGAGACTGTGTGTCACAGCAATTTTTAGTAAAAACAAAAAAAAATTTAATAAATCCTTTTTTCAAACTTATATTTGAAACTACAGTTTTAATACTGTCTCCTCTGGGACTAGAAACAAATAATTTAGTTAAATATTTCAGCCTGGAAGTTAAAATAAGCATTGTTGAAGTAGCAATAAAAGCATATATTACAAACTTTATCTGAAATAAAACTCATGTTTTGAGAGTTTTTCAATATGTAATTTATAGCTCTTATCCTAACTTATAATTGTGCTCTTTGCTTTCTAGATAGAGACCTTGAAAAGAAAATCTTTCCAATATTGCTGCCTCGGGAATATGAAGATAAGAAACCATTTTTTGACTTGACATTTAGCTGTGAAAAAACATTCCCCTTTTGAGAGGCATTTCAAATTTCCTGTTCAAACAGGTTTCCTTCAGGGCACTATGAGGTGAAAGCCCACCATGCTATAAAAATCCCATAAGGATTTTCCTGACACTTTGTTTGATTCTTGGATCAGACAACAGAACAAAAAGCAACTCTGGCCAAAAAGAAGTGTGCTCTCCTTTGCCAAAGAACCTTCCTTTGAAGGGTCACTAGAGTAGCTCACATTTAAAAAAATTTTTTCAAAAGTCACAAAAGCACCATTCTCAGAAGAGAGAATTATAATTCCACAGGCAAAAACAGGAAAACAGTGCCCAAAGTCACTTAATGACTAGATAAGCAAAAGATTTCAGTTTCTTAATAAGACTTTAC
This sequence comes from Felis catus, assembly GCF_018350175.1. NCBI lineage: Eukaryota > Metazoa > Chordata > Mammalia > Carnivora > Felidae > Felis > Felis catus. The sequence goes on along the minus strand of NC_058386.1, from coordinate 116,266,763 downwards.
TGAAAGGGGTGCCCGGGTAGCTCAGTCTGGGGAGCATCCGACTCTTGATTTCAGCTCAGGTCAGGATTGCACGGTTTGTGGGATCGAGCCCCGTATTGGGTGTGGGGCCTGCTTAGGATTCTCTGTCTCCCTCTCTCTCTGCCTTCCCCTGTTCGTGCTCTCTCATTCAAAAATAAATAAACATTTAAAAACAGACTTTACTGAAAACAAAGATGTACACATGGAATTTTTACCCTGCAGCGTTTTCATTATTCAGCCATCTCGATCCTCTTTCCAAAACAGAGTTCTGACTGTGTCCCCCACCTCCCTGCTGTTCTCCACTCAGCAGCACTTTTAAATTTTTTTTTCAATGTTTTTATTTATTTTTGGGACAGAGAGAGACAGAGAATGAACGGGGGAGGGGCAGAGAGAGAGGGAGACACAGAATGGGAAACAGGCTCCAGGCTCCGAGCCATCAGCCCAGAGCCTGACGCGGGGCTCGAACTCACGGACCGCGAGATCGTGACCTGGCTGAAGTCGGACGCTTAACCGACTGCGCCACCCAGGCGCCCCTCAGCAGCACTTTTAACACAGGCCTTCTGACTCCTGTCAAATGCAACATAGAACACCAAGAACTCATAAAGGGAAATATAGATGCATGTAGTTACATAATTCAAGATGATAAAACTCACCATATAAAAACTATAGATTTTATCCCTTAATATAGCCTCATTTACCTGTCATCCATAAAAATGATCAATATTATTTCTGTATCTTCCTTCAGGTCATTAATAACATCACTAACCAGGGCTAGGCCAAGGCCAATGTCCTACATCATGCCACCAGCTTCCTGCCCCACGGTGCCATTGTTTCTTTAATCAGAACCATCTGAGCACAGCGGTTCACCAGCAATTTATCTACCCAATTGTACAGACATCTAGTTTGCATAGTTCCATCTTAGCAGTGAGATCCTGAGAGATCTACTTAAATGACATGATGAAGTGCAGATAGTTTTCTATATTTCTTTCAAATGCCAGTTTTGCAATTTGACGAAAGATGGAAAATAAATCAGTTTTATACAGATTGCTCCTAACCAATGCATGCTGCCTCCTTTCCTGTGTGTTCAAAAAACCTAAAACAAACAAATAGGAAGCCCTTTCAGCTCTACCTCCAAGTTCATTCCTAATATTGCCTCTTTCTCCTGCCCGAATCACTACTACCCTGGTCCAAGTCACCTTCATCTTCAGTTTCAGTTGTTTTTTATTTTTAAGTTTATGTATTAATTTTGAGAGAGAGAGGTGGGGGGAGGGTCAGAGAGAGAGAATTCGCTGTGTATGCAGCGCCCTACGGGGGGCTGGATCCCACGAACCATGAGATCATGGCCTGGGCTAAAATCAAGAGTTGGACGCTTAACTGATTGAGCCACCCAGGTGACCCTTCACTTTCAGTTTTGCTCCCACAATACAGAAACCAAAATTAGCATTATAAAAGTCCTACCAATCCATTTCACTGGTCAAAGTCAGCTGTCATCAATCATGTTTGAATAAAGTTTCAAGTTCTGACTATGACCTACAAGTCCCCATATAATCTGACTCCCTGTTTGACTTCATCTCCCACTCTCCCTCTCTTAACTCCATTCCAGTCACCAGGGCCCTGCAATTCTCCAAATATACAAAACGTATTCCTGCTTCAGTGCCCTTTACGTGCTCTTCCTTCGTAGATAGCTCTACTCCAAGAAGAGCTTATTCCTATTGTGTTTCAAGGGCATAATATTCCCTACCTTCCACACCTCTATTGTATTTGCCTAGAAAGCCCTGAGTAGCAAGTAGCTCATTATGCAAATCATAGGCAGGGCTTATCACCTCATCTTCTATTTTAGAATCATAAGTAGCCATATGATGTAATTAAATAATAGTGCTCAAATGACATGAATTACCAGAAGAAAATATAGTGAAAAAATAGACAAAAAAAAAAGATACTTAAATGGCAGATCTTTAATTCATTTGATACAAATAGCTCCTATTGGAGCCACTAAATATTGTATGATTTGGGCCACAATTTATACATGTGATATATGTGCATGATATAATTGATCATGTAATATATATTTAGTCAAATGCATACATCTATGCATATATAGCTAACTAAATAAATACATTGAATAATGTGGCAATTGGGCTCCAACATATATAGCATCCTTTTAAAGGAGGATGCATTTTAATATTAATTATAATAGAAATAGATGCAGCAGTGTGCAAGGCTTAATAGCAAACATATTAATATTTTAATAAAGAATTGTAATAGTCAATTTGGGTTATATAAAACTCAAAAATTATTATAATTTTTTCAAATTAATAAAATTATCTCCAATTTTTCCACCACTCTGGCTTATTAATTCATTGCTCATTCTTTTTGGGAAATGCTAAACATCATGCAAATAAACTCACTGCAGCCACATCGGGTCTTCAGAGAGCGTGCAGGGTGCAATGGAGGAAAGAAAACATCTAAGAGTCAGAATATTTGGTTTCCATTTCTTGACATACCATTAGCTTGACATGAAACATTTAACAGATTGATCTAATTCTTGGATTCTGTTTCCTTGTTTCTAAAATGAGGTCACTAATATCTGCCTTCCTTCCCCCAGAAGGTTTTTATTTGCATAAAAATTAGTTGTAGTAAATATCTTTCATTAACCTCGATGGAGAGGCAAATGTGTATGTGACTAACAGCTCATCTGCAGGAAAAACTTACAATTAGATACCTACACATGATGTTCCCCTGATATCATGCCAAGTTTTAGTGTCTATCAGTCTTAGAATGTTTAAGGGCTAAAACCTTAAAATATATAAAAAGCATCATGAACCATGGTCAGCAAACAGCTCTGTATGTTCATCATATTTAATCATTCCACCATTTCTTGATTTTGTATTTGTTAATTCATCAAATATTTAATCAGCAACTTTCAGTAAATCATTAGGAGACTGGACTCGTGTTTATTTCTACTCTTTGAAACTTGCTCTGTGGATTCCCGAAAAGCTCAGATTCGGAGGCAACACCTATAGCAGAAGGTCATAGAAGAAGCAGGATTGAAATCAGGATTGTCTGAAATTCTGTACACAGAAGACTCAAGACTTGAACTCACCCATACCTTTCCTCTCTTCAACTCCATACACCCTTCCCTTGGACAGTGCACTATAGGTATTGATTTGGGGGTAACCTTTAAACAAACGTCAGGCTTCCCACACAATCACCCTAGAAGGAAGCACACCATCTGACAAGGCTTGCTCATGCCCACAGAGCTCCCAGTTCACGTGCAAGCAATTACCCTTCAACATGAAAATAAATGGAATCCTCTCACGTCAAAGAGAAGAAAAGAGAACAATTCAGAACAGAAAAACATTTCAAAGCTTAAACAAAACGATCTATTATTGCTACCCTCAGAGAAACAAAGGAAGATTTTGTAATCACTCATTCATGAAGATAGAACAGGGAGCTATAAAAAAAATAACCAGACGACAAAAAAGAACTCTTAAGAATGTATGCCTTAAGATGCACGTGTGTCCATGTGTATATCTCTAATTTGAAAGTTTATTAAAAAGATAAGACAATAATAAAGCTTAAATTTATTGCCCAAAAGGAGAATAAAAAGACAAGCACAGATAAAGGAGAGAGAAGAAAAAAGGAATAGCAGCGCCTGGGTGGCTCAGTCGGTTGAGCATCTCACTCTTGATTTCGGCTCAGGACATGATTTCGTGGTTCGTGAGATTGAGCCCCACATCAGGTTCTACACTGTCAGATCTCCTGCTTGGGATTCTCTCCCTCTCTCTCTGCCCCTCTCCCACCTCCCCGCCCCCCACCCCACGTGAGTGCTTTCTCTCTCTCAAAATAAATAAACTTAAAAATATAAAAAAATAATAAAAGGTACAATATCTTCCTAGTAAGATTCTAGACAGGACATAAAATGGGGAAGAAATTATCGGATAATTTTCGGGAATATTTCCTACAACCGAGGACTTCTGTTTCCACTCTGAACACGGCTGACACAACGTCTTCATTTCCGACTGCAGTTGTGATAAAGTATCACAAACCTGATGACTCAAAACAACACAAACATACCCGCTTATATTTCCGGAGGCCAGAAATCTGAAATCTGTTTCACCGAGCTAAATTCAAGATACTGGCAAGGTTAGCTCCTTCTGGAGTCTAGGTTCCTTGCCTCGTGACTCCTTCGTCATGTCACTACCCGTTCCTCCTACAGTCAAACCTCCTATTTCTGTAGTCAAGAAAGTAAGAGAGGGGGTGTGATTAAACTTTATTTTCTTGTCTTTGCAATAAACATTCAACTTAGATATGCACAACTGACACGTGTGTATCTGTACGCACACACACACACACACACACACACACACACACACTCCTAAGGGTTGTTTTTTGTCCTCTGATGATTTTTTCTAGTCCCCCCCGCCCCTCCCCCACCCTGTTCTTTTATTCCATGGTCATGTTTGTGACACTTTGTTACAACCGCAACAGCAGTTGTACAATGGATCTAGACAGCAACCAGCATAGACTGAAGCACAAGGGACAAGAGCTTTGCTGGGAGGGAGGATTCCTAGAAAATAAAAAGAACTGACAGAGTGACTGAAACTGTATTCTAGAAATGGGGGGAAAATATTAAGAGGAATGTTACAGAAATGTGTGAGAGTTTGGAAAACTAAAGGTACATGGAAAACTAAGCTAGTGGGAAAAGTCAGGTGTATTCCATGCCCAGCAGCACAAAATGCTTTAAGAAAAGGACTTAGATGATTGTACACTACATAGTTCAGCAGCGAATATTTACATAGTGATAATAGAAACATGAGCTACAATTTTAACCAAAAACTGCGATATAAATATATCAGGATGGGGCTTCTGTGGGGCTCAGTCGGTTAAGCGTCCAACTCTTGATTACGCCTCAGGTCATGATCCCGCAGTGTGTGAGTTCAAGCCCTGCGTGGAGCTCTGTGCTGATTGCACGGAGCCTGGTTGGGATTCTCTCTCTCTGTCCCTCCCTCACTTGCACTCTCTCTCTCTCTTTCCAAAATAGATAAATAAACTTAAAAAAAATAATAAAAAATATATTTGGATAAGGGTAAAGAAATGAGGGTTATAACATGTAGGAAAATGCACACATTATGCCAATACTTGATAATCCAGCAAGCAGCAATACAAGCTAATTATTTTAAAAAATGGAGGTAAATTCCAGAAGAATGAAAAGACTTTTAAAGCACTTGTCTCTGACGTGTGGGGCTGGAATTGGAGGGGAGTGTGACAAGGGACTGCTCTCTTTTGTTGTAAGTCCTTTAGGACCATTTTATGATTGGTAACAATGTGCATGGATTCTTTTAGGAAATGAAAGTAAACAACCCCACCAGCAAACATTAGTGGCGTACTTACTCTGAGTCAGGAACCAGGCATTGTCACTCCACATTTACATCCCACTGCATGGGCCTGTCGCCAGTGCTGTTGAAATCCTGGGCTCCAAAGAGCTCAGTTTCATAATACAATATGTGAACAAATATCTTATGACCTAATATTCAGGAGGCATGTCTTACTCCAAAACGCAGCTTGTAGCTTATATAGTAATCTGCCAGATTGTATAGAAATTATTCAAATCCCAAAATAATCTATAAATTGTACCGAAAGCAAAGCTTTGCGTCTATTCTCTCTACTAAAGCACATTTACCAGAGCTTCTGAGAATCAATAAGCTTAACTGATTTCACATTTATAAGATTTTATTGCACATTAAAACAGTTTGGCTTGCTACGCTAATCTTAGAAGCAGTTTCGCATCTTCTAGTTACACTGCTGAGGTTCTTCTAACTTCTAGCCTCGTGTCAGTAACAACAGCTGCTGAGTATTGAGCATTGGTTCCATGCCAGGCAGCGAGCTAAAAGATTTAATGCATCATCTCCATAGATCCTCACACAGTCCAGTGAGGGAAGGACTATAATATTCCCATTCTAAAGACAAAACTGATGTTTAGAGGAATTAGATAGTTGCAGAGTCAAATAGCTAGTGAGAGGCAGAGTTGGGATTGGTACCCAGGTTGCAGGACTCAGGGGGAGACATGTGGAACTATACTTCCTACCATGCTTTCCCAACAGTTCCGTGCCTCTCCACCACCTATAACATCAAGTTTGAACCCTGAGTGGCTGGGTTGGTTCACAAACGTGGGAACTTCCCGGGTGAAATCTGAGCCTGGCCCCCGTATGTAAAGGGCGAGGAGAGCGCGAAGAAGGGGCAGCCACTCCACATGGGTACGTGGCAGGTTTAATAAGCGAGGGGACTTACATACAAGGCTTGTACGGGGCCAGGTTCAGATTTCACCAGGAAGCTCCCACGTTTGTGTACATCTTGGCACCACACACCAGAATTTTGAAACTTTATGCGGCTGCCTAATAGGGTCCAGTTACGCACCCCGTCTAGATGGTCTCAACAACACATCACTATCTCAAGTCTGTGTCCTTGCGACAGCTTATGAGGGCAGGAAAAGCAAGTGAGACACACATTCCAAGGACAGGCGAGAGCGTGAGGAGCCTCCGAGTGCCCTGGGCCAGCTCATGGGTTACTGGAAGTCACATCCTCTCCAGTGACTTCCTCCAACAGGCCCAATTGCTCTGGTCTGACCTACATGCTCAACTTCTATGTAATGCATCTCACCAGCCCAGTGTCCCATTACATGTCATTCTCATATCCATCTGTATAGTTTCTAAAAATTCTTCTCAATGAGAAACCACATTCTTTCTCTATTCAAGTATTGCCCTTCCTACAAATTTCACCTATTGCGGGAATACTTAGTGAGCTATTCCATTCCACCATGATGTCTTCGGTTTTTAAAACACATAATGTTAGTCACTCAACTACTGTCTCACATGGTATTTATCTAAAAATATGTATTACATGTTAACTAAAACGTAGACTCTCATAGGTGTTCAATTGTATGTCCCCTACAGAATTCAGGGGAAACTACAGCATATAATATGTATCCAATCAGTATTCATTCATTTGAACTGGTCAAAGGGTAATATTGACAGAGTATTTTAGTATTTTATGTACTTTGTTCGTTTTGGTTAAGATATGGAGATAGAGATAGAGATAGAGATAGATAGAGGGATAGATAGAGGGATAGATATAGATATGAGAGAAAATAGAATGATTTGGTGTTTTTTTCAATATAACAATGCCTCCCAAATTATTATAGACAACATATTCTAAAATTTAGAGCTGCCAAGAATTCATTTCTCCAGCCAGCTTTCCAATATCTAGAACTCACTAGCATTCTCAAAATAAAAACCACATACCTGAGAAATGAAAGAGGCCTCAGAGTGTACCCAGCCTACCTTCCTATCTTGAGCTGAAATTCCATTTCCAACATCTTGCCTCTGCTGGAGTGACGAGGTCATTTCTACTTGCTTGGTCCATTGTCACATGGTTCTAATTGCTGGTTTTAATTATTAGAAAATGGTCACTGTACTTTGTTGTCAGTGACCTTGCCGCCACCGCTTTCACATAGAGTATTTCTTGAAAGTCAAATGCTCTTCCATATCACCCCACTTACTGCAAAACACTGGCAGCACTGGCCGCGTGGTGATTTTGCAGGAGACACTGAATATCACCGGCATTTCTTTTGCTCTTTGGTTGACATATTTATTTTAGGAAATGCTTCAGACAATATGATAAAGGTTCCAGACAGGAGGCCCATTGGCTTCCCTTATTGGAAAACAAAGCATATGTGAGGTCAAAAAAGCAGTCGAGATTTCTCTGCAACTGTACTAATGAGAAATGACAAAGGCTGAAATACACGATGGAAAATAAATAGCACTGGGGGACGGGTTCAACATCTGATTAAATAGAGTATTTGCTTTTCTTTTGGCTGTATATTTCCAGGCTACAGATAAAAATATAGTAATTTTATGTAATTGTGAAAAGGTCATCTGGCTAATTTTATTTCAAGCATAAGGAAGTGGAAAGAATACTTAACCTTCATTTGTTGCTAATCATATTGCTTCATAATATTGCTGGAAGGAAAACCTTATCAACCAGGGGCAATAACTAAAAAAATGTGTCCCTGAAATGTCTCGGTATCTTTTGTCCTTCATCTACTTTATGTCCCAACATATACCTTTATATTAATGAAAAGGTCATGTTACAGTAATTAGCAGTAACATTTATTTAAAGCATATATTAATGTCCTATAAGACTTATACAACTTTTGATAAGTGCAGCAGTGAACATTTTAATTGTACCATAAATACCATATGGAGAAATAGATTGCCCAAATGATCAGTCTTATCTTTCAGCTGGAATTTGTACAATGCTAGAAAATGTAAAAACTAAAATTGGCATCGTAATTGTTACTGCGTTATGTAGTCACCTTAATTATACTCACCATGCAACTGGCAAACTATATAATTACTATTATTTGGGAGATTGTTTGGCCAGTCTGTTTAAAAGGTAACTTCCCTTTTCTATCATATTTCATCTCAAAGCACAATTGTCTGCGGCTTCTTTGTGAATGTGAAGGGTTCAAAACAACTGACTTAGGAACGGAAAGATGGGAAACCAGAGGGTCTTTTAGAACTTACTGGAACTCTGTGCTGTTTGTGTAGCAGGGGAGTTGTAGGAGTATCTGCATGGACTGAACAGTTCTTTTCTAGTGAGACAGTGTGTGACACATAGCTTGTCAGAAATCATCTAGGAACAAACTGTGTCACAACAGCTCTCCACTACATCATTGTGCCACTGTTTCAAAAAAGATAGTGCAATACCATTCTCTGATAAAAGGCACCAAGGATCCTTGGAGAGATAGCTGATTCCAGGAATGCCCAAGAAATATACAAGATGAAGCTGGAATATCTTGTAGTGCCAGAAAGTAAAAAGTACTAAAATAACACACACACACACACACACACACACACACACACACACAAAGAGGAAGTGGGTATGCCATAGGGACACTGCAGTCAACTAAAAGAGCTCCCAATGGCTAAATGTGGATACTACACTGTCAGGGAGGGGGGAGCATAATGTATCATTCTTATTGGGGTGCCCATAGTGATTTCCTTCCAAAGAGTCTAGTATAGAAAGGGAAAAAGAAGAGTGACTTTACAGTAGAGAACTCTTCCAACCACTAGCTCAGCTAGGTGGTGAAGTCCAAGACTTACAATGATAAGTCATGTTGATATGCTGTAATAAAAATGGCCCTCTCTATTGTCTTCCTCTCTAAAACCCATAACCCTAGTCGAATCATGGGGAAGACACCAAATACTAACTGAGGAACATTCTAGAAAACACCTGATTAATGTTTTTCAAAACAGACAAAGGTCATCAAAAACAAAGACTATCTGAGAAACTTTCACAGACAGAGGAGCCTAAGGATAGGATTCTTTATGGACTTAAAAAAAAAAAAAAAAAGGTAGCCTTTGTCCAATAGTTTTCCCAAGGATAGGATTAGGCCCCTGCTGATCTGGTAAAAATTCTGAGAGGAAATCTTTCTTCTGCCTAAGAAAATTAAAACCAACCTCAAACCCTTTGGAGATACAAACTCTGTACTCTTCCTTCTAGGATTGATTAATAAACAGATTCTTTTATCAGAATTTGAAGCTCTTGCTTCTTACAGGATCTTGATGGATAAAAATTATCATTCAATGAAAACATATTAAGCACTGTGTTACGCACCAAGTATCCAAAGCAGAATAAGACAATCCCTACTCTCAAAAGTCTTAGAGTATGACATGGGAGGCATATAGATAACTATATATAAAATAGGTGCTTTAATTAGGACACACTCAAATTTATACATGAGTGCAAACAAAAGAAGAAGATTCTACTGGTTCTAATGGCAGGGGAAGTTTTATACCAGAAATGACATTTGCATTGTGCCTTAATGAATGAGGATGAATTTTCCAGGAGATAAGGAATATTGTGCAAGGATCTATTGGTTGCTAATAATTAGGGGGGGGGGAGGCGCTTGGAGGTTTGGAATGAGAAAAAGGTATGTAGATAAGCAGGAGCAGATGCTCTGATGATGCAGACTTGAAATAGAAAGGATGTGAATTTCTGACTTGTAGGTAGTAAAAGAGCCGAGACATGCATGAGCGATCGGAGCTCGCATTCTGCCTCTGTATTTTAAAACACCCATTTTATTAGACAGCATCCTGACACAGTGGAGAAGTTATTTAGCACTTTTTAGAATATGTAACTCGGTTCGAAAAAATTATCACACAAAACTATTTAAAATGTTGCTCTAATCAAGACATTTAATACATATTTTGACAGTCCCATTCCTTGGTGGATAATTCGACTTAACCACTCTCATTGTTAGGATATTATTTATTCTTCATTAATTCTTAATACCTATGCACTTATTAGGAACATTATGCTATAAATTATTGAAAAGCCATAGTGTGCAAAATAAAACTTGAAAAGCCACTGCAGCGTCCCGGCTGGCTACTAAAGTATTAATAATAAGTAAAGGGGGCAGGGAGAGAAACCCTAGCGTATGATAAAGGAAATCCAAAAAGATCAATCCAATTTTATGAAAATGGGTCTCTCTCCCCAGGCTTGGGGCTGCACACAAAAGAAGAGGGAGCCACGTTGGTCATTCCTTGAATATGACCCAACGTAGCATTTTTCTCACCTGGACCAGCAAGACACAGCAGAAAGCACCTGGGACTGAGTTGAGTCCTGATCTGAAGGCCTGGTGTTAAGGACCCATCGTGTCCCTGCTCCCGTCCCCAAGTCTCCAATTTCTTTAACTGTCAAGGAATCAAGGAAACCAGTTGGAAATGATCAATAGTTCCAACTTTTTTTTTTTTTTTTTGCAGAACTCTTTTCTTTTTCCTAATAGATTTTTGCATAGCTCCGTGACATAAAAATAAAACACAGATCAGCATTCCGGGTATTAATTTATTTTACAAGTTGAAATGGATGATAATTATAGATCATAACATGGGCCAAAAAGGGCAGTGAGGATCTTTTAATCATACAAAAAAATTGAAATCATAGGTGAGAGAAAATTGTAATCGAATGTCACTTCCACAGGAGCTGAGGTTGTGTGGGGCACAGTTTGGAAACGCCTGCGTTAGGCGTGCCCCCCAAAGGGGGCTTGAGTATTCAGTTGGTGATGGCCGATGCTATGGAAATAGGCTTGTGCAGCATTTCAGAGCATGGACTCTGGAGCTGGCCAATATGGATTTGAACCCTGCTTCTGCTGCTGTCCAGTCACACGAACTTAGAAAAATTGCTTATCATCTGTGTGCCTCAGTGTCCTTGCGTATAACATAAGGATGATGAAACATATGCCTTGGAGGGATGTTTTAAACATTTAATGATAGTGCAGGTAAAATACCTGTCACATAGAAGCCCCATATAAATGTCAGTCGTTGATATCAGTTCCTTGGCCCCCCAACATGCTAAGACACTTTAGTTGCTAACTTTGTCAGTCTCAGTACCATCTGCATGTAAGTCTCAAGTCACTGCTATTGACAGCTTCCTCCAGAACCTCCCTAGATCAAATTACATTTAGTAGAGCAGGTATGGGTGAGGACCTACTGAAGGCAAAGTACTCATCTAGGCACAAACCTAGCTGGTCAGGCATTTGTTTGTGTATGAACACTGTTTGGTTGTAGGTTTCTTTCTAGTATTTGTTCCCCTGACTGCGAGATGATTATACGATGCTCCCCTCACCATCTAACCAAACCATGTGATGTGAACACAGAATGGTGCAAATAAAGGCTGCTCTTTAGCCTGGGCCCCCAAAACAAAGAAGACACAGAGGAGAGTCATAGCCGATCCATGGATCACATGGACTGTTACTAAGAAATGGCCTTGAGCTATCATAAGCCACCAGGATTTTGGAGTTGTTTGTTACAAGATCATAAAACCTAGCAAAAACAAAAACAACAACAACAAAACCCTAGCTGATACAACCACTATCAACCATATATTGAACTGCATTATACTTCAATATGTCAATGGCATTATTCTGAATGGTTAGGCCAGATTCTTTTTTAAAAAAAACATTTTTTAACATTCATTTATTTTTGAGACAGAGAGAGACAGAGCATGAACAGGGGAGGGGCAGAGAGAGAGGGAGACACAGAATCTGAAACAGGCTCCAGGCTCTGAGCTGTCAGCACAGAGCCCGACGCAGGGCTCGAACTCACGGACCGTGAGATCATGACCTGAGCCGAAGTCAGACACTTAACCGACTGAGCCACCCAGGCGCCCCTAGGCCAGATTCTAAAATTGAGTAATCTCATGCCTGGGCTTAAAAGCTTTTGAGGCTTTTTTTTTTTAAACATCCGTGCAAGTCTAAACTCTTCATCGTGGTATTCAAGGCTTTCTATAACCTGGTCCCAACTTTTCTTTTTGGAGCCCTGTCTCCTTTTCACTTGCCACATTTCCTTTTCTTTTTGCTGTTTCCCCACCCCCCCCCCCCCTTTGCCACCCTCCAACATCATACGCTGAACAGTATAGTCACTAAGCACCCTGGCCATTTTTAGGTTCTTTCACATTTCCATGGTATTTGAAATCCCCTCACTCTCTCATTTCCTGATAAAGCTCCTTGAATACCCTACGGCCCAGATCCAGTGACATCCCCAGGGCAGATGTCATTGTTCCCTCTTCTCCATCTCAGGAAGCTGAATTTAGAAGTTTACCATGGGATTAACTCACGGAAGATAAAAGTCTGTCCCCTCTCTGGACTGTGAGCTCCTCGAGAACAGGGAGGGTATATTTATTCATCCCAATATTCTGAAGACCCCTGAGCTTGCCAATTAATAGATGAGACAGTGCTTGCAGGCATGCAGATGTGAAAAATAAAATAATCCAGGGAGCTCTATGACTCACAATTTGTAAATTAATTTGGTTCAGTCACAAATGTCAGTTAATATCCATCTGTTTGCGGCGTTGCCTAAAGAAGAATGGAGACATCAGTAACATCGGTAGGTAGAGAAGACGCTCTATATACAGCTGAACAGTGAAAAAAAGAAACATAAATATGTACAATTCCATAGCATCCCAATCTGCCATGAGCACCGAGGTCACTGGTGGTTACATATACTCCCTCTCAACTCTGTCGAGGAACATTAAAGGGCTCCTAGCTGTGGGTAGCAAAGGGAGTTGCATGGGCAAGAACTCGTCTGGGGCCATGGCTGCCCAAATTTAAATACAACCAAAACAGGGCTTACACTGAAGACGCTGTGAGGTCTTGCAGGTGCTTAGGACCTTCCTGCTGCCAAATGTTTCATGCCCTCCTTTACCCGAGTGAAGGGAAGTGGGTGGGCAAAAAAGGGTACCTGTTTACGTTTCCCCCTCTACCAGAGATGAGCAAACTTTTTCTGTAAAGGACCAGACAGTGAATGTTTTAGACCCTTCTGGCCATACAGCATCTGATACCACAACACAAGTCTGCCACCCTAGAGCGACACAGGCAATAGGTAAGAGAATGGGGGATGGGTGCATTACAAAAAAAACCTTCCTTGATGGACAGCGACATTTGAATTTCATAAAATTTTCATGTGCCACAAAGTATTATTTTTTATGTTTATTTACTTTGAGAGAGAGAGAGAGAGAGAGAGAGAGAGCGAGCGAGCATGGGGGAGGGGCAGAGAGAGAGACAGAAGGAGAGAGAGAATTCCCGGCAGGCTCCATGCTGTCAGTGCAGAACCTGTTGCGGGGCTTGAACCCATGAACCGAGATCACGACCCGAGAAGAAATTAAGAGACGCTTAACTGACTGAGCCACCCAGGCGCCCCACACAAAATACTACTTTTGATTTCGTGACTATTAAAAACATAAAAACAATTCTTTGCTTGCAGACCATACAAACACAGGTAGCGGGATGTATTTGGCCCCTGGGCTACAGTTCACTGACCGTTGCCCTAAGGCGAGCACACACAGTAGTGTCAGGTGGAGAACTAACTTAGTACTGATGAACTTGACTGGAGTGCTGCTGTTGAAGGACCGCTCTTCTCAGGTCTGCTAATTTCAAAACAGAATTACATAAGCTTTACTGATCTTCAGCTCTCTCAAAAGTCTTGACATTTAGTACCAAATCTGTATTGGATTAGAGTCTGTTTAGCATCCCTCGATGGTGACAAAATGGAATTTTAATGAGGTTTTCCTCTTTTCCCAAGAACAGGCAATAGGGTTAGAGAAGCTCTTCTTTATATCCCGGATGTTACCTTAGGCGCTTGTAAAATCTCTTCCTCCTGTGTGTCTAAAAACAAGATGGATTTACATGCGTCAGGAATGATTTCTCGTTTGTCCCGCCTGGAGGCAGAGGATGAATTCAAGGACTTCCATAATCCTGTGGTCACGTAACAGCAGAATAAATTTAGTGTCATTACGGCAAACCCGTGCCAGTTGGCTGGTTACTTTTTCAAGGTTTCAGGTTGATGTGTTCTAGAGGAAAGAACAGTGGATGTGAAGTCAGGTCTGAGTTCAGGTTGCAGATCCATCACTACCTGGCTTGGGCAAATATCTCCCACGTTTTGTCGTGGGCAAAGTTTGCTAATAGTGGGAGTTTGCCTCAGAAGGATGTCATGAGTTTAATGTGTTTAAAATAGTACCAATTTCATTATAGGCACTAAAGAATAAAGAATGTTTGACTGCAGTATTGTATTATTATTGTAGTATTGTATTATTCCCACTTGCTTTTAAAAAAATGTTTGAGAGAGACAGAGAGACAGACAGAGAGAGAGAGAGAGAGAGAGAGAGAGAGAGAGAGAGAATGAGTGGGGGAGGGGTAGAGAGAGAGAGGGACAGAGGATCTGAGGAGGGATCTTGCTGATAGCCAGCGAGCTAGATGCAGGGCTCAAACTCATAAACTGTGAGATCATGACCTGAGTGGAAGTCAGACGCTTAAGGGACTGAGCCACCTAGATGCCCCTGTTCTCTTTCAATAAGGGTGGTGATCTCCCAGTGACCAGAAGGGTGAATATGCTCTGTAAATTACAATCGGCACACCATATATTGTCATTAACGGGACATGCGAAGACTGAAAATGTCGATGGTTCTCCCTATTAGTTCTCCATTGCCGTTTTCTTACCACTGTTCTCCACCCCACTCATTTTCCCTCGGAATTTGATGAGTATTCAATTAGAGATTTACCTTTTCACCTTTCCAAACTCTTTTTGTTTTAAGTCATCACCAATTATTTTTAGAGTTCCCTGATACCCTGAACTTCGGAACTTGAGTCACTTACACAGAAATTTTAACTGGAGATTTTTCCAGTGAAAGAATGCAATATTTTGTTGATTCCCTTACAAAGAATGATCTAGACCAAGAACCCCTTTTTATGTCTGGGTCAGGGAAGCAGAATCCTAAAAAACATACCCTCCTGGATGACGCTCCCCCACCCCCAGCCACAACACAGGTTTTACAAGACATCAGTGGATGATACACACTATCACTTTTGACAGTCTTACCCTACATCCCCTCAAATATATTAAAAGAACTTATATTCTGCATTAGGTCCATTTTTGCTATATTGCTTTTTAAATTATTTTAATAAACAGTCCTTTAAGAGTGGCTATGATGATTGTACACTCATCATCCATAAACAAGAATCCTTGTAAAGGTTTTTTCCAATGATGAAAGTTTTTTCTCTTTATAAAAGTGGTTTTCCAATGATGCACATTTGATATACTAGTAGAACCCATCGTCCTATAAGGTTACATTTTGTAGATGTTAATTTTGACTTGTTAGTAGGCATTTTATATTTTATTACTTTTTTAATGTTTCAGATCTCAAACATTTTTGTAGGCACCTGAAAAGCTCTTGAGGCCTAGGTGTCCACACCCGTGGCGCCTTTTGAACAGCAGTAGTTAGGGACGCCTGGGTGGCTCAGTCGGTTAAGCATCCGGCTTTGGCTCGGATCATGATCTCACGGTCCGTGGGTTGGAGCCCCGCGACAGGCTCTGTGCTGACTCCTCAGAGCCTGGAGCCTGCTTCGGATTCTGTGTCTTCCTCTCTCTCTACCCCTCCCCTGCTTGTGCTCTGTTTCTCTCTCTCTCAAAAATAAATACAAATATTTTTAAAAAATTAAAAAAGAAAAGAAAAGAAAAGAAAAGAAAAGAAAAGAAAAGAAAAGAAAAGAAAAGAAAAACAGTAGTTATACCAGCGCCATGGACTCCTGCTGGACGCCGGAGAAGAAGAGCCTCCCACAGAAGCTCAAGGAGTGTTTTGGCAAAAGATTTGGGCACGTGAACACTGGAGCTGCTGTGCATGAAAGCTCACTTCTGAGAGGGGCGGCGCTTCCATTTCTCATGAATGACAGCATGGCTCCAATGCAGTAGAAGCTGCAGGAATCCAGCAGAGCCAATCTGGAAGGTACCCAGGGATCTCTCCTCGACACAAATAACTACATTTTCATGGAAATGCACATAGCAGCAGCAAGGTTGAGGATAGGCTCCACACTCAGCGAGGAGCCCAATGTGGGGTTTGATTCCATGACCCTGGGATCATGACCTGAGCTGAAATCAAGAGTCAGACATTCAACCCACTGAGTCACCCATGTGCTCCTCCATTACGTGTTCATTCTGTGAATTTGTTTATATTCAAACAGCAGTTAAGACTTGGAGAAAATTTTCTGGTGAGTAGAGGAGGAAATTTTGAGAAATTCATCAAAAGCTAAGTACAATTCATAAAATTATTTTACTTTAAAGTTTTTTGGGTGAACCCTCCTGCAAATAATAAGTATTTGTGCATTTATCTCTTGTGTTAAGCAGGAGACACTTGTATTTGCATCCAACCAAGATAGCAGGCAGACAAATTGCTGACTTGAGCAATGTCCTATCTGGAGCCTGTCTGGCAAAGGAGAACTGCTAACATCTATCATAAAGAATAGCATCCTTAGAAAGGAACAGGGGCTTTTTTCCTCCAAATATTCAGTGGTGTTCAGATCTGACAATTCTTTTCCTTTACCATCAGATTATTTGTAAAACATATTTTACCCCCAATAGTAGTTGTTCAATAAGGCTTATTTAATGAATGGATTTGCTCTATAAGTGTTATCAGCATTCTTTAACCACAGGTCTATGCGAATCTTGGTGATTTATGCGGTAAATATGGATTACACATCTCGAATGTGCAGGGTACTAGGAAAAAAGACCAAGAAGGGTGCTGCATCTTAAGGAGTTTACAGTCCATGATTTTCAAAGGTGCAGGGAATTTATTCCAGCCACCTCTGCCTCTCTACTTCCCAGTGCCGCCAGGGATATAGATCACAGACAAGAGGGAGAGGTTCAACTGTATCCCCCTACAAAGATAACTGGTTGAGAATCGCTTCTTTGGTAATTCCAGTTATCAGCTATAGTGACGCACACCTTGGTTAGGGCGGGATGGGACAAATGGTTGTACGGTCCGTGAAGTCTTTCCTCTTCCCTTTGGTTTAGTCGGAGAGATGAAATGTATGCACTGAATAAAATCCATTTCAAATTGTGAGCTAAAACACACACAATCACACCAACATATTTGAACCAAATATTTTATGGAACCATACTCACTCTTTGTGGGATGCACTCTAGTGTATTCTATTCTACAGCAACTGAAAATCAATACCGGTCACACTCCACACAGTTGATTTTATACTCACAGAGTCACCACCTAGAGTTTGAAAACTACTTCTCTGGGGTTTGGTAATGGTTGGAAGACAGGTGAGGAAAAGAAGGTCTCATAGGATCTATTCCTGCATTGTTTTCATAAACATAATGCACTTATATACTACTTACCAGGTTGCAGGCAGTGATAAGAACTTCTCATGTATTAAGTCATTTCGTCCTTAGTGCCACCCTATGAGATATGCACACGTAGTGTAGCTATTTTATTTTATTAGTTTTTTAGGTAGGCTCCATGCTCAGCATGGATCTCAAGGTGGGGCTTGAACTCAAGACCCTGAGATCAAGATCTGAGCTGAGATCAAGACTCAGATGCTTAACCAACTGAGCCACCCATGTGGCTATTATTATAGCTATTTTACAAATGAGGCAATGGTTGCACGGAGAGGTGAAGTGGTCCTACCAAAGCCACCCAGGATTTGACCCCAGGCTACCTGACTCCAAGTCCATAGTCTTAAGCCCCGTTTAGCAAGTTCCCAGCCACTCATCCTACATAGCATGCCTTAGTCCACTGCGAGCTGAGGAAACAAGAAGAATAGGTCTGCTCCACAGACAGGGAAAAAATAACTATAGCACATGCTTCACCAGTGGGAATGAGCAATGCAGAAAGCAACAATAGAAGCCAATTTCGGACCCCAGCAGTTGACTCTTTCCTAGGGACTTTAGAAGGGCAGAAACGACACAGCAGAGCAGGTGTGGCCAGGGCCAACCATTTCCTTCCCCTGTGTTTCTTGAGGCCAAATGAATCAAAGCACTGAAGCAAACAAATTCAAATCCCTTTTCCTGAATCTCTTCATGTCAGATTCTAAGAGTCAGGACACAGAGCAAAGCATGGCCCGACAATGAAAATGACAGTGAAACACATCTCGGACCCACTAATAATTAAGTCATGGCATTTTATTAACATCTATGAATAGTGTCCTTAAATACTTTTCATTTTTGTTCTTCATTGATTTTAATTTAGATTGTCTCTGGCTCATAAGCCAGGTACATAGGAAACCTTTAACAAATCACACTATAAAACCTGGCCGTCATCCCGGGTTCCCCTGTGCGTCCATCCCTAATGAGCAGATTTAATGGTGTACAAGACAATAACATCAATTACCTAGTACTTTCAAAGATGTGCAGCATACGGGAAAAAAGAAAGAAAGAGGGAAACCACTAAAAGTGCTTTATTGAATAAATCTGGCTTGGTTCTGAAGGTCGTCACTGCGGTTTCTGAAAACTCGTGTTCGTGAGAATAACCTCATTGCTATTGTGTACATATTATCTAAATAAACTCCAAAAAAATTAACAATGTACAGCCTTGTTTTCATTACATCCAATTGTTTTTTTTTTTTTTTCATTCAATCTGTAAATTTGGCCCAGGAGCTGATTCTATAGCTAATCTTGTGCTGTCAAGAAATTTCAAGGAGGCTTATTATTTTGAGTGGTCTTCTCTACCAAGACCAAAATACACATAAAGTATGATATTTATTCATAGGCATATTCAGGTACCTGAAAACTGATTAAGGTATAGGATACACAGGATTGGTTGGAATACAGCAAAAACCATTTTAATGTAGAATATAAATTGAAAATCTTTCTGCTAGACTTACAGGCATTGACTGCTAGTATTCCCTATAGTTGTCATAACTTTTGAGGAAAACCAATCAGCTGTCAACATGTATTTATTGAACATCTACTAGGTGCTGTGTACTATGGGGATTATAAAAGTACGAGATTCAATTTTTTCCCTCAAATTTAATATATGATATGAAATGCTATGACAATATAGAGAAAGCTTCCCATTTAGAGATAGGAGTGCCTATGTGAGAACAGCCTGATGGACTCAAACCTCAGAAGGATAAAGTCCATTCAAAATTATTAGGATTTATTAGTTCTGACTTTCATAACCAGAATACGCAACTCTAGCTCAAACAAGAACCTTCACTTTTTATAATCAAAGCAAAATTATTAGTGTCTTGAATACATTCTAGTTGATTCGCTGTCAGTATTTTCTGTTTATAAAAAGGCTGCAAAAGTTTTCTGGCTTTTGTTTATGAAAAAGCCCTAAACGCTGCATAATTCATGTATTTCCCTAGTGGCTGTGTAAGGTACTGCATTGCACCATCATATTGGCAAATTAGTCAGGTAATACAGAATACGAGCGACACGAAATAAGACAAACTTTGAAAGTGTAACTTATTAAGATCGATGTAAACTACCACAGACTCACAAAGAGCACGTGTAAGTTGAAACAGCACAACAGTATTAAGGGAACTTAGGGATACTAAATGTACATACACGCCTTACCTTCTGAGGTCGATGGGATAGAGCAGTGGGTTACAACTCTGGCTAAATATTACAATCCTCTGATGGAATTAAAAAAAAATACTTGTGCCTTGGCTCCAATCCCAGATCAATTGATCCAGCGTATCTGGGAGGTGGATCCCAGATATCAGCTTTTCTCAAACTCTGCAATTTATTTTATTTTATTTTATTTTATTTTTATTTTAAGTTTATTTATTTTGAGGGCGGGGGAAAGAGAGGGCGAGAGAGAGAGAATTCCAGGCAGGCTGCTCATTGCCAGCTGCGGAGCCGAAGGGGCCCACCAACTGTGAGATCATGACCTGCGCAGAAACCAAGAGTAGGCTGCTTAACTGACTGAGCCACCCAGGCGCTCCTCAAGCTCTGCAATTGAATTTAGAGAGCAGCTGGGTTGAGGTTCCACAAAGGAGAGAAGGGGAGACTAATATCTTTCAATGCCACTGCCAGACACATAATAGAGCGATGAATGGCCCAAGTAGTTTGTTGTTGGTTCCTTTGCAAATCCTAGGCAACGGGCACATGGGATTTGCATTGCTAACTACACTCTTTTTCAGTTTGTGGATACCCCCAGGGGTTTCAAATTAACCTACAAGATTCTCAAAACATCTTTGGGAACTCCGTCCAGTACTCTCTGGGTATAGAAATAGTCCAATTTTATGAATTGAAACCAGTTTCTTGGGGCGCCTGGGTGGCTCAGTCGGTTAAGCATCCGACTTCGGCTCAGGTCATCATCTCTCAGTCCGTGAGTTCTAGCCCCGTGTCGGGCTCTGTGCTGACAGCTCAGTGCCTGAAGCCTGCTTCGGATTCTGTGTCACCCTCTCTCTGACCCTCCCCCATTCATGCTCTGTCTCTCTCCGCCTCAAAAATAAATAAACATTTAAAAAAAAAATTTCTTCTTCTGGTCCCCTTACCCTTAATAAGTATGTGAATGACAAGAAATCTATATGAGGAGCAATACAGAGTAGTGATTAAAAGTATGGGTTCCTTAGTCTAGCTCCCTAACTTTTCTGATCCCTGTCCTTCAATTTGTCAATGCAAATTGACAAACAAGGGTTTGTTTGTAACAAACATTGGGTTTGTTGTAACCCAAACAAGATATTGTCTCTATGTTTCAATTTCCTCACCTGTAGAAATCTCATTAGATGATTACCTGTGGGAGTACCCCGGTGGCTCAGTTGGTTAAGAGTCTGACTTCGGCTTAGGTCATCATCTCACGGTTCGTGGGTTTGAGCCCCACATCGGGCTCCATGCTGACAGCTCAGAGCCTGGAGCCTGCTTCGGATTCTGTGTCTCCCTCTGTCTCTGCCTCTCCCCTGCTCACACTCTCTGTCTCTCTCTCTCTCTCTCTCTCTCTCTCTCTCTCTCTCTCAAAAATAAATAAATATTTTAAAAAATAAAAAAAATAAATTTCACATTTCAATTGGAAACAGTGAGCAGACAATGATCATACCATAGTCCAAAATTCCAACTAACTGAATAGACTTTGCAAATAAGCGTTAGTTCAGAAATTTTAGTTTTAGAAACCTAACTTTAAAGGCTGTCTTTGATAACTGCTAGCTTTGTGACCTTGGACAGTTAGTCAACTTTCCTGAGTTTCACTGTGTCATGTGTGAAGCAATGATAGTGACCATAGAGTTGTTAGGAGACCTAAATGGGATTATGCATGCAACAGGTTTATTGCAGTGGCTGACACACAATATGTACACAAAAAATATTGTTGGTATTCGCTAATCATTACCATTATTTTTTTAAAAAAATTTTAACGTTTATTTATTTCTGAGAAACAGAAAGAGACAGAGTATGAGTGGGGTAAGGGCAGACAGAGAAGGAGACAGAATCCGAAGCAGGCTCCAAGCTCTGAGCTGTCAGCACAGAGCCTGACGCGGGGCTTGAACCCACGAACCGCAGGATCATGACCCGAGCCGAAGTCTGATGCTTAACTGACTGAGCCACCCAGATGCCCCTATTGTTACCAGTATTTGGATTCTATAAGGAAGAATAAGATATAGTCTTGGTTCTTAGAAGGTTTCGAATCTACCTTGGGAGAAAAACATGTTAAAGTGAAATAATAATTTAAAGTTGACATTTCAAATTGCTAAAATAGTGAACTTGAGGGAGTGCTATTGTCATGCAAACTATACGGAAAGTCATTGCCTTGACAGGTCAGAGGGAGATGGCTTGGAATAGTTGAGATGATACTCCTTGAAAACTGTTCTCTCTCTTGCACCTGCTACTAATGATCTGTGTCTTTAAGCAAAGCACACTGCTGCTCCAGACCTCATTTTCCTCACCCGTAAAACAAAGTGGCTGGACTTGTCTAGAAATAACATTTTAGAAGTTCGTTAGAAATCTGAACAAACTGTCATCAGACCACAAACTTAGAGGAAAATCGATAAACATGGAAAGTACCAGACAGATCAAGGCAAGAATGAGTAAATCTAGCTGGTTGGAGCACACTGTCCAAGTGGGGGAAATGCTAGGAACAAAGGCAGACTGAATGCAGCTTCTGGAGGAATTCAGATGCCTTGCCAAGAGGTTTCAACGGTATTCTCTATGCAGTGGGCAGAGTTTTAGGAAGATTAATCTGCACTGGTAAGTCCGAAGGATTTGGGGCAAGAAATAGGCAGAGAGACCCATTATAAAGCTGTTATCATAGTCTAAGCTTAAACTGAACCAAGGGAGTAACAGAGAAATATAAGAACAGATAATCAAGGTATTATGAAGCCATTTGCACTTGACTGTCAATTGGATAGGACAGGCAAAGTCAAGTTGGCAGCTGATGATTGAAGATTGGAGGCCAGGAAACTGCTGATGAGTTAGGAAGGAGAACTAGTTTGGAGTAAGGGGCAGGGAATGAGGAATAGGCCTTAGAAATGTTTGATTTGTGTCATCAAAAACATAATTCAGGTAGACACATCCAAAGGACAGGCAGAGAATGGGAAAAAGGAGGTGTGACAGAACTATAAATTTGGAAGTTATCTGCACAGAAGTGATAGCTGAAATAAAATTAATAGGCAAAATCTCAAAAAGACATTAGCAAACGGCTATACCCAGTGCCATCAGCTTTACTGTTTTCTTTTTAATATTTCAAATGAAGGGAGCGTAGTATAGCTAACCTTAGTGAACGCAGTAAAATTAAAATCTTTCGTTTGGAGGATATAGTATAAGAGTTTCTTCTTTACTGTTTGCCTTCTTTATTTTACTTACTAAAGTCCACATCTTAATTTGGGTTTCTCCAAAAGCCGATTCTCGGGTAGGGATTTGGCTTTAAGTACAGTGGTTTATTTAGGAGGCTATCACAGGAAACACTATGAGGCAGTAGGGAAACAGGAAAGTAAGAGGCTCAAGTCAGTAAAAAGTGCACTGATGAGGGGGTTACCACTGTGGGCAAGTGGAACTCAAGCTTGTTGGTGACCCCCTGATGGACAATATGGAACGTGTCTCAGAATGATCCTACTCAGGAGCGAGGAAGCTGGAATATTTATTCAACAACTCATTTGCTGAGGGTATTTCTTGGGGTGTTAATTCCATAGCACTTCCAGTCTGCAAGGGGGATGTAGTCAGAGAACAGCCTCAAGCAGGGAGAAGAAGGAAATCATTGCCTTGCATTGGCACTGTCTTCAGGAGACTCCAATGTAAATGAAGGTGAAACGAAGGGCCAACAAAATCTGTTAGAATCATTTTGGTTTGTTTGTATGTCCTACACATATGGAATGAGGTGTAGTGGCATTTTCTAGGCAATAAGAAATCTCACGGTTAGGTCACTTTCATAAAGGGTAACGTCATTGTGACTTCTTAGGTTTCGAATGGACTTATATGTTATCTCCATATAGGAAATCAAATGATTACATAAATGTAAATGTTTTAAAGCAAAAGTCTGTGACAGGAGTTCATTTTTCCTTTGAAAATAAACAAAAGCATGTGTGTGCGCAGACAGATAAAAGCACCACAGTGTTTTATGTAGTCACACGTTCGAACCTTTTCTAGCCAAGAACCTTCTATTGATATCAAAAGAAGCTGTACTCACAGGATATATAGATGTGTGGAGAATGACAACCCTGATTTTGTCTTGACATGACCTTATTGGATGTGTGGATAGAGAACAATTTTCCCAGCCAAAGGAATGTAATGGTTTCTTTCTTGGCATCCGGCCATGATATTCTGATTCTAGCATGCACATAAACATTAGTCACAAGGCATAAAACGACCCAGAGATGATGATTCTGACAAACCATCTATTTCTATTAGTGTGGCCACAGACGTAAATAACCTATCGTTTCTTCAATTGTTAGGTTCGCAATCTGCTTAGTCATTCCTGACAAAGTAAAAATAGTTTTCTCGGAAGTGTGCAGAAAATGCTTTCATGTGAAAATGCGGCTTCAAACAGTATAATCACTGTGCATATAAGTGTGATATCAGTTAGCTGAGAAGGAACCACAGCCATAGATCATAAGCAGTTTGTTTTTCATTAATGTGGACCAGCTGGCAGAATATCCTGCCAGGCCCCTTAGAAGACTGGATGTGGAAATAATTATTTACCAAGGTACAAACTGACAAGATTGCTATAGTGATGGATTGGCACACACGGAGCTCATAGATGATGAATTGAAATAAGTCTTCTTCCACTAAGAGATGCCTAATATCCACATAATTTGATTTATGAATTCTTTTGCATTATGGTTGACCTGATATATTTTGCAGAACTCCATTCAAGAAAAATGAAGTAAAAAGCAGAGTCAAAATTATACGGCATAATTCAATCCAAGAGATTCCCCAAGATAGTACATGGAACTCAGACTCTCTGAATGTTTAGAATGTCGAGTGTTTCTTCATAAGGCAACGATGACCACTAATCTACCAAAACATCATTGACAAATTGTCACAGAAGGCAGATGGAGAAAGACTTTGTGAGGCTGTTCTCTAGATTCTAGAGCCATCCCAGTATATCCTATTGATACAACAGACATTTATGAACAGGTTGCTGTCAAAAAGCTACATTCTCTGAAGACAAAGTCAGCATTTATATATAAAAACACACCCACAGCAGAACGAGTTTTTCTTACTGTGCAAGATGATCTGTGGATGTAAATAAGGCATGCTAAAATACATATGTACTCAGGTTAGCGATGAGCTTTTTCATTTATAAAACTTGCATGACCAGTTCTTCTTTCCGGGTTCTAGGACCCAATTCTAATGTGTATATATGGTGGAGAGTGGGGGCGGGGGGTGTGCACAAAACCAAGCAATTCTCAAACACAAGCAGGGTGTCTGAGAATTTAACTCAATTCTCACATTATCCTCCGGGAGACAGCATCAGATTCCACAGACTAAGGACTCAGTCCTACCAGACCACCCTCCATTCCCCACCTCAGATGCTAGCCACAAGCCCCGGGCTGTTACCTGTGCCTGTGCTTCCAACCCACTGGCTACAGGTTGGAGGTTCCAAAGACCTCCTACTTAGGTTATTTGAATTTGCTAGAGTGGCTCATAGGTTTCAGAAAAAAACGCTTATTTATGTTTGCCAGTAAAGGATATGACAAAGGGGATGAGAAAATATATAGGGAGAGGTCTGGGGAAAGGGGCGGGGCTTCCATGCCCTCTGGAGGCCACCACTTACCCCAGTCTCCTGGTGTTCACCAACCCTGAAGCTCTCCACATTCAGTCCTTTTGGGTTTTTATGGAGGGTTCAAGTCAGGATCTACTAAGTCATTGGCCAGACTGATTCAATCGCTAGCCCTCTCCCCTCCAGCAAGGTCAGGGGATGGAACAGAAAGTTCTTACCCTCTAATCACAGGGCTGGTCCTCCAGCCAATCAGCCTCTACCCTGGGGTGGGGTCCAAAAGCCACCTTCGTTAACATAACAAAAGAGGACGCTCAGCCTAACATTTAAGAAATTCCAATGCCATGGGGAACTGTGAGCCACAAACCTCGGACCCAGACCAAATAAATACACTTGAGAAATATATTTTGGTCATTCAGATGACCAAATATAAATCACAATATCACAGTGCAACTGGGTAAAAACACCATACTTATCTTGATAGTAACCACATAGGAGTTTGGGCATTTTTATTTAATTCAAACCAGTCCCATTGGGCACCTGGGTGGTTCAATCGATTAAGCGTCTGACTTCGCCTCAGGTCATGATCTCAGGTTCCTGGGTTCCAGCCCGCATGGGGCTCTATGCTGACAGCTCAGAGCCCGGAGCCTGCTTCCAATTCTGTGTCTCCCTCTCTCTGCCCCTCCCCCACTGGCGCTCTGTCTCCCTCTGTCTCAAAAATAAATAAACATTAAAAAGAAATTAATTCAAACCAGTCCCTATATCCGCTTCTTGTAGATTGTAAGCGCGGTGCTGCCAGGGGGTCTGGCCTGGCTTTCTACTACTTAGAACACCTTTCAAGATTGAAGAAAAGTAACTGTTCCTTCAATGGCTGGAAGTCAATCAACCCTAATTATAGTTGACGAGGGAAAAAATAAGGACTCCGAAAAGAAGTTTGTAAAGCTTAGGTTGTATAGACGGTATTGTAAAGAGACTAAATAGCCGAGCAAGTTAATTTTCCAACCCTGGATCGTGTTTTCTAGGTAGGAGCCCTATCTCCTAGGGTCACCAGCTAGATCCCAAGACCTGACCTTTACTGCCCACCTGCTGTATTCATTAACCTTTGTCTCACATGTTTTTCTTAAGCTCTTCTTTCCGGCTTATCTCTTAACTCACACATATGGAAAATGAAACCGCCCCTGAGACCTCTGGCCAGCCTAGACCACCCAGACCCGTTTCAGCTTAACCGCCCCCCCTGCCCCCCCCACCACCACTCGAAGCTGCACAATGGACCCTGGAGTGACCTCTAAAATGACTGACAACTACCTTTACTTCATTATCATACTAAGATCTCCACCCAGGGAGGAGCACAGGCCTCATGACACAACATACAATGTATGTATAGGCATGTTTTTGGCACGACCTCATGCCCACCTCTGCATACAGTGACGAGGCTTCTCTCTCTAAACATTCATCCTAATCTTAAATAAAAGGAATGCATTCACCCTTGCTCCGGGAGTCACAGCTTTGAAAGTTATTCCCCGCGATCTCCTTATTTGCTGCAAATGAAGTTTTCTTTGTGTGACATCAGTTTCTGACTCACCAAGGAACGAACTCACGTTGGTTCGGTTATAATAGGAGCCTGAAACATCTCAAATACTGGTTGCAGCGCATTTTCTTTGGAATAAAATGAGTCAAGGAGATGGTTTCTCATATTCAAGAAGTACAGTAATCAAATACATTAAAAAAACCAGGATGTTTTTAAAGAAAAATTTGTTTGGAAAACTTTTTGATGGGATTGTTGAAGCACCTTCCTTCTCTCAGCTGTGAAAGTTTCATCTCCGATTTTATTACCTCAAAGCACACCCACAGAAAGAGTCTGTTCCTGTTTTCAAATATATTTTTGGAAGGAATCTTCCAAGATTCTATTGTCACATGAAAAGAATTAAAGGGTGTAATGATTGATAAGAGGATGTGGCTTAGGGAAAAGCCCACGAAGAATAAAAAATAATACAAATGTAAGAAAACTAAAATAAAGATAAAAGCGAGAGGAAGAGGGACTCAACAAGGCTTCTAATTATGAAGTAAAGAGGGTGGAAGAGAGAGGGAAGTTGATTTAGTAAAGCAATGATAGATAACAAAAAGATGAAGGCCTTCAAAGTGCGCTGCACTGGGAATTGGCAGAATTGGGGTCTAATCTAAGCTGTGCATTTAAGCAAATGTAGACATTCACACCACCCTTCTGTAAAATGAGGGAATATACAAAGTTAGATTTCCCTTTCAACTCAGACATACAAACTCTACAAGACTGTTCGAACATTCGGAGTTTAGTTCTCCAAGTTTTCAAATTCAGAAACAATAGTGCTCAGTCTATGGGACTGTACCGCAAATTAGGAAAAATTATTTTCCAATAAAAATGCATATAGCTACCACTTTCTTGGGCTGTATTTCAAATGCAAACTATTTTGAGTGAATTCCATTTTAAAACGTTTAAACATCTAGAGGGTTTACACTTATGTGATGACACACGAAAAAAACTTTTTTTACTTTTGATTAATCCTTCTTATGACACATAGACCTTATTTTTATCAGTTTTAAAGAGAAAGCCTGCTACATTTCCTATAGAGGCAAGGCTTCACCCAGTAGATACCATAGCCCCAAGGCCTGTACCACATTATGCAGGGTTGAGGCCTCCTGCCCTACTCTGCTCTAACTCACACGGGAGGAGTTAGACAAAATAAAACTTCCACTTACCCCAATGACTTGCTAAGCATCTTAAATGTAAATCTAATTTTGAATTGTATGTAAAATTGACTCCGAAATAAGTCTTTCATGTGGGCAAACTGAACAAATTTTGATCCTATCATATTGCCCTTCTTCTTCCACATACTTCCTTCCAGCTGCTCTCACTCTTGACGGGACCCTCAGCAAAATTCCAGAACCCTGAGATTCCAGAGAGATGTTCTGGCTTGGCCATTGATTCCACGGACAGTTGAGTCATCTCCAGAACCACTCTACCCAGGACCCACTCAGCGGTTCAAGAGTTGACATTCTGGTAACAACTAAAACTAAACTAAACTAAATCAGGGCTCCGCGTTTTCGTCAATACCAGAGGTTGCAAACTTTTTACCGGCACGACTGATGCCTCTCTTGCCTTTAAGCCCCGCGCAACCCCCCCCCGGTTTCTGTCCCATCAAACTCCAAAATCCACTCCAAACCCCTTCCCTGTGGCCGGTCTCCATGGCTACTGCTGTGGGTGGACCTAGCATCATCTGGCACCTCCGGGCCAGGAAGGCTGCCGGTCTGCTGCCTCTGCCTCCACCCTTCCCTGTAAAGTCCTGTCTCTTCTTGGCTGCCAGTGATCCTTTCAAAAATCCCATCTCTGTTTTTTTTTTTTTTAAATTATGTATCAGAATTCATTGTGATGTAAAGTTGTATGTATTTTAACAAACTCAGAGAGTCCCATCTTTACCACCCAAGGATCATACAAAACCCTTCTGTTGGCCTGGAATTCCCCTGTGCATCCCCTTTGTTGTCAATCACCACTTCCTCAGCAAGCTTGTAGCCACAATGATCTGTTTTCTGTATTTATCGTTTTGCCTTTTCCAGAACACCATATGAATAGCATCATGCAATGATGTCTTCTAAAATGGCTGTACCATTTTTTTTACTAAAACAAGCAGAGAATGAGAGTTCATGTTGGTCCACATCCTTGTCAGCATTTGGTGTTTTCAGTGGCTTTGATTTTAGCCATTCTAATGAGTGTGGTGGTATTTCATTGTTGTTTTACTTTTAAAGTCCCTGATGAGATATTATTTTGAGCATCTTTTCATATGCTTATTTGCAATCTGTACATATTCTTTGGTGGGTCATCTCTTTGGATCTTTGGCCCATTTTTAAATTGGGTTGTTTGTTTTCTTATTGTTGAGTTTTGAGGGTTCTGTGTATATTTTGTATACATATCCTTAATCAGATCTATATTTGGCAAAGCTTTAATCCCGTTTCTGCTTTGTCCTTTCATTTTCTCGAGAGTGCATTTGACAGAGCGGAAGCTTTACATTTTAATGATGTTCAACTTCTCAGTCTTTCCTTTCATGGATGTATCTAAAAAGTCATCACCAAAACCAAGGTCACTTATGTTTTCTGTCATGTTATCTTCTATGAGTTTAAAGTTTTGCATTTTACATGTAGGTCTGTCTATTTTTCACTAATTTTTGTGAACTGTGTAAGGTCTGTGTCTTTTTTGGGGGGAGAGGGCACATGGATGTCCAGTTCTTTCAGCACCATTTGTTCATGTGTTGAAAAGGCTATTCTTTCTTTTTCTTTTTCAAGTGTTTTGCTTATTTGTTTGTTTGTCTGAGAAACAAAACAGAGTGCAAGCGGGGAAGGTGCAGAGGGGGACAGAGAGAGAATCCCAAGCAGGCTCCATACTCAGTGCAGAGCTCAATGCCTAGGTTCACCTTACCGCCGCGAGATCATGACCTGAGCCGAAATCAAGAACTGGACGGTTGACCAACTGAGGAAAAGGCTATTTTTTCTTAATTGAAATGCCTTTGCTCCTTTGCCAAAGGTCAGTTGACTATATTTGTGCGGGTCTGTTTCTGGGTTCTCAATTGCGTTTCTTCAATTTGTCTGTTCTTTCATCAAAATCACACTGTCTTGATACCGTAATTTTAGAATATCTCTTCAAGTTGAGTAGTGTCAGCTTGCTGACTTTCTTCTTCTCCTTCAAATGTGCTGGCAATTCTGAATCCTTTGGCTCTCCACATAAACTTTAGAATCAGTTGGTTGCTATCCACAAAATAACTTGGGATTTTGGTTGAGATGGCATAGAATTTATAGATCAAGTTGGGAAGAAGTAATATTTTAAGAATATTGAGTCTTCCTTCCATGAACATGAAACATTGTTCCATTTATTTAGATTTCCTTTGATTTCGTCGATCAGAGTTTTATGGTTTTCCTTATACAGATATTGTACTTATTTTGTTGGGTTTCTAAAACAATTTTTAAAACTGAAATAAATTTGAAAAGATCACACTGCCCAATTTTAAGATTCACTGTAATGGTATAGTGACCAATACAGAGTGGTATTGGTTAAGGATAGACATGTATTTTAATGGAAAAGAGCAGAGAGTCCAGAAGAAGACCCCAATATGGCTCATGGAGTTTTTACAAAGGTTTAAAGACAATTAAATTGAGAAATGTTAGAGTTTTGAATAAATTATATTAGAGTAATGGAACATCTATATGCCAAAAAATCTACCTAAACCTCACCCTTTATATAAAAACAAACGCAAAATGGATCATCAAACCAAATGGTAAATTAAAAGTTATAAAATCTTTAAAAGAAAACACAGGGGGAAATTTTATGACCTGGAGTTAGGCAAACACGTATTAAACATGACATTAAGGATTTTTCATAAAGATAAAAAAAAAAAAGATATGTTAGGCTTCCTCAATATTAATTTTTTTAATGTTCATTTATTTTTGAGAGCGACTGAGTGTGAGTGGCAGAGGGGCAGAGAGAGAGGGAGACATAGAATCTGAAGCAGGCTCCAGGCTCTGAGCTGTCAGCACAGAGCCCGACGCAGAGCTCCAAGCAGGGCTCAAACTCACAGAGTGGGAGATCACAACCTGAGCTGAAGTCAGACGCTTAACTGACAGACTGAGTCACCCAGGCGCCCCAGGCTTCCTCAATATTAAAAAATATTCCTTTTCCAGGCCTGACGGCAAAGAAGGGTCCCTTCCTTTCTGCTGACCTGAGTATGGTCCCTCCGGCCAAGGCCACCAT
The DNA here is from genome assembly GCF_018350175.1 of Felis catus. Taxonomy (NCBI): domain Eukaryota; kingdom Metazoa; phylum Chordata; class Mammalia; order Carnivora; family Felidae; genus Felis; species Felis catus. The sequence goes on along the minus strand of NC_058386.1, from coordinate 116,235,481 downwards.
CTCTGGGAGACACCAGAGAAGGAAGTCAAGGGGATAAAGAAAGGTGTCCCTGCCTGATATCCAAGAACGGGGCCTCTCAGGGCTGACAGTAGGGGCAAATTTCTTTGAGGTACTGTCTGTCTGTGGTGAGAGGTTCCCTCTGTCCTTCCTCTAGGTCCTCCCCTTAATGCATGGCAGAGTCTAGGACTTCTAGCTCTGTGGAACTGAGGCCTTTTCCCTTACGAAAAATAAAAAGAAAAAAGAAAAAAGCTGCACCTCCCTCAGGCTCCCCAGATGAAAGTCCATAAGCACCACTCCCAGGGGACACTGCCTGGGACTTCCCACAGCTGACAGCAGGAACAAGGTAGGGCTGGAGCGCCCTCTATCTGTGGTGAAAGGTCCCCTCAGTCCTTCCTTTGTAACCACCCCTTGATTGCCCAGAATCAGAGGAAAAAGAAAAATGGCATTTTTTTTAAACTGTAAAATTCCTTAAAAGAAAATGAAGGGGGAAATCTTATCACTTAGAATTAGGCAAAAGTATGTCAAAAATGACACCCAAAACTTAATTCGAAAAGAAACAATGATGCATCAGGCATCTTCAATATTAAAAAAAAAATCACTCTGAGAAAGAAACTCTTAACAGCAGAAAAAGACAAGCTACAGACTGAAAAAGAAATGCAAATCATACACACATCAAAAGACCTATATCCAATATGTAAAGGGTTCTCAAAATTCAAAAATTAGAAAACAACCCAATTTTAAAAATGGGCAAAATACATCATTGGACACTTCACTAAAACTGACATACAGTTTCAGATTAGCACATGAAAAATTCTCCTCCGTGATCAGCCAATAGAGAGAAGCAAATTACAAAGACAGTAGGATGCAACATACTTTTGAGAATTGCCAAAAACTCACTGACACTAAGTGTGAGCACGGCTGAAGAACAACTTGATTGCTCGTGCACCACCCTTGTGAGTTCAAGCTTGTGCGGTCACTGTAGGCAATGACTTGGTAACTTCTTATAAATGTACACTTCACTATTTGATTCAGCAATCCCACCTGGGAGAAATAAAAATGTACGTTCACACAAAAACACACGAATGTTTATAGCATCTCTATTCACATTTGCCAAAAGCTGGAAACAACTCAAATGTCCTTCCACGGATGAGTGGATTCACAAACTGAGGTGCATCCTTATAATGGAACACTACAGACCAACGAAAAGGAATAAACTATTGAAAAATCTAGCAATTTGGTAAATTCCTTGGGCCTCACCTTGTAGTCAACCAACCACACAGACCCAAGTTCCTGGAACTATGATTTGTTTTCTGTATCTATCTTCTTACTTTTTCCAGAATGTCATGTAAATACTGTCTTCTAAATTTTAGACGGAATGTATTTTAAACAATTTATCTCATAGCTTGTTAAAATCTGACCTAAACAGAATAGTTCTTCTCTTATGTATGTCACTTTTATAATACAATGTCTCCACTTTATTTACCTGCATGAATATAAAATGTAAAGTCAAGCAATGTGAAGAGACCCATATCGTACTTGTCTGGCACTACATGTAGGTCATACAATCTTATTATCCAAGTTAATTTAATAAAATAATAAGACTTTATATCTGTATTTATCTGTTGGTTGTATTTTGAGAGTATGCTAATGGTATATCCTTAGCAGCCAGGAATCCAAATCTTAGTCTTAAAATTCTAGCAAGTCAAATCTGGCTTTGATAAAGATTTTTCCCAATTGTGTAGTGTTCTCTTACATATTCTGTTATTTATTTCATGCAATATTGAATTGTTACATAAATTTCATTGCTAGAATAATGTAATATGCACCAGCTTTTAATATTATTAAAAATATATCTTACATTAAAAAAATTGGCTGTGTATTTTTCATTCCAACCAGCAATGAATGAGAATTCTGTTAGCTCCATAGCCTCTCCTGTATTTGATATTTTCAGATTTTTGTATTTTTGTTATTGCAATTAGTATACAGTTGAATCTTGTTGAAATTTCATTTGCATTTCCCTAATGACAAACGATGTTGAGAATCATTTCAAATGTTTTTGTGATCCATATATCCTCTGTGGTGAAGTGTCTTTTTAAATCATCTACATATTTTTAAATTAATAGATCTTATTTTTCAGAGTTTTGTTAGGTTTGCAAAAACTTGATCAGAAAACAGGGAGGGTTCCCACATACCCACTCCCACTCCCGACAGTTTCCCCTATTATTAACATCTAGCAATATTGTAATACATGCGGTTAAATTCAATAAACCCATATGGATACATTACTATCAATTAAAGCCCACAGTTTACATCAGGGTTGACTCTGTGTGTCATATGTTCTACAGGACTTGACAAATGCATAATGTTATGCATCCACCACTATGTATCATACGGAATAGTTTCACCACCCTAAAACTCTTGTGTGCTCCACATTTCTGTCTCTCCAGCTCTCCCTCCCCTGAATTCTTGGTAACCACTGATCATTCTTTACTGTCTCCATATAGCTGCGCCTGTTCCAGAATATCATACAGTTGAGACGATACACTATATAGTCTTTTTTTTCATATTAAAGAAAAACTTTTGGTTCATTTGTTTATTTATTTAGAAAGAGGGTGATTGAGAGGGAGAGAGAGAAACCAAGCAGGTTCCACGCTCAGCATGGAGCCCGATGTGGGGCTCGATCCCATGACCATGAGATCATGACCTGAGCCAAAATCAAGAGTCAGACGCCTAACCTTACTGAGCCACCCAGGTGCCCCTAAAAACTTTTCATTTTTGAAAACAGACAGGATACAGTAGTAGTGAACCCCCATATACCCATTACTCAGATTCTACAATTTCAAGATTTTGATAGCACCTTATAATTGAATAAGTTCAAGACTATTTCAATTCAGCACACGTGGAAATCCTGGATGGCCTTAAAAATACTAAGATGTATAGATATCTTCGCTTACCATGTCTGTCCTAGACATCCAATCAACATGGCCAGATCCCTTCTATACATCCCTCCCTCAAATATAAGTTTCAAAGATATTTTGCGCCTTTATAAATAAAAAAAAAATTAATTATGCTAAAGTATTTATAACCAAATTTACCATTTTTACTATTTTTAAGGGTATAGTTCTGGGGCATTAAGTGCAGTCACATTGTTGTGCAACTATCATTACAACCCATCACCAGAAGTTTTTCATCTTCTCAAACTGAAACTCTTGTACCCATTAAACAATATCTCCCCATTGCCCGCAACACTTAACCCTTGCAATCACCCTTCTACTCTCTATCTTATGAATTTGACTAAGACAGGTATCTCATAGGAGGTAACATACAGTATTTATCCTATTGTGATTGGCTTATTTCCCTTAGCATAAGGTTTTCAAGGTTCATCTATGTTGTAGCATGTATTAAGATTTCCTTCTTTTTAAAGGCCGAATAACTATTCTGTGGTGTACATTTATCTGTTGATGGGCATTTGAGCTGTTTCTGCCTGTTAGCTTTTGGGAATAATGCTTTTATGTATGCAAGTGTACAAATATCTTCATGACTCACTGTTTTCACCTCTTTGGGGGTATGTACCCAGAAGTGGAATTATTGGATCATTTGATTATTTTATGTTTAATTTTTTTCTGAAACCACCATACTGTGTTCTACAGAGGCTACAGTCTTTTCCATTAATGAACACAGCATTTTTTTTTTTTTTCCGTTTATTTGGAGTGAGGGGCAGCAGAGTACCAACTGGTTGGTCTTGCTTTGGACCACCTAGTTCAGTGTCATTATTATGGTGGAAGAGGCCCAGCTTACTAATGGACCCTGGTAATACTACTCTTGGGGAAGAATCAAAGCACCACAGGTTGGGGGTTGGAAGGTCAGCTCTCTGCTTGGACCATCTATTCCTTCCCGCAGGGGAATCATTGCCTGCTTCTGCCGGGAAGGTGATGGAAGCCCAACTCCCTGCTAAGATTTGACAACATCACCCACAACAGAGAATCAGAGCACCACCAACTTCAGCCAGGCAGGGATGAATATGACTGCAGATGATGCATTTATGAAAAATTATATAGGTAAGTAAATTAAAATAAATTTATAAAAAAGAAAATATAAAATGAATTGCTTGTAAAAAAAAAAAGCCCCAAGGTTTTAAAGAGTCTTGATCATAGGAGAAGGCCACCTACTTAACACATTTCCCTCATTTTAATCGGAAATGAAACAAAATGAGCTTTCCTGTGACCTTTAGGGATAATTGTGTGGATTTCCGCAAATGACTGATTGCTGAAAGCACATAAGCTCATGTTTTTTGGCCTTAGAGGAGCCCGAGACTTCCTTTGTGCATATGGGTTCTTTAATCTTACAGAAAAAACAGCTGCATGCCCTTTGACATTTTCTGATGACAGCAGACTTCGGTGCTATTGTTCCTTTTTCTCTATTAAGTAATATAACCAAGAAATATCGAGAGTGGCATATATGTTTCCCTGAAAAACCTTAAGTGTTTGAATGCATGAAGTGTAATAGTCATTCAAAATGGTAGTTAATATTCCTGCCAGAATTATTCTAAATGTATACTGCCCCCTGACAGTAGTCACTGAGTGCATAATCATTCATTAATCACACTTTTTTTTTTCAAGATACACAGTCTAAGAATCTACTAGGTGCTCAGGACACATCAGTGAAAATCCCCTACCCTTTGGGACTACATATTATAAGGGAGAGTAATACAATTAACACACAAGCCAGATACTTTCATAGAGTCATAAGTATTATGGGGGGAAAAAGGTAAGTAAATAAAAAAAGATGGGGTGAGACTGGGGCCTCTTTCAGGCAGGGTGTCGAGAAAGTCTCTGAGTGGGTGACACTGAGCAGAGACTTGAATAGTGGGGAAAAGAGCCATCTGAAGTCCGGGGCAAGAGCATTTCAGGCAGAGAGAAACCAAGGATAAGAGCCCTGAGGCAGGAACAACCTCGACATGTTAAAGGAGCTGGAAAGTTCTTGTCTGCCTGGAGAAGCAGGCGATGGGGAGAGAGTGGGAGGAGGGGAGTCCAGGGGGAAGCAAGAACCAGAAGAAGCAGGGCCGTGTCGGACACGGAAGGCGTGCGCATTGCATTCCTGTTATAAGAAGCTACCACAGACCTTTGAAAAGGGAAATGGACTAGAATTCTCTTCTGAATTCCTTATATGGGATTCTCTGCAGATCTCGCATCATATTCACGATATTTCCAATGGTAAAAAATAGTCATGCTTTGAGGATGGCCTTTGTGTTTGAAAAACTATTTTATGCTTAAGGCTACCGCTACTAGCTAGCCCCCAAATATTGCCATTTCGTGGATAAATGTGTTTTGCTTTTAAAACGAGGAGAAGATTTTTCTAGTGTCACTATTAGAGTCAACTCTAGCAGACATGGCCAATTAAAGTCACTTTGACAGATAGTTACTGGATGTTTTCTAAGTGGCAGTGTGCTATTATACATTACAGGAAAGAAGATACACGAGGCACAAAAGTACACAGATACTGAAAACAGAGGTCAGAACCCAAATGCTATAGGACAGGTACCAGTGGCTAGACATTTTCTGAAGAGAAAGAAGTTCGAGCTTCTGGAGAGCAAGAGGGATCAGGAAAGGGTCTATGATAAGACAGACGGGTGTTTGGCCTAAGTCTTTAAGGTGGGGTAGGACCTTGAGAAGAGAAAATGGTAATTCTCTGAAGATGTGCATAGAAGGCAAAGAAAAGCTCCAGGGGCTGGATTATAACGTTAGGGGGAAAGACGGGAAATATTCCATTGGTAAGGTAGTTGTGAGATGGACTCTGAAGGACCTTGAGTATCATGTCAAATGATCCGTTTTTAGTTTCTCAGGCAATAAGAAATCATGGAATGTTTTTGAGTAGGGGGGGGGGGCATCAATGCAATACTCCTTGAAACGATAAACATGGCAGTAGTATAAAATGGATTAAGGCAAGGAGCCCAGACAGCAGGCTGATGTTGTAGATGAGGCAAGTGGAAGCATGAGTCTGGACTAGTGTGGTGTTCACCAGAAAAGGGAAGGAGGCAGAAGTAGCAAAAGATTATCACGACTGCTGACAATCAGATCAGAAGATGGGAAAGGAAGCTCTCAGATTACTTTAAAATGTTCACTCGGATAAGATTCCAATTTATCATAACCAAGAGAGCCCAGCATAAGTCGGGCTGTAGTGAAGGTCTGTGTTATTCAGGGAGAAGTTGGCTTCAGTTTGGGACTCAGTGTCTCCAACAAGATGACAGAACATCTAACATCTTTGCTATGTTCTCTCTCTAGAAACTGAAACTGCCGAACGTGCAGCGTACAATAGAATAGTTACGAGCCTGGGCCCTTTGCGCAGAATGCACCAGTTCAAATCCAAGCTCAGGCACTTGCCGGATCTGTGATTTGGGCAAATGAGGTGGCCTCTCTGTCCCTCAATTTCTGTGTCTGTAAAATAGAGAAAATAATTTTATATATCTCAATGCTTGTTGTGAGGATTGTGTACACACATATACAAACATACATATGCATGCATATGTGCAAATCATATATTGTAGAGGATATACAGTTATATGTAATATATATTCTTTATATATAATATGTGCCAAATATTAATTAAATTTTTTTAAATGTTTAGTTTTGAGAGAGAGAGTGAGACAGAGCGTGAGCAGGGGAGGACCAGAGAGAGGGAGACACAAAATCAGAAGCAGGCTCCAGGCTCCGAGCTGCCAGCACATAGCCCAACGCGGGGCTCGAACTACAAACCGCAAAAACATGACCTGAGCCTAAGTTGGATGCCAAACCGACTGAGCCACCTGGGCGTCCCCAAATATTAATTATACATACACATTGTATCCTTACAAGAAACCTAGGAGGTATATATCTTATAAGATATGGCATAGTGTTGACAGACTATATATGTATATGTACATTATAATATATATGTTACATAACTACTCACACACTGTTTCTTATTAGAAGACTCATAAATAGGAGAGGAAGAAGGAAATATTGTCATTAAAGGGTAGAGGAAGAACAGTGAGAAAGAGATACAGAAATAGCTGAGGAGAGGAATGCAAAATTCCTCTGAGAATTCCAGTCAAATGAGGAAAGAGTGAAGGATGCTGGGTTTGGAAATCAGAAGGTCCGTGGTGACTTTAGTAGATTGCTGGAAGCCGAGCTGTCCCAGCCTGAGTGGCAGGGCCCAGGCTGTGGACGGATTGGTGACTGCAGGGCGGCCCGCCGACAGGGAAGCTTCTGGTCCTCCCGCTTTTAGGTAATTCGGCCTTAAAACTATCTGGGGTATTGCCTGTTGGGGAATTGCGCTCGGCAGGCCCCCTGGGAAAAGAACCGTTAGAGAAGAAAATAAGGTTCCGTAAGAAACTGTGCGGCCTTACGTTTAGCCCTTGCCATTCCCTATGGAGACTCCTCTACTTGCAGGAAGGAGAGCCTCATGCAATTGCCAGCAAAGGCGGCCAACGAAGGAGAGACATATGGATCCAAAAGCCCCACTCCGGCAACTAAGGAGTGTATCTCTGGGCACAGGTGACTTCAGCTCCTAGGCCCACCCGGCCCCCCAGAGGCATTCCAGATGATGACTGAACCTAGTCTGTTAAGGTACAGAATGGTTCATTGGTTCCTAGGTGCATTGTCTCTCTGAGAATGTGTGAGGCGTAGGTTTCTAAGGCTTTTTCGGCCCCTTTCTGGCACCTCGGACCGAGGCAAACACATTGTTCTTCTGGCCTCGAGTGGTTAGGAGGTCATGTCCCTGTCACTGTTCCACTTGAGGTGTTGAGAAGTGGAGGGCCTTTCACGAGAACAGCAAAGCAAATGCTTTGTAGATTATAGATAAATGCAGATGCATAATGGAATAATGTAAGAAATTAATCTATAATCAAAGGGTATGTGGGAGTGTTAGGGGAAAATCACCATGTCATTTCTTAAAGGTTGTGTACACATAGGAACATTTTCAAAATTAGGAAATGTTAGAAAAACATAGATGACGTATGTTACAAGGAAATCACTGGCATACATAATGCCACGTTTACTGCAATAAAGGGGCCAGTTCAACACACTGCTGTTGTCTGTGGCCATTTTTATTTTTTCTTTTATTTTGGTTTTTTATTTTACCTTTTTATTTTAGTTTTTTATTTTAGTTTTGTTTTATTTTCACTTTTTCGCCGACACCGTTCATCCTTCGGGAACCCCTGGACCTGCTGGAGCTGGACTCCGGCAGTAGATCAGTTTCAGTAGAGTGGCGTGGATACAAGTCAGATTTCCAAAGGATAATGAGGTACGTGCTGAGAAAGGACAGAAAATAAATTGACCTTTTTGTGAGGTTGATCCTGGAAGTGTGGATCAATCAGAAAATATTCTGTGTTTCTTTGAAAAAGAGATAGTTGATTGAAGAAGACATAAAAAAAATGGAAAAATATTCCATACTCATGGATTGAAAGAACAAGTATTGTCAAAATGTCGATACTAGCCAAAGCAATCTACATATTCAATGCAATGTCTATCAAAATAACATCAGGATTCTTCACAGAGCTAGAACAAACAATCCTAAAATTTGTATGGAACCACAAAAGACCCTGAATAGCCAAAGCAATCTTGAAAAAGAAAACCGAAGCTGTAGGCATCACAATCCTAACCTTCAAGATGTATTACAAAGCTTAATCATCAAGACAGTATGGTACTGTCACAAAAACAGACACTTGGATCAATGGAACAGAATAGAGAACCCAGAAATGAACCCACAACTAATTGTATGGGCAACTAATCTTTGACAAAGCAGGAAAGAATATCCAATGGAATAAAGACAGTCTCTTCAGCAAGTGGTACTGGGAAAACTGGACGGCGACATGCAGAAGAATGAACCTGGACCACTTTCTTACACCATTCACAAAAATAAACTCAAAATAAATTAAAGTCCTAAACGTGAGACAGGAAGCCATCATAATCCTCAAGGATAAAGCAGGTAAAAACCTCTTTGACCTCGGCCACAGCAACTTCTTACTCAACACGTCTCTAGAGGCAAGGGAAACAAAAGCAAAAATGAACTACTGGGACCTCATCAAGATAAAAAGCTTTTGCACAGTGAGGGAAACAATCAGCAAAACTAAAAGGCAACTGATGGAATGGGAGAAGATATTCGCAAATGACATGCCAGATAAAGGGTTAGTATCCAAAATCTACAAAGAACTTATCAAACTTGACACCTAAAAAACAAATAATCCAGTGAAGAAATGGGCAAAAGACATGAATAGACACTTTTCCAAAGAAGACATGAAAAACATGATGCTCAACATCACTCATCATCACAGAAATACAAATTAAAACCACAATGAGATACCACCTTACACCAGTCAGAATGGCTAACATTAACAACTCAGGCAACAACTCACAAAAAACCCAACTCAGGCATTCTCTGTTGGCGAGAATGCAGAGAAAGGGGATGTCTTTTGCCCTATTGGTAGGAATGCAAACTGGTGCAGCCACTCTGGAAAACAGTATGGAGATTCCTCAAAAAGTTAAAAATAGAACTACCCTATGACCCAGCAATTGCACTACTAGGTATATATCCAAGGGATAAAGGTGTGCTGTTTCGAAGGAACACATGCACCCCCATGTTTATAGCAGCACTGTCAACAATAGTCAAAGTATGGAAAGAGCCCAAATGTCCATCGATGGATGAATGGATAAAGAAGATGTGGTATATATATACAATGGAGTATTAGTCACCAATCAAAAAGAATGAAATCTTGCCATTGGCAACTACGTGGATGGAACTAGAGTATATATGCTAAGTGAAATAAGCCAAAGAAAGACAAATATCATATGATTTCACTCATATGTGGAATTTAAGATACAAAACAGATGAAGAAAAGGGAAGGGAAGCAAAAATAATATAAAAACAGGGAGGGGGACAAAACAGAAGAGACTCTTAAATACAGAGAACAAACTGAAGGTTGCTGGAGGGGCTGTAGGTGGGGGGGTGGGCTAAACGGGTAAGGGACATTAAGGAGGACACTTGTTGGGATGAGCACTGGGTGTTATACGTAGGGGATGAATCACTGGAATCTACTCCTGAAATCATTATAGCACTATATGCTAGCTAACTTGGATGTAAATTAAAAATAAATAAATATGTATATATATGAAAAAGAGCTAATTGAGCATTTTTTTTAACGTTTATTTATTTTTGAGACAGAGAGAGACAGAGCATGAAAGGGGGAGGGTCAGAGAGAGGGAGACACAGAATCTGAAACAGGCTCCAGGCTCCGAGCTGTCAGCACAGAGCCTGACGCGGGGCTCGAATTCACGGACCGCGAGATCATGACCTGAGTCCAAGTCGGCCGCTCAACTGACTGAGCCACCCAGGCGCCCAAGCATTATTTTTTAAATGTTTATTTATTTTGAGAGAGGGAAAGAGAGCACGCATGAGCGGGGGACAGGCAGAGAGAGGAAAGAGAGAGAATCCCAAGCAGGCTCCGTGCTGTCAACGAAGAACCCAATTTGGGGCTCCATCTCACAAACCATGAGATCATGACCTGAACCAGAATCAAGAGTCAGATGCTAAACTTACTGAGTCACCCAAGTGCCCACAGAATATGATTTTCATGTAATTACTCACTCATATGTAAAGCCATGAGGGTGACTAGACTTTCTCTCTTTTATGATATAATGGGGAACATTGGCCAAAAACCATTGCCACTGGAACTGTAGGCCCATTTTCCACATCCAAAGAGGGACTCTCAGGTATGTGGACCTGCTTCCCTTGGAGTTACAAGTATTTACTGACCTCCCAGTGTAAGCCAAGGAGGGAAAAAAGTATGGACTGATGGGAAGTTGTGGTGGATATATGGAAGCTGGACAGAAGTGTGGAGAGCTGGATTGGCCCAGTTGTTCTGGAAGCTGGGATGAAACTCTAAAGATAATCTACAATAAAAGGCACCTTTACTCATCTCACAAACGCTCACCTATAGGCCTATACCTTGTGGACTCACACCATTGATTACAGATAAGCAGACAGAGATTCTTCTGGCGGATTTTAATTGTGGAACCTAGCTTCCTTATCGATGCCCAAACCTCCTGACTTTTTCACAACTACAGTATAATGTTTTTATTATTTAGCCTAAGAGTTCGTGGGAGCTTTGGCTTGATTTAAGCACATATCAAGGTTCTGTGATCCCCTGAAATTGTATGAAAAATTCAGTGCATGAACTACTGGTTGTCTGGATGATTTTCATGAAATTCTCCAAGGGACTCCTGACTCAAAATGTTTGGAACGACTGGGCAGATCCACTGAAGTTTTTTTTATTTATTTATTTTTTAATTTATTATTATTATTTTTTTAAATCAGGGCCAGAGTCTTTACACTTGCATTAACTTCTCTTGGCTCTTCCTGGCATAGACATAACAGTAATGAGAGCCAAATTATAATATAATTTTATTTCAAAACTCCTCCCTCAGTTGGTGATATTCAGTGGATCCAAAATTAAGGTACAGGGAAGGACTCCACCCTCTTTTTGAAATATATTAAAATTTCCACTCTGGAAAGTTTCTGAAACTTTAGTGGAAACATGCTGAAATGTTGTAGAAAGATCTTCTATAAGCCCTAAAATTAACTATTTTCAATTTAGCTACTAAATTTTTTTTTCAACGTTTATTTATTTTGGGGACAGAGAGAGACAGAGCATGAACGGGGGAGGGGCAGAGAGAGAGGGAGACACAGAATCGGAAACAGGCTCCAGGCTCTGAGCCATCAGCCCAGAGCCTGACGCGGGGCTCGAACTCACCGACCGCGAGATCGTGACCTGGCTGAAGTCGGACGCTTAACCGACTGCGCCACCCAGGCCCCCCAATTTAGCTACTAAATTTGCCTCATCTCTGGTCATGATCAGCTTTCTTCCGGCTCTGCAACTCCCTCACAAAGGTATGCTCCATTGTCTAACATCATCAATATTTGGGCTTATTTTTCCCCTCTCACATTTCTGAACAACCAAAGCCAACTAACAAAAATGGATTTATCCAGCCACAAGATCACAAGGTCATGGGTGCATCTCTCATAAATGCTGGGCCAAGGGCCAGGCCTGATGTGCATCTAAAACATCTGGGACCCACTAGAGCACTCTCCACAGTGCTGTACTGAGCACTGATCAATACTGTTATTGGTCCAGATAGTCTTGTTTGGAAAACATCCACTGATATTCTAGCAGCTAACTTGGATGCACACTGTCTGCTTTTTCTTTCAACGTCTCCCATAGTTCTATTTCAAATATGCTTATAGAAAACATTCAACCCATAAATGAGAGAATAGAAAGAAAGATACAGTTCCAAAGCTTTCTCTTCCTTGTGCATGGATTTTAGAGGATAACATAAGCCCTAAAATTAACTATTTTCAATTTAGCTACTTGTTCTATACATGGTTCATGAAATGGATATGAGACTTTAAAAGCATCAGCTTCATGTTGCTTGTTACATTTTGTACCTGTGTATGATTGAAAAGTGAATTCCCTTGAGATTATAAGTTGCAGAATATATTAGGAACCAGGCATTTTGCTAGATGAGGGATTGATTTTTCAAACTTTAACCAAAATGAAACTTACTATTCATTTAGTCTTATTCCACATATGTTGGCGATATTAACACCAACGACAGTGTCATGCACACATTATAAGCCTAACAAAAAGCTGGTAAATGAACAGAAGGACTACATTGAATCCACTAGGCATAGATCTTATACTAAGGCCTCCCACCAAATTAAAGAATACTTCCCTCAGGGATTTTTAAAGATTTCATTCTAGATAGGTAGTTTGACTTGTATAGTTAATATTTTATCATTTTTTAAAGCATACTAGGGCTTTGTTATGGCTCTGAAGGATCTAGAAAATGTTCGCTTGTTCTTGAAATACAGTCTCAGTTCCCAACTGTTTTTCATTAACTAAATATTTAGGGAACAAATAAATAGCTCAATGGATGAATACTTATTAATTATCAATATCTGACTGACAGGATGTTCTAGAAACAAGAGCTCTCAACTGAGAGGTATTAAATCAACTCTCCCATCAACTGCAAAAAGGTCATTCCATCTTCATGTCCTCAGCTTCTACATTGTTAACCTGAGAGCATTGTGCCTAATTAAAGAAAAGAAAAGTGCACAGGGCATAGTAGTAGATAACATACATCTCCCCCCAAGAAAACCTGTTTTATGGTCACAGACCACTCATTTTGTCTTGTAGTTTCTATTGTACATTGTTGGATTAGGGGACAGGTGATTACAGAATGTTACTTACCTTATCACCTAGCAAAATTGTACATATGTCCCTGAGAGTGAGATCACTCAAACTCTAGATGTTCCTTAACTCTGGTTTTCTGGAATGCTGGTACTTGCTTCTTGAATGCTTAAAGAGTTCGACTGTTTCCTCCTACAGGGGAGGAAACAGACACCAAAAAACCATAAGATACCTAGGAATAAACCTAACCAAACAGGTAAAAGATCTGTACTCTGAAAACTATAGAATATTTATGAAAGAAATTGAAGAAGACACAAAGAAATGGAAAAGCATTCCATGCTTATGGATTGGAAGAACAAACGTTAAAAAGCTTATACTACCCAAAGCAATCTACACATTTAATGCAATTCCTATCAAAAGTCTACCAGTATTTTTGGCAAGGCTAGACAAAACCCAAAATTTGTATGCAACCACAAAAGACCCTGAATAGCTAAAACAAACTGGAAGCATCATGATTCTGAATTTCAAGTTATATTATAAAGCTGTAGTCATCAAGACAGTATGGTACTGGCACATAAGCAGACACATAGATCAATGGAACACAACAGAAAACTCAGAAATGGACCCCCAATTATATGGCCAACTCAACTTCAACAAAGCAGGAAAGAATATCTAATGGAAAAAAAAGACAGTCTCTTCAACAAATGGTGTTGAGAAAACTGGATGGCGAACATGCAGAAGAATGAAACTGGGCCACTTTCTTACACCATACACAAAAATAAATTCAAAATGGGTGAAAGATCTAAATGTGAGACAGGAAACAGTCAAAGTCCTAGAGAAGAACATAGACAACAACCTCTTTGACCTTGGTCACAGCAACTTCTTACTAGGCAAGTCTCCAGAGGCAAGGGAAACAAAAGCAAAAATGAACTATTCGTACTTCATCAAGATAAAAAGCTTCTGCACAGCAAAGGAAACAAACAAAACTGAAAGTCAGCCTATGGAATGGGAGAAGGTATTTGAAAGTAACAGATCTGATAAAGGGTTAGTATACAAAATCTATGAAGAACCTACCAACTCAACACCCAAAAAACAAGTAACCCAATTAAGAAATGGGTAGAAGGCATGAATAGACACTTTTGCAAAGAAGACATTCAGATGGGTAACAGACACGTGAAAAGATGTTCAACATCATGCAACATCAAGGAGATACAAATCAAAACCACAATGAGATAGCACCTCACACCTGTCAGAATGGCTAACATTAATAACATAAGAAACAACAGGTGTTGACGAGGATGTGGAGAAAGGGGAACCTTCTTGCACTGTTGGTAGGAATGCCCACTGGTGCAGCCACTCTGGAAAACAGTATGGATAGTCCTCAAAAAATTAAAAATAGAACTATTCTGTAACCCAGGAATTGCACTATTAGGCATTTATCCAAAGGATAGCAAATGCTGATTTGAAGGGGCACATGTAGCCCAGTGCTTATAGCAGCACTATCAACAACAGCCAATGTACAGAAAGAGTCCAAATGTCCATCGACAGATGAATGGATAAAGAATTATATATATCAGTGATGCATTACTGAATTCTACTCCTAAAACCAATATTTCACTATATGTTAACTAAAATTTAAATTACAAAAAAACAACAAAAAAGACAAGGGCATCTGGGTGGCTCAGTCAGTTTAGTGCCTGCCTTCAGCACAGGTCATGATCTCACATTTTGTGAGTTGGAGTCCCACTCAGGCTGGCTGCTGTCAGCGCTGATCCTGCTTCAGATCCTCTGTCAACCCCCCCCCCCCACACACTCCTTCTCCACTTCTGCTCTCTCAAAAATAAATAAACATTTAAAACAAAACAAAGCAAAAATAAAACAAAAAAGGGGTCCAATTCACAATGACCACTTTTACTCATGAATTTATCTCTCCTCATTTCTTCTCAAACTCTTACCTCAAAACAATCACAAAGCCCTAGCCTGCATGACACTTTTCTTTTACTTCCTTTCTCTTTCTTCTCTCATCCCACAACACACATAAAAGAGCCCAGAAATCTTTCTTACCAAAACAAGAAAGGAAAGAGAGAAATTTAGCACAGAAGACAATTTTCTTTAAGGGGAGTAACCCAGATGTTGTCCCTACCATATAAAATCAAAAGTAAATCAGTAGATAAGAGGCAACATCAAAATATTACCAAAATCTAATACACATACACACACATACACACACACACACAGAAATATTACTCAGCCATTACAAAGGATGAGATCATGCCATTCACAACAACATGGATAGAACTAGAGGGTATAATGTTAGATGAATAAGTCTGACTGAGAAAGATAAATACCATATGACTTCACTCATGTGAAACCTAAAACAACAACAACAACCCACAAGTGAGTTAACAAAAAAAAAAGCAGAAATCAGACCTGTAAATACAGAGAACAAATGGATGGTTACCAGAGAGGAGAGGGTAGGGGGATGCGTAAAATGGGTGAAAGCAAGTGGGAGATACAGGCTTCTACTTACGGGATGAACAAATCACAAGAATAAAGATCACAGCATAGGTAATATAGCCAGTGACACTGCAGTAGTGTTGTATGGTGACGGAAGGTACTTACACTTGTGGTGAGTACAGCATAACATGTAGAGAAGCTGATTTGTTATGTTGTGCACTTGAAACTGATGTAGCAGCGTGTGTCAACTATACTCAAATAAAATTTATTTTAAAAACCACATTACCAAAATCTGAATTACAGATGAAAGACAGATAACTAAAAATGGGTGTATTTAATCTTTTCACAAGATGTTCATAAACTGCACAAAAAAATATTGATTGAAAGTTGGTTTGCCAATAGATGTTTGCTTCAAGGTGCTAGCATTTGTCTAATGACTTTAGTGTCTTATGACATTGTATTCACACCTAAGACAAGGGGAGTATATAATCTTAATCAGTGTTCATTGAAGGCCGTGTGATGCAAGGGAAATTGACATGGTTTCTGCAGCCAGAACGATCAGAATTTTAGCTTTGCCACTCATTAACTTGGCATTCGTAACAAAAAAAATTAACGTCTGTTTCTTCCTTTTTATAACTGTCATCATGCCACCTATTTCAGGAATTGCCTTTAAAGTTACAAATAATATGTGAAAATCAGAACAGATTTATAATAAGTAAAGAGATGGGTTTAGTAATTTAAAAAATTGCACAAAGCCCAGGTCAAGATGGCTTCATTACTGAATTCTACCAAAGGTTTAAAGAATTAAGTCCAATCTTTCAGAAAATATTCCAAAAAAACAATGATGAAATACTGCCTCGTTCTATGAAGGTAGTATTATCCTGGTAACAAAACCAGATAAAAACATCATATGAAAAGAAAACCGCAGGCCAATACCTCATGTAAATATAGATTCAAAAATACTAGCAAATAAATTCCAGCAATATATATGAAACATAATACACCATAATTAAGCGGGATTTATTTCAGGAAATCAAGGTTGGCCTGACATCAAAAACAAATTAATGTAGTGTATCATATGAATAGAATAAAAAACACGAAACACATCATTATCTCAAGAGATGCAGAAAAAGCATTTGACCTAATCCAATGACTGCTAACAGACACAGAGTTGCCTTTGAGGTGATGAAAGTGGTGTAGAATTAGATAGTGGTGATGGTTGCACAATCGTGTGAATATACCAACAACTACCAAATTGTATACTTCCAATTGTGAATTTTATGGTACATAAGTAATGTCTCAATAAAAACATCAACCTCATTTAAAAACATGAAGTTTGGGGCGCCTGGGTGCCCTGAGTGTCTGACGTCAGCTCAGGTCATGATCTCACGGTTCATGAGTTCGAGCCCCTCGGTGTCTGTGCTGACAGCTCAGAGCTTGGAGCCTGCTTCAGATTCTATGTCTCCCTCTCTCTCTGCCGCTCCCCTATTCACACTCTGTCTCTCTCTGTCTCAAAAATAAACACTAAAAAATTTTAAAAACATTAAGTGCAATCTACATAATACAAAGCAAAATTATAGTTCAGTGTTGGCATTAAAGAAACAAATTCAATAGTCTGGGTGGAGGGATGGGTGAAATAGGTGAAGAAGATTAAGAGGCACAAACTTGCAGTTATGAAATAAATCACAGAGAAGAAAAGTACAGCACAGGAAATATAGTCAATACTATTGTAATAACCTATGGTGATAGATGGTACTACATTTACATTGGTGACCACTGAGTAATGTATGGAGCTGTTGAACCACTATGTTGCACCCTTGAAATGAATACTGCTTGCATGTCAACTATGCTTTGATAATAAAAATTAAAGGGGCGCCTGGGTGGCCCAGTCAGTCAAGCATCTTACTCTTGGTTTCAGCTCAGGGCACGACTTTACGCTTTGTAATATTGAGCCAGGCATTGGACTCAGCACTGACAGTGCAGAGCCTGCTTGGGATTCTCTCCCTCTCTCTCTGCCCCTAACCTGCTTGTGCGCACACTCTCTCTTTGTCGCTCTTTCAAAAATAAAAATAAAAATAAAAATACCCAACAATCTGATGCAATTAATAGAAATTAAAAAAAAAATAATACATGGGAAGTGGCAAACAACGCACGGCACACAGTGAGTGTTCAAGTTCTAATGACAATTCTTCTTATCTCTTTTTTAAGTGTTTATTTATTTTTTTGGAGGGGAAGGGCAGAGAGAGAGAGGGAGAGAGAGAATCCCAAGCAGGCTCCGCACTGTAAGCACAGAGCCTGATGTGGGGCTCGATCTCATGAAACATGAGATCATGACCTGAGCCTAAATCAAAAGTCGGATGCCTAACCGACTGAGACATTCAGGCACCCCACTTTTTGTTTTCTCTTGATACACCGCTATGACAAATACTCTTCAATGATTTAGATAAAAACTCATCCCAATATCCAAGAGTCCAACTGTCACAGAGGGTTCCAATGGGTAATTGGAAGTGATGAAGAAATGAAAAGTGAAGCACCTCATAAGTTGGAATCATGATTAACCCCTTTTTTACCAAGTATGTCAAGCCTCAGTTTATCATAATTAATCCTACTTACCTCTTCTAATTTTTGGATGAGTGTGCAGAATATTAATTTTTCTTTACATATTTGGTAAAATTCACCATGGAAGTTATTTGGGCCTGGTCTTTTCTTTGTAGGTGGTTTATTGATTAGTAATTAAATCCCATGTTTTAGGTTTATTCAATTGATTAGTAATTAAACCCCATGTTTTAGGTTTATTCAGATTTTGTGTTTCTTCTCGAGTCAGGTTCAATAGTTCATGTCTTTCTAGGCATTTGTCAATTACATCTAAATGTTCTAATTTGTGGCACACCTGGGTGGTTCAGTCGGTTAAGCATCCAACTTCAGCTCAGGTCATGATCTTGTGGTTCGTGAGTTCGAGTTCCATGTCAGGCTCTGTGCTGAGAGCTCGGAGCCTGGGGCCTGCTTCCTATTCTGTGTCTCTGTCTTTGCCCTTGCCCCACTCACGCTCTGTTTCTCTCTCTCTCTCTCTCAAAAATAAAAATAAACATTAAAAAATTTTAAAAAAATGTTCTAATTTGTTAGCCATAATATTTTTCCTAGTATTCTCTTATAATCCTTTTAATTTCTGTAAGGTCAGTAGTTATGCCCAGTCTTTCAGCACTGATTTTGGTAATCGGTGTCTGTTATAGTTAATTGTATATATTTGGTTGGGCTATAGTGCTCAGATATTTGGTCAAACGTTATTTTGAATGTTGCAGAAAAAAATGTTTTTGAGGAAATTAACATTTAAATTGGTGAATTTTGAGTAAAGCAGATTACCCTCTATAACGCATGTGGTCTTCACCCAATGAGTTGAAGGCCTTAATAGAAAAAAGTTTGATCTTCCCCAAGCAAAGACTTCTGCCAGCAGACTACCTTTCAACTTGGACTCCAGTTCTTTTCTGAGTTTCCACAGTCATGTGAGCTAAACTCTGAAAAGAAATAAATGTGTGTGTGTGTGTGTGTGTGTGTGTGTGTGTACATATATATTTTTTTCCCTCAAATATTGGTTTTCAAAGAACCAATTTCAAGTTTTGGTTTCTAAAGGGCCAAACTTTGGTATTATCAATCTTCTCTATTGATTTTCTCTTTTTTCTTATATTAACTTCTACGTGATCTTTATTTCTTTTTTTCCTGTTTGTTTTGTGTTTAGTTCTTTTTCTAATTTCTTGAGGAATATGCTTAGGTTAATTAATGTGAGATCTTTCTTCTTTTCTAATAAAGGCATTATAGCTATAAATTTCCCTGTAAGTACTACTTAAGCTGGACCCCACAAATTCTGATTTTTTAAAAATTTTTATTCAGCTTACAACATTTTCCTAATTCCTCTTGTGATTTATTCTTTGGCCAAAAGCATCTGTTTTGTTTATCTTCCAATTAGTAGTGTATTTCATAAGTTTCCTTCTGTTGTTGATTTCTAATTTAATTCATTGTGTTAGGAGAACATACTCCTCAATATTGTCCATTCTTCTTATTAGAATAATCAGTCTCCTGTGAAGTATTTGCTATCCGTTACAAGGTCTACACTGTGGCAGTGAATAAGAAAGTCCATCCAGAGACACATATGCACATCTTCAGAATGTGTCACATTGGGATAATTCCTTATTTCAGATTACGTGGCTTATCAAGACTTGAGTAAGGTTGCTGAATGAAATGTTCTGTAAGTTAATGAAATTATTTGAATGCAACTTAGAAAATTCAGCTACATTGCTTTGGATTGAAATAGGTGAAGGAGGGTAAGAAAGTCTGTTTCCTTCTAATGCTATAGCCTCAGAATCCCAAGAGTGTCTTAGAACACAATTGGACATCACTAGAATAGAGGATACCCAATATAAGGCCTTTTGCCTAAATCCTATGATTCTAAAATTCATCCGGCATATGATATAAGTAAGTGGGATTTTATTCAGGTATTCTCATACGGTAAACTGCCATTTATTGATCATATATTATATAATGCAGTGTGGTAATCTTTTTATTATTTTTCATTCTACATAATCCCATAAACCCAATGAGTCAGATAGTATTATCACTGTCTTATGAATGAGGAAAATGAGACTCGGATTTGTCCAAAGGAAATGAACTCCAGCTTTCTGTGAAATGAGGGTAATATGATCTACTTCAGAGGAACAACTAAAGATAGCAACAACAGAAGTTGTCCATAATTTAACAATGGAGCTGATGGGAAGAAAAACTGTCATATCCTATATAAAGTCAATGGCAAAACTTAAGTACAGAAACCTAGATTCCTGGTGTTCCAGGTCACTCTAACACTCATTTGTACGGTAAGATGTTTTTGAACCAGGGTAGAACTAAGATACTGTAAAAGTATATTATGAGGTTTAGTCAGTGTTGTTGTGGTTTTGGAGTACAACAGTACCAGAGAAGCTAAAATAAATCAGTAAAGCAGGGGCTATGGGTTAAGTGAGGTGCTGCAAGTCTGAGAATTCAGGCAGCTTGAGTGGATATACTATTAACTATTTTCATTTCGCTTTCCTGTCAGGATCCCATAACAAGGCAAGACTGCTAAAAACGAGGGTGGGGGAGGTCTTACTACCCAGAGAGTTTTTGCAAAGCATTGAGACTTGCATATAGTAGAAACTCACTTACTATTGGTTCCCATCACCCAGTTCCCATCTTAGGTCAGAGAGTTAGATATGCAATGAAGCATACAAGAAAGCCATTGTAGCTTTTTGAATCGAAGGGTACATCATCTCATCAGTTGGAAAACGAGTGGAAAGTAACCAGAACACACTCATGAAAGCACGGGAGTGACAGGGACTTAGAAATACCTGGCGGGGAGGTGCCCGGATGGCCCAGTCGATTGGCCTGACTCTTCATTTTGGCTCAGGTCATGATCTCACAGTCTGTGAGTTCGAGGCTGTATCGGGCTCTGCGCTGACAATGTGGAGCCTGCTTGGAATCGTCTCTCTCTCTGCCCCTCCTGCCCCTCTCTCAAAATAAAGAAATAAACTTAAAAAAAAAATACCTGGGAGCTGGCAATTGATTAAGCAGTGTAAATCTGAATCTGGGATGGAATAAGGGGCAAGAGCCATCAAAAGGTGGAAATGGACTTGCCTATTAGGTGCTAGGAGCTATCTGTCCGCTCTGTAACTCGGCATCTAGTGTGAAAGTTGAAACACACGAAGTTTTCCATACATCCTGTCAGGCACTGTTGTTAAATTTGTCACCCAATTTCGTTTTTCGCTACGTCCCTATCACAAATGCTGTACCACAACCACTTTATAGATGAGGAAACTCAAGTGTGGAAAGCATTCTTGGTCACACAGCTGGTTACCAGTAGTGCCAGGATTCGATCATGACGAGGATTGACCATAAATGCTTTTCCAACTAAACAATTCTGTCTCCCAAAGCCTTCCCTTTCCCTCTAAATGCTTAATACCACAAAGGCGACAGCAAAATAAGTGACTCTGACACCTTACCACTTCCATCAGTTTCACAAAAGTAATACAACATAACAACATGGCACCAACTTCATGGAGTCACGTGTCTAACCCGCAAGTCTGTTAGTTTTTAAAGGTCAGCTCATAGAAAGTGAGTGCCAACAGAGATATATTCACTTGGCTACCATTTTCCCTGAAGCACAACTTGTTTTGTCAACATATAAATTCCCTTATTGGAAATATGACTGGAGCTGAAATGATGGTATTTGCAAACTTGCATTCAGCAAAACTAAAAGTCTAACATTGGCATATAAGACTTCATAGATGAGTTATCATGTATTTCACACGAAAGCTTTCTGAAAAGTTTTGCTTTTATTTTTGAGATTTTTTTGGTCTATCTATCATAAAAACTATTCTCATTTATCACTATAAACATAGCTGTACAGAACGAGAATCTGTATGCAAATTTTGTGCTCAAAGGAAAGCAAACTTTTCAGTTTCAGTTTAATTTAGTTCTTTATTTGTGTCTAAATCAAATTATAAGTACATTTACAAAATATCCTTAGCACTAAATGTGAAATTTGGGAAAATTATTTTCAAGATTTCCTACAAATCATCACTTTACATTATTCATAACTAAATTAAACTAAGTATGAAAAAACACCTCAAACTACCTTTTTATATTACTCAAAATGCTGATGCAGAGAGACTGCAGCAGAAATATCAACGAAGAAAATATTGCAGCAGTGAATATATACTATGACCTAGAATGAGTGGAAATGTTCCCACTTAAAAAAAAGGTTCAATTATTTTAGAAGAATATTCCTAAAACACTCTTGGAAGGCTAAATCTTAATGCTTGGTCATGCTGGCATTTGTTTATATTGCTTCTAAATAAGTTTCTCATTAATGCAAATATGATGCAGCTCTTTAATTAGAAGGGACATAATCTGAAGAAAGTTTTTGAGAGGTTGTGCAATAAAATGGAGATTGAAATATGAAAGAAAATTAAAAGGTAGGGTGTACTTAATGAGAAGGCCTAATATATGTGAATTAAAAATCTCAAAATAGATAGTAGAAAACGGCGTCAAGGAAACAAAGAGATAATGACTGATGTCCCTCCCTAATTTTTGAAGATACCAAAATTAAAACCCAGAAAGACTAACAAATACCAAGTATAATAAATGAAAAGAAATCCATGACTAGACACATGATAGTGAAAGAGGAGAATACCAAAGACACAGAAGATCTTAAAAGCATCCAGAGAGAAAAGATAATTCACCTGTAGTAATTAGACTGCGACCTGACTTTTCAACATCAGTGAAGGGAACAGGAAGGCAGTGGAACTAACCTAAAATCATATACCAAGTTTAATATTTTACAAGAATGAGAGTGAAATGATGACATATTTATTTAAGAGCTTTTAAGTTTATTTATTTATGTTGAGAGAGAGTGTGTGCATGTGAGCAGGGCAGGGCAGAGAGAGAGGGGAGAGAGAGAATCCCAAGTAGGCTACGCACTGTCAGAACAGAGCCTGATGCGGGGCTTGATCTCACAAACCATGAGATCACGATCTGAACCAAAATCAAGAGTTGGACGCTTAGCCGACTGAGCCACCTAGGTGCCCCAAAAGGATGACACATTTAGGTGAACAGAAAGTGAGATCATTTGATGCCAAATAACCTGAACACCCACGGGAAAAAATATTGATAAATAGACTTGGTATATTCATAAAAGTGAATACTCTGTGGCAGTGAAAATGAATGAACTACAGTTGCATGTATATATGTGGCTGAGTTTCAACATGCTTCTGGGTTGGAAAGAAAGTCAAAACAATACATACGGCATAGCTCAATATGTACAGTGTTCAAAGCCAGGGACCGCCAAGCAATATATTGTTGCAAGATACTAACATTGTAGGAGCCAGAGAGGAGAGTACAGCGATCACAGCTACAAAGCTGAAGAAGGTAGACCACTGGATAAGGGGGTGTGATTGAGTAGAGCGCACAGAGGGCTTCGAATGTATTGGTAATGCTGTCTTTCTTAAGACTTCTTAAGATGTCTGTTTACATTGTACTTCTAAGTTATATATACTCTTTTGTATGTATATTTAAAATGAAAACAATCTAGGACAACGACAAAAAGCTCCTGGGGGAACTTGTAGGCGGGCAACGCTTACTAATCATTGGGGTTTGTGTTTGACTGATTGGGCAGCAAACGTGCTGGGGGCCTTTTAAATGGTATTCAAGTTTTTGCTCTTGACCATTCAGTTTTCTGAGAGAACTTTAATTTTTCTTCTGGAGGCGTTTGTCTTTTTAAGGAGCGTTCTGTGACTGCGGTGAAGTGGAGTTGAGGGAAGCTTCTTTTTCCCTATACTTTCAATTAATTATCCTGGTTCTATTTCAAAATCACCCTCTTGCCCTATGTTGTTAATCTGGCATGTCTGGTTTCTGGGCTTCGCAGGCGTTCTTCAGGGAAGATGAGGTTTTTCTTTGGCTCACTGTTGTTATAATTGGACAGTATATGTGCAATATATGTATATGTGCATTGTTTCAAACATGAAACAATGCAAAAAGCATGTAGCAAGCCATTAATAAAGAACTATTTGGGTGGTCTGGATCGGCCGACGGCAAGTCAATCCTGTGTGCAGAACTGAAACATGTGCTCCTGCCCAGCAGCTTGTACACCCAGGGTGATGGTCTGACCCCCGAGGCATGGCAGACCGCACGCAGGGGCAGTGAATACAGCAGACTTGGAGAGCTCCTCCAACCATGTTCTTCTAATCGTGTAGCTCTTAAAAACCGTGGCGTGTGGGGCGCCCGGGTGGCTCAGTTGGTTGAGCGTCCGACTTGGGCTCAGGTCATGATCTCACTGTTTGTGGGTCTGAGTCCCATGTCGGGCTCTGTGCTGACAGCTCAGAGCCTGGAGCCTGCTTCGGATTCTGTGTCTCTGTCTCGCTCTCCCCCTTCCCTGCTCATGCTCTATCTCTCTCTCTGTCTCCCTCTCCAAATTAAAAAAAAAAATAAAATTAAGAAAATTAAAAAAAAACCTGTGGTATGTGCAAAGCTGAAACTTGTGTGTTTACCGTCACTCTAACCACCTCGTGAGCTAGACACTTGCCATCATTCATTTACATGATGAAGCCTATTCATGAATCAATTGCTGCATTTTCCTATGCCTCTACAAATGCAGGTGCAATAAATTTCATGAACATGAATTTACTTTCAAAATTATAAATGAGAGAGAAGAGGCAATAATTTAATAAACTCTACAATGCGTGTGTCAAACCAATCTGGCTCTTACAAGTGAAGTCAGAGTGACTTTCGTTGCCACCCGGAGCAATAGCAGTCAAAGGGAAAATTTAAGACTTTTAGTCTAATAAATTTAGAACACTTCATTATAAAGCTACCACTCTAGAATGGAATAAGTGTTTCAGAGATGTTTATGAAGTCTAAGAGTGTAAATTGAGGGGTTTCATTTCCAGATCTGCCGGTGATTCATGGTATGAACTGGAAGAAGTCACTTTCATGGGAGTAATTTAAGTCTTTATGTATATTTCCAGGGCATGATACCTTGAAGGGAAACTCTAGATGTGGAATACATCACACACAAAGGAAATCTCAAAGGCCATGAGTAACAGGAAATGTATTTCCTCGTTGAGAAAAGATGATGCAAGTGCCAATTGCCCTTCTGGCATTTCCAGCACAAGGGCATCCCCACCAGGGGTACAGCTTGTTTAGTTTTTTCAGCTTTGGACTGCTGTTTCTAAAAACTATACAAGTGAGAGTGTCACAGGGTGTCTGGAAAAGCAAGAACAAAACATGTTCGTAAAACGACCCAACTACTATTACAGGATGTATATCCTTTGCTAGTTTCCATTGTCATATGTACTTTATAAAGCTCTATTCACACGGTATGCACAACATGGTGCCATGCACTGTTCACTAATAACAAATATTTTAAGTTTCTTATGTTCATAATTATGATTTATAAATTTAATGGCTGCATAATATTCAATTAAGACATTGTACTGTACATGAACGATTCCCCTATATATGGACACTTATATTACCCATTAAAAAAAATTTTTTTTTAATGTTTACTTTTGGGAGAGAGGGAGAGTGTACGAGTGGGAGAGGGACAGAGAGAGAGAGAGGGAGACGCAGAATCCGAAGCAGGCTCCAGGCTCCGAGCGGTCAGCACAGAGTCCAACGCAGGGCTCGAACCCACAAACTGCGAGATCATGACCTGAGCCGAAGTCGGACGATTATCCAACTGAGCCACCCAGACGGCCCTGTATTCCCACTTTTGACACATTTTGAGATCACTGTGTTTCTGTTGAAATAGCAGAGCAAGCACCAAAATGACACCAGAGTCCATAGTACTAAGCAATACATACATTCATACAATTCCAAGTTTCTATTCAATACCTAATAATTACACTAGGCACATTTAGGCTTATTACCAGCCCCAAATGCCAGCTTCAATAGTTTTTCAGTCATGATAAACACAGGATTCAGCTAAGATCTTTTATACTGAAATCCAAACATAAGGATCTCTTGTGTGTTTCTCTGGACCTTCATTTGCCAGCAAATGTGCTAAGAGCAGTTACTGTCCTCAAAGAGATCACATCCAATTGAGAAATTAGCAAAGGATACTGAACAGGAATCGTGCTATCTCAAGGGCCAGGAAGGGAGCATCAAGAAGAGAATGTTCGTCAGTGTCAAATGCTCCAAAACACGTCACGTAAGAGGAAAGTCAGTCAGTCCCAGTCAGTGAACAGATAGTTAATGAATGCTTACTATGTGTGAGGCATGGTTTGGGGTCTGAGTATACTATAGTGAACAACACTGAGTCCCTACCCACAAGGAACTTATATTCTAATGGGGGCCAAAAGAAGACAAACATATAAACAAAGACATGAAGATGACTAAAGGTACTAAGAGCTATAAAGGAAATAGAGAATGTCTTGAGATTTAGCTCAGGTATTCAGGAGAGGTCTGCGTAAGAATATGCAATTTCTTTTGAGACCTGAAAGATCTCAAAGGAAACTTTGGATTCGACAATTAGCAGCTTCCTGGTGATTTCTCAAAGTCCAGCTGATTCAGTTGAATGGTAAGGATGGAAGTCAGATAGCATTAGGAGGGTCGTTGTTCGATGGGTATAGGGAGTTTCGGGGAGGCTAGATTAAGTTCTGGAACTTTGCTCTGTAGCAGTGCTCACAGTTAACAATATAGGATTGGGTAGTTAAAACTTTGTTAAGAGGGTAGATTGCATGTTCAATGTTCTCACTACAAAGAAAGAAAAGCAAAAGAACCACGGATACTTAAGGAGGTAATGGATAGGTCTATTATCTTGACCGTGGTGGTGGTGGTATCGGGGATGTTTGCATATGGTCCAAACAAACCAAGTCATACATACTAAGTATGTGCAGTTCTTGTATATCAATGATACCTCGGTAAAGCTTTTTAAAAAGAGAGTGGCTGGCAAGTAAGCAGAAAAATAAATAAATAAAAAGAGAGGAGGCTTCACCCTTGAAGTTTCACTTGGAAAGGAAGGAGAAAGATGGAAAGAAGCTAGGGGGCAAGACAGTCAAAGGATGTTTATTGTTGCTGATGCTTCTTTTAAAACATTTTATTTGAGTTTGACTGATTTGCAAACTATGGTGACGTGGCTGATAGAAAGACAGATGCTGAACATAAAAAAGAAAAGTAACCAATGAAGCAAGGTCCACTCTCCAGCCCTTTGAATAGATTTGCTTATTCATTAAACATTTACGGAGCGTTTTTGTTTGTTTTGGTATTGTTCTTTCGCGCGTGTGTGTGTGTGTTTTACTGAAGTATAGTTGATGCACACTATTGCATTAGTTTCAGGTGTACGACACAGTGATTTGACAAATTTATACATTATGCTATGCTCACCACTTCTTCTATTGTTTTTAATGTGAACAGCCCACTAATGAGGCATGACTGCCCACTGTTTCACTTTGCAAGAGGATTCCGGCTCATATAGTAGGCTAAAATTACAGCCAGCATGGGTGAAAAGGAAAAATATTGAACTTGCCACTTCACTATGGTAATTTGGTGGGGAAAGGCATCCCTTCCAAACTGGAGACATAAGAAAATATTACTTCTGTGAAATTCTTCTTAAAATGGAAATGCCAAATTTATGAAATGTTCTTAAGAAACTTGAACTAAATTTGCTACATAAAACAAATTCCAAGTAAAATGTAAGCATACGTTTTTCCAATACCATATTCTTTTGACAGAAAAATTTTAAATCTTATGCTACATGTAACTCTCTCCTCTTTAAATCACTTTTTATGCTGATAGTTTTAGGAAAATACTTTCTTGGACATTAAATAAGACTATGACCTGATGGTCACTCTTTACTTAGCTTATCATTTGCTGGTTCACAAACTAAAAGCTAATTAGGAAAGACTATGCTTTAGCTATTAATTTTCTAAGGGGTTAGAGATCATTTTCCTGTAGCTCATTCATGATAATATGAATGGATACTTTCCAGGTAGGCTAGTTCCTGGCTGTTAAACCTCAGTGGCATTTTGGCCAACTTCACCTCAATCTCAGCCTCCCTACCAATCATTTAACAGCTGGGGAATAGGTTTCCCCACACAAATGCTTTAGTAGGAATTTTCATGATGCACATTCTGACCAGGTGAGTACACGCATCAAACTTTTGAAAAAGTAAAATAATTTTTATAGTTCTGAGCACATTAGATTAAATCAGCGTTTCTCAATTTTGGCATTATTGACATTGGGGCAGGATGATTCATTGTTATGGGAGGCAGTCTTTTGTACTATAGGACGGTTAGCAGTGTCCCTGGCCTCTACTCATTAGAAGCCAGTAGCATTCCCTACTTCCCCTCTTCCCCCCAATTATGACAACTAACGGTATCTCTAGACATTGCCAAATGTCCCCTAGATGGCAAAATCTTCCCAAGATAAGAACCCCTGGGTCAAAGGCAGGCATTAATGCTATAGGGGAGATAGTTCTAAAGACATTAAAAAGCTAGTACAGTACTTAATGTGTTAGGAATACACATAAACAATAAAATCAACAGAATAAATAAACACTGGTTTTTCTTGGATAATGGATCTGTTTAATCAACCCCACAGGAGAAAACAAAAAACACCTAACTCTTACCCTATAATGATGGAAACGATTCATGAAATTCTCTTCAAAATGGAAATTTTTAATATAGGACACATTTACAAAATATTAGCTTAAGAGTCATACCTACTAGAGGAACTCACATCAGAGCTGTAGCTTAATTTCCACCTGCATTAACTTATCCTATGATTTCATCAAGCCCTGTGCGTGGTTGCCCTACAAGGCCCGTAGATTTGTAAACTCAGATTCACACTGTAAGCCATCGGATCATTTCTCCATCAATATGTAGTAAAGTCAATAAGCTAGGTAGCACTGAAGAATTTATAGGCAGCAAGTCACTGGGCTCTAAAGGACTCAGGTAAGAGGTAATATATATAGTTGCCCAATTGTCTGAGAGTGACTAACCTTTTACTAATTGTCAAGGGCCAGAGAGTATGTATGGTCTTGCCAGATAAACAAAGAAATCTAGAAATAACGAAATTGGCATATCCTTGGCTACTCATTACACATTCTAGCCAAAGGGAAGATCTCATTAACCTGACAACACAAGGGTGTTCAGAAGGCTGCTTTAAAGAAGGAACCAGACCTGCTGGGACTCAGAACAATGAAGACCATGTAGCCTAAGTAGGGATTTATAATCTCATATTCTGTGAGCAATTCCTACCAGATAGTCACTGTGCCTGGATTCAGCCCTTGAATCTAATAGTGTCCCCACAAGATGTGCCAGCTTTACAAGAAACGGGGAAATCTAGAACACCAAGCCCACTGAGCCTCAGGGGACTGTCCTACACACGCAGAAAACTGGGGAGCTGTGTGCATGTCAAAATTAATGCTCCTAAAATAGCTTTGCTACTAACATCCACACCCAAACCAACCATAAACCAGGCATTCGACCCTCGAACTGTGTGCTAATGCATTTCAAATGCTTGCCCAGATACACTAGAATCAAAGTGCCAAGTCTTTATAAATCATAAGCCTAGGTCTCCAGAGCCTTTCAAACGCAATAACACTTGGCCTCTGGAGTGAGTCCGGCAAATGAGGCGTTGTTATGCTTTGGTGCGTAAAACAGATACAATGCTCACTGTTTAAGCTTCACCTCAGTCAACAGGGATACTTGCTTGTCCCCTTCTTTCATGCTGCTCGGCTGTCCCTCTTCTGGGCTCTCATATCACCCTAAATGCCCTCTCCTCTCAAAACCCCTAACCCCTGGAATTGTAATTGTTTATACATCCACGTGGCAATGGGCTCTGTGAGGGCAGAGGTGGCGTCTGCTTTTTTTTGGCACCTGACATAGGGCCTGATGCCTCGTAGGCAGCCGTTAAGTAATGGTTGAACTATCTAATTGAATCGCTTTTATGTCTGAGCCCTCTGGCACATGCAATCCTTTCTACTTTCCACACCCTATTTCATATCTCGCTTCACAGACTCGGGGACAAGAAATGTAACACTTATTGTTTTTGACAAGCTACCTTTTAAGTATCATTCTACTAAGGTGGCAGAAACCAATTCAGAGATTTCTACCACTTTCCCAAGGACGAGGGTCAAGGTTTCTGTGTTTGTGTATGTGTGTTTGTGTGTGAGGGGATACTACTAACCATCTTTCTGGCATCTTTTGAGACAGTCAACATCCTACCTGTCTTTCAGATGCAACACAGACATGCGTAGTCCCCATATCATGGCTCTTTCATTCCAAGGAGCTCTTTTTTCAACTTCTGGGGCATACTGAGATCATGTCGCCACTCTATGCTATTTGTTTTTAGGCACTGGAAATTTCCTGAGATGTCTAGGTATGGGTTTTCTGGAGTTTTGCCATCTCCACAAGCTCTACTAGGATAATGGAAGACGGCCATGACTGCTCCACCCCTCTTGACTTGCATCTGCCCATAGACTGAAAAATTTGTTTCTGGTCTTGAGAACGTAAAAGTTTTACAACTCATGAGAGACTTTTCTGAGATCTTTTGACTATGCTCTGGGTTTTTCAATTCCCCCATTATAAAGAAAACCCTCTTTCTGTCTCCTGCTTTCTGCTCTGACATTCCTTCATTAAGACACAGACATAGAGTGGCCTAGCTCACGGAATGGATGGGAAGGGATTAGGTAGACCTGTACCAAGCTACAAAAAAATACTTTGAGGTTTAAGTCCCTACCCAATTCCAAAAAAAAAAAAAAATGTTCTTTCTATAGCTCAGTAGTTCTCAAGTGGGGGCAATTTTGCATCCCTTTCCCAGGGAACATTTTACAATATCTGGAGACATTTCAGGTTGTGGCAATGGGGTGGATGAAGGAAGTAGTTGGTTATTATTGACATCCAATGGGTACAGACCAGAAATGCTGCTGAAGATCCAAAGTCGCACAAGAGGGCCCCCCACAACAGTTTTCTGCCATAAAATGTCAGTAGTGACAAAAGTAAAACACCCTGTAGATCATTCCTTAATATGCCACCCAAAGAGATTTGGGTTGTTTTCAGATATAAAATTACATATCTTTTGGCAAATCAACAGCTGTTTCTCACCATTAATTGATACCCAAGAGAAAGGAGATGAAAACTGATATTGCAAAGACCCATTGTGTGCCAGGCACTATGTTCAATAGTTGGCATTTACATGGCTCCATCTAATCCTTGCAGAAAAATAATATCAGGTAGTTACAATGGCTATCTACATTTTACAGAGTTAAAAAAAGAAGACTGACTTGCAGAAAAGGGAAACCATCGATCCAGATTGCAGCATCTAACAGTGGCAGAACTAACACTTACTATCAAACTGTATGACTCCAGAGCTGATGTCCTTCCAGCCTTAACAAGGACATTGCCTGATCCATGGGTCTTTTTTCCCCAAGTTTATTGAAATATGATTTATATACAGCATTGTGTCAGTTTAAGGTGGAAAACGTGTTGATTTGATATATAGTGCAAAATGATTATCACCATAATGTTAGCAAACATTTCTATTACTTCACATAATTACCATTTCTCTTTTGTAGTGAGACCATTTAAGATCCATTCTTTTAGCAAATATCAAGTGTGTCATATAGTATTATTAACTATAATCACTGTGCTGTACATTGGATGCTCAGAACTTACTCATTTTATAACCGGGAATTTGTACCCTTTGACCAACATCTCCTCATTTCCCCTGCCCACCAGCCCCTGGTAACCACCAGCCTACTCTCTATTTTTACGAGTGTGGCTTTTTCAGATTCCACAAATAAATGCTATCATATCATACAATATTTATCTTTCTCTGTCTGACTTATGTCACTTAGCATAATGCTCTCAAGGTCCATCCATGTTGTTGCAAATGGCAGGATTCCTTTCTTTCTCATGGCAGAATTATTCATATATATATATATATATATATATATATATATATATATATATATATATCAGAGGACACTTACATTGTTTCCATATCTTGGCTATTGTGAATAATGTTGCAGTGAACATGGGAGCACAGATGTCTTTCCTAGATCCTATTTTCATTTCCTTTGGGTATACACCCAGATGTACAATTGCTGGATCATATAGTAGTTCTATTTCTATTTTCAATTTTGTGAGGAACCTACATACTGCTTTCCATAGTGGCTGTGCCAATTTACATTCCCACCTACAGTGCACAAGGGTTCTTTACCCTCAGGCATTTTCTTTTGTAGAGATTTTTGCTTTTTTTCTAATGGAGTGTCAAGCATGGAAGTTTGGCATTCAACAAGGAATACTGCATAACTTTCTTGTTCTGAAAAAAACTTCAATAATGAATAATAATGAATAGGCTGTGAGGCTTTCTAGGAAAGTGAACGGAAATAGTACAGGCTTAAAGAACTTCTCACAGCATAACTGACCAAAATGAACAGAAAGAATCAGTGCTTAAACTTGGAAGAAAAAAACCCCTCGTCTCACTAAGTGTATCTCTACAGGTATGATTCAGATACAAACTAATTTGGCTTAGGTTGAAAGAAGACTCAAGAAATCAATATATGACCCTTATCGCCACCTCAGCCCACACCTTCCAGTTTGGAGAGGAAAGGGGATTAGATTTGAGCAGACCTGAAAAAATGAGAATGTATTGTGTGGCGCCCATTTCTCCACTGCAGATAACCAGCCTTGCAAATTTAAAGGCTGGAGGATGTACAAAGCCACACAACCTATATGACTGCCTACCTACCTACCTACCCAACTCTCTAGTTCCTCTTCCTTCTAGCCAGGTAAAACGTCAGAGAGAAACAGAACTACAAAACTAGAGCCACAAACAGCTTTGGGGACAGGAGACATACAAAGGTTTCCATGAAACAAAAACCCCATCAACTCTGGGCTTTTTTTTTTTTTTTTTTTTTGTAACTCTGGGCTTTTTGTCATGAAAATGGATTCCTTACCCTGCAAAGGAATACAATGTAAAACGAAGGGCACTCTCCACCAACAGATACAGGTATGCCCCCTCAGCATGGAGCAGCTTACCCCGGTACAGGGATGCCAACAAAATCAGAGAAAACAGAAACTGAGAGAAAAAAAATAATTGCACCTGCACACAGCCCTAGATACCTCTTCGTTGTCCCTCAGCACTGCCCCCCTCCCTGACAAAGAGCTGAATGGCTGAACAAAGAGTAGAAACAATACACCCAAAGCTGTTCCATGCATGTTCCAAGACATTGGTCCACAAATGTAAATCCACACAGACCAGTTTTAGAAGGTGGGCTAAAAGGACAGATTCAAAAGCTCTAAACTTAAGATTGATTCAGTAGGTCTGGAATTGGGATTGACGCTCTTATTTTGCACATCCGTGTTTGAGAAACACCCTTCAAAGTGGAGACAGTAGGTGAGGCCACAAACTGCTATGTCAACCAGCACAGATACCAAGAATACTGTAGCACACCCTTTGGGGGATGGGGACAAGAAATGATCCCAGTGCAAAATAAATGAGTACAGCAAATAGTAACACCATGGTACTTATGTATAAAATGCTCTAGATGTTGGCGGAGGCGCCAAGATGGCAGAACAGCACGGAAGCTTTGTGTGTGTCTCGTGTCCATGAAATACAGCCAGACCAACACTAAACCATCCTACACACCTAGAAAACTGATTGGAAGATTAACACAACAATCTGCACAACCTGAACCACAGAATCCAGCAGGTACGCGACACGAAGAGCTGAACTTGGGGAGCAAGAAGCCCCGAAAGGTAGGGAACTCCTCCTTCTGCAGGCGGAGAGAGGACGGAGACTGGGGAGGGGGCAGCATACGGGAAAAGCACCCCTCCCCAAAAGCAGCTGGAGAGAAAGTGGAAAATTGGAAACAGCCGCAGGGACTAAACTAAAAAGGGAGAAAAGAGAAAGGAGAAAGGAGAGGGTTTCAATCCCATTACGACTGTAAACAAGGGGAGCGCAAAGGCTGCAACTCCGCAGCTCCCCACCTGGAGGTGCTCTGGTGGGAAGGGTGAATCCCCAGGAACAGAGTGGGGTCCAGGAGGTTCTCGGGCCACACGGGGAAAAGCGGTTCCACTGCTGGAAGGACATTTGGTAGAGACTGTTGAAGCCACCTGCTCCCGGCAGACCCCGGAAGGCGGCCACATTTGCTGGTGCTGGGGCAAGGTTGCTGAGGGTGAAGCCTGGTGTCAGATGTGTGTTGCGATTTTCCACGGTCCCTGAAATGCCAAGGCTACACTGTCTTGCGATTTTGGTGGCGGGGGGGCTGTCTGGCACCTGGCTGCAGTCTCGGGGCACCGGCAGCAGAAGGGTCCAGCGGGCGTTCCTGGGTGCAGCCGACATTCGACATTTGGCCGTTGCCATCGCTCGGTGAGACCCTCCCGCAGAGGGGCGGAGCGGGTCAAAGCCACAGTCCTTCGGAAGTAAGGGGCCGGGGAAAACAGCCGCATTTGAGACAGGACTCGGGAGAGAGGTGCTCCCCCGGGCCTGGTCACGGAGAGTGCAAAAGCGGGGAGTGGACAAGAGCTGAAGACGGAGCCGGTGCGTGATTGCTGATCTGGGAGAACAGACTGGGTGGCTGAGGGGCGCCATTTTTCACCGCTCCCGCGCATGCGCATGTGCACCAGACGAGCACCGCAACAATCCACCCCAGTAGGCTAGCAGCGCCATCTAGGGGAAGATGGAGCTGTTACACCGAGCCCTGCCCAACTGGGCCAACTTCACTCTTCAAGAACACAAACCTCACCACCGGCTTAATTTATGGACTATAAACAGCCACATGGACTGACCTCCAGGGGAAAACGAAGCAATTTCAGTCCTACTTCAATCTGTTAGCAGGTTCATCTATTCAATTTTTTTCTTTCTCTTTTCCTTTT
This sequence comes from Felis catus, assembly GCF_018350175.1. Taxonomy (NCBI): domain Eukaryota; kingdom Metazoa; phylum Chordata; class Mammalia; order Carnivora; family Felidae; genus Felis; species Felis catus. The sequence goes on along the minus strand of NC_058386.1, from coordinate 116,200,402 downwards.
TCTCTTTTACAATTCTTTTTCTTAAATACAGAAGGAGAAAAAACTTTTTATTTTCAATTTTTATTAAAAATATCTCTTTAATTTTTATTACTATATTTTTTACTTTTGTGTAGATTTTTTCAAATTCTACTTTACCTCAATCATTTTATTTTAGTCTACTTCAGTGCACTCACCTTTTAAAATTTTCAAACAATTTCCTTTTTCTTTCTTTCTTTTACTTTTTTCTATTTTCATTTCTTTTCTTCTTCCTGAATGTAGAAAGAGAAAAACTTCATTTTTACTTTCAATTTCCTTTAAAAATATTTTTATTTAATTTTTATTACGATATTTTTTGCTTTTATGTAAACTTTTTCAAATTCTATCTTACTCCCATCATTTTATTTCAGTCTACTACAGTGTATTCAGTTTTTCAGATTTTCAAATGATTTCTTTTTTTGTCTTTTCTTTTTTCTCTTTTTATCTTTTTTCCCTTTTTTGTTTCTTTTCCTTTTTCTTAAATACAGAAAATGAAAGAATTCATATTTCTTTTTAATTTTTATTAAAAATATTTTTCTATAATTTTTTTCTACTATACTCTACTTTTGTGTATTTTAGTCTACATTAGTGTATTCATTTTATCAAAATCTCAAACGATTTCCTTTTCTTTTTTTCTCCCCCTCCCCCCTTTTTTTGTTTGTTTCTCTAATCTGTCAAACCACTTTCTACACCCAGAACAAAACACACCTAGGATCTAGCATCATCTATTCGATTTGTGTGTGTGTGTTTAATTTTTAATTTTAATTTTTTTAATTTCAATTTTTCTACCTCATTAATTCCTTTTCTCTCTTCAAAATGACAAAACAAAGGAATTCACGCCAAAAGAAAGAGCATGAAGAAATGATAGCCAGGGATTTAACCAACACAGACACAAGCAAGATGTCTGAACTAGAATTTAGAATCACGATAATAAGAATACTAGCTGGAGTCAAAAATAGATTAGAATTCCTTTCTGCAGAGATAAAAGAAGTAAAAAATAGCCAGAATGAAATTAAAAATGCTATAAATGAGCTGCAATCATGAATGGATGCCGCGGCGGCAAGGATGGATGAGGCAGAACAGAGAATCAGTGATATAGAGGGCAAACTTATAGAGAATAATGAAGGAGAAGGAAAGAGGAAGATGAAGGCAAAAGAGCACAATTTAAGAATTAGAGAAATCAGTGACTCATTAAAAAGGAACAACATGTGAATCATAGGGGTCCCAGAGGAGGAAGAGAGAGAAATAGGGGTTGAAGGGTTATGTGAGCAAATCATAGCAGAAAACTTTCCTAACCTGGGGAAAGACACAGACATCAAAATCCAGGAAGCACAGAAGACCCCCATTAGATTCAACAAAAACCAACCATCAACAAGGCATATCATAGTCAAATTCACAAAATACTCAGGCAAGGAGAGAATCATGAAAGCAGCAAGGGAAAAAAAAGTCCCTAACCTACAAGGGAAGATGGATCAGGTTTGCAGCAGACCTATCCACAGAAACTTGGCAGGCCAGAAAGGAGTGGCAGGATATATTCAATGTGCTGAATCAGAAAAATATGCATCCAAGAATTCTTTATCCAGCAAGGCTGTCATTCAAAATAGGAGAGATAAAAAGTTTCCCAGACAAACAAAAATTAAAGGAGTTTGTGACCACTAAACTAGCCCTGCAAGAAATTTTAAGGGGGACTCTCTGATGGGAGAAAAGATGAAAATGTGTGTGTGTGTGTGTGTGTGTGTGTGTGTATCAAAAGCAACAAAGATTAGAAAGGACCAGAGAACACCACCAGAAACTCCAACTCTACAAGCATCATAATGGCAATAAATTCATATCTTTCAGTACTTACTCTAAACGTCAATGGACTCAATGCTCCAATCAAAAGACATAGGGTAACAGAATGGATAAGAAAACAAGACCCATCTATATGCTGTTTACAAGAGACCCACTTTAGCACTAAAGACACCTTCAGATTGAAAATAAGGGGATGGAGAACCATTTGTCATGCTAATGGTCAACAAAAGACAGCCAGAGTAGCCATACTTATATCAGACAATCTGGACTTTAAAATAAAGACTATATCAAGAGATGCAGAAGGGCATTATATCATAATCAAGGGATCTATCCACCAAGAAGACCTAACAATTTTAAACATTTATGCACCAAATGTGAGAGCACCCAAATATATAAATCAAGTAATCACAAACATAAAGAAACTCATCGATAGTAATACCATGATAGTAGGAGACTTCAGCACCCCACTCACAGCAATGGACAGATCATCTAATCAAAAAATCAACAAGGAAACAATGGCTTTGAACGACACTGGACCAGATGGACTTAACAGATATATTCAGAACATTTCATCCTAAAGCAGCAGAATGTACATTCTTCTCCAGTGCACATGGAACATTCTCCAGAATAGACCATATACTGGGACACAAATCAGCCCTAAGTATGTACAAAAAGATCGAGATCATACCGTACATATTTTCAGACCACAACACTATGAAATTTGAAATCAACCACACGAAAAAATTTGGAAAGGTAAGAAGGAAGAAAGATCTCAGATACACAACCTAACCTTACTCCTTAAGGAGCTGGAAAAAGAATAGCAAATAAAACCCCAAACCAGCAGAAGACAGGAAATAATACAGATTAGAGCAGAAATTAATTCTATCGAAACCAAAAAAACAGTAGACAGATCAATGAAACCAGAAGCTGGTTCTTTGAAACAATTAACAAAATTGATAAACCACTAGCCACTTTGATCAAAAAGAAAAAGGAAAGGACCCAAATAAATAAAATAAAGAATTAAAGAGGAAAGATCACAACCAACACAGCAGAAATAAAAACAATAATAAGAGAATATTATGAGCAATTATATGCCAATAAAATGGGCAATCTGGAAGAAACGGACAAATTCCTAGAAACATATACACTACCAAAACTGACACAGGAAGAAATAGAAAATTTGAACAGACCCATAACCAGTAAGGAAATCTAATTAGTCATCAAAAATCTCCCAAATAAACAAGAGTCCAGGGCCAGATGGCTTTCCAGGGGAATTCTACCAAATATTTAAGGAAGAGTTAACACCTATCCTCTTGAACGTGTTCCAAAAATTGAAATGGAAGGAAAACTTCCAAACTCTTTCTATGAAAGCTCTATGAAGCTTTCTATGAAAACTTCCAGAACTCGTTCTATGAATCATTACCTTGATTCCAAAACCAGAGACCCCACTAAAAAGGAGAACTATAGACCAATTTCCCTGATGAACATGGGTGCAAAAATCCTCAACAAGATACTAGCCAACTGGATCCAGCAATACATTAAAAAAATTATTCACCACGACCAATGGGATTTATACCTGGGATGCAGGGCTGGTTCAATATCTGCAAAACAATTAACGTGATTCATCACATCAATAAAAGAAAGGACAAGAAGCATATGATCCTCTCAATAGATGCAGAGAAAGCATTTGACAAAATATAGCATCCTTTCTGGATAAAAACCCTCAAGAAAGTAGGGTTAGAAGGAGCATACCTCAAGATGATAGAAACCATATATGAGCGACCCAACACTAATATCATCCTCAACGGGGAAAAACTGAGAGCTTCCCCCTAAGGTCAGGAACAAGACAGGGATGTCCACTCTCGCCACTGTTATTCAACATAGTATTGGAAGTCTTAGCCTCTGCAATCAGACAACACAAAGAAATAAAAGGCATCCAAATCAGCCAGGAGGAGGTCAAACTTTCACTCTTCGCAGATGACATGATACTCTATATGGAAAACACAAAAGATTCCACCAAAAAACTGCTAGAACTGATTCATGAATTCAGCAAAGTTGCAGGATATACAATCAATGCACAGAAATCGGTTTCATTCCTATACACCAACAATGAAGCAACAGAGAGAGAAATCAAGGAATTGATCCCATTTACAGTTGCACCAAAAACCATAAAATACCTAGGAATAAATCTAACCAAAGATGTGAAAAAACGATACACTGAAAACTATAGAAAGATTTTGAAAGAAATTGAAGAAGACACAAAGAAATGGAAAAAGATTCCATGCTCCTGGATAGGATGAACAAATATTGTTAAAATGTTAATATTTCTCAAAGCAATCTACATATTCAACACGATCCCTATCAAAGTAACACCAGCATTCTTCACAGAGCTAGAACAAACAATCCTAAAATTTGTATGGAACCAGAAAAGACCCCGAATAGCCAAAGCAACCTTAAGAAAGAAAACGAAAGCAGGAGGCATCACAATCCCAGACTTCAAGCTACACTACAAAGCTGTAATCATCAAGACAGTATGGTACTGGCACAAGAACAGACGCTCAGATCAATGGAACAGAATAGAGAACCCAGAAATGGACCCACAACTAATCGTATGGGCAACTAATCTTTGACAAAGCAGGAAAGAATATCCAATGGAATAAAGACAGTCTCTTCAGGAAGTGGTGCTGGGAAAACTGGACAGCGACATGGAGAAGAATGAACATGGACCACTTTCTTACACCATACACAAAAATAAACTCAAAGTGGATGAAAGACCTCAATGTAAGACAGGAAGCCATCAAAATCCTTGAGGAGAAAGCAGGCAAAAACCGATTTGATCTTGCCCGCAGCAATTTCTTACTCAACACGTCTCCGGAGGCAAGGGCAACAAAAGCAAAAATGAACTACTGGGACTTCATCAAAATAAAAAGATTCTGCACAGTGAAGGAGACAATCAGCAAAACTAAAAGGCAACTGACAGAATGGGAGAAGATATTTGCAAATGACATATCAGATAAAGGGCTAGTATCCAAAATCTACAAAGAACTTATCAAACTCAACACCCAAAAAACAAATAACCCAGTGAAGAAATGGGCAAAAGACATGAATAGACACTTCTCCAAAGAAGACATCTAGTTGGCCAACAGGCACATGAAAAGATGCTCAACATCACTCATTATCAGGGAAATACAAATCAAAACCACAGTGAGATATCACCTCACACCTGTCAGAATGGCTAACATTAACAACTCAGGCAACAACAGATGTTGGCGAGGATGCGGAGAAAGAGGATCTCTTTTGTAACGTTGATGGGAATGCAAGCTGGTGCAGCCACTCTGGAAAACAGAATGGAGGTTTCCCAAAAAACTAAAAATAGAACTACCCTACAACCCAGCAGTTGCACTACTAGGCATTTATCCACTGGATACAGGTGTGCTGTTTTGAAGGGACACAGGCACCCCCATGTTTATAGCAGCACTATCAACAGTAGCCAAAGTATGGGAAGAGCCCAAATTTCCATCAATGGATGAATGGATAAAGAACATGTGGTATATATATACAATGGAGTATTACTCAGCAATCAAAAAGAATGAAACCTTTCCATTTGCAACTACGTGGATGGAACTGGAGGGTATGATGCTAATTGAAATTAGTCAGTCAGAGAAAGACAAAAATCATATGACTTCACTCATATGAGGACTTAAGAGACAAAACAGATGAATATAAGGGAAGGGAAACAAAAATAATATAAAAACAGGAAGGGGGACAAAACAGAAGAGACTCATAAATATGGAGAACAAACTGAGGGTTGCTGGAGGGGTTGTGGGAGGGGGGATGGGTTAAAGGGGTAAGGGGCATTAAGGAATCTACTGAAATCATTGCTTCACTGTATACGAACAAATTTGGATGTAAATTTAAAAAAATAAAAAATAAAGTAAAAAAAATCTACAGCTATAAAGGTAATAAAATGACTTTTAAAACTTAAAGAAAAAGAACTCATGTTAATTGTACCAATCATCAAAAATACTCATGAAATAAAAAGATATGCAAATGTCAAAAAAATAAATAAAATGCTCTAAAATAGAAGAGGGAGGAGAACAGGAATATAGCAAGCAAAGAGAGCTCAGTAGCTTTTTGGCCAGCTTCTTTAACAGTGGCTGAAGAACTAAAGAGATCATAGATGAGATGTAACAAATGGATAAAGTAAAAAGATAACTCTAAAATCAGTCAGAAGAGGTAAAAAACATTATTAATCTGTAAAAAATTTGAGTCGCTGGGTAGCTCAGTTGGTTAAGTGTCTGACTTCTTCTCAGGTCATGATCCCACGGTTCACGAGTTCAAGCCCTGCTTTGGGCTCTGTGCTGACAGCTCAGAGCCTGGAGCCTGCTTCGAATTCTGTGTCTCCCTCTGTCTCCTCCCCTCCCTTGCTCCTACTCTGTCTCTCTCAAAAATAAATAAAAAACGTTTTTAAAAAATTTAAAAAATTTCAGTCAGTAACCTCAAGTGTAGGCTTGGGAAATACAGGGAATAAAGGGCAGACAGATGAACATGATATATGGCATTATATCAAAAGAAAACAAACCTAACATTAGTATCACCCTTTTAAAAATAGGCTTACTACCTGTGGAAATAGACTGAGATTGGGAAAAAAGTAGCTGTTCAATAATTTCTTCACTTTAAGCAACATATTATGACTTTGGCCCTTAAAATCAATCAAAACATATTTTGAAGGTAGCTTTAACAAGAAATAGTTATGTGACCCTGGCCCAATGATTGACTCCCCTCACCCTCTGCCTTTCATTGGCAAATAGAAGACGAGCAGTGTGCCTGTCTCACAAGGTTATTGTGAGGGCTAAATGAGATGATGCCTGCGAATTCCCAAGCAATTACAAAGAAAAGTCTCAATAGGCATCAGCTACAGCTATTAATATTTCATACAGGAGAATTCAAAGAAACCCTGTGTATCTAAAAGTGATACTTGAAAAATTTAACTTGAATGTACTATTTTAAACGTTTAAAAGTAAAACCTAGCAGAATTAAAAATTAGTTGACATATTTGAGATTGCTCAGATGGGAAGCAAGTGTAACAAAAAGGACTAAATAAAATCAGACAAAAATGAAGTGAGATGAGGAGAACAAATATGTAGACCCAATCATACCCCTCCTTTTACTGAAAAGACTCATAGTTAGGCAGATTAATTATAATAACAATAGTATTATATTTATTCAACTCAACACAAAACTCCTAAAGGACAGTAACTCAGAAAGGCTGAAAATAAAAATCTTTGGCAAAAGGTTACCAGATAATGCAAACAAAAATGGGAACAGACATTCATTTCTTTAAAGGGTAAGATCTGGAAAAGGCACATTTCTACTCACGGCCCATTAGAACTCAGTCATATGGCACTGTCCAGTTACCAAGGGGCTGTGAACGTAGTCTGGGAATCCATTCACCCAGATCAACTGCAAGAGATATAGTAGTCAAGAAAGAAGGGATAATTGGGTATCTAGGAATCTCTGACACAAGAATATGTCTCTTAGATCAGGGGCAAAGCAAGGGTGTTTGTCAGAACAATGACTTCACATTTCTTTGGAAGTGCCAGGCAATGCAATACAATCAGAGGACGGAATAAGAGGCACAGGTATCAGAAAGTAAAGGCAAAATCATCATTTTCTGAAGATAATATGATGTTACATTATGTACATTACCGGAGAACTTTAATAGAACCAGCTGAAGATACATTAGAAGCAATAGGAGAGGAGAATAAAATGGAAAATATATTTTTAACAATTCCCTCTAATTACATAATAGCTACTTAGGGACTATAATGAGAAAAATAGTCACATTTACACGAGAAACAACAGCAGTAATATCAATAGCAACACAACAATGACACTAAATACAATTCTTACAAATTAACCTAATATGTTGTACATTGCCTCCCATAACTTATTTATAACTGGAAATTTGTACCTTTTGACCATTTCGTCCACCCCACATCCTGCACCTCTGACAAAAGCCAATTTGTTCTTTGTGGCTATAGTTAACCATAGTGTACTGCGTATTTGAAAGTTACTAAGACAGTAGATCCTAAAAGTTCTTATCACAAGAAAAAAAATTTTGAAATTATGTGTGGTGATGGATGTTAACCAGACTTGTGGTGATCACAATATAAACAAATACTGAATCATTACATTGTATACCTGAAACTAATAGGAATTGAATAAGAATGAAGAGCCCAAATGCCCATGACTGATGAATGGATAAAGAAGACACACACACACACACACACACACACACACACACACACACACACTGGAGTATTACTCAGTGATCAGAAAGAATGAAAATCTTGCCATTTGCAATGATGTGGGTGGAACTAGAGTGTGTTATGGTAAGTGAAATAAGTCAATCAGAGAAAGACAAATATATGATTTCACTCATATGTGGAGTTTAAGAAACAAAACAGATGAACATAGGGGAAGGGAAGGAAAAATAAAATAAGATAAAAACAGAGGGAGGCAAACCATAAGAGACTCTTAAATACAGAGAACCAACTGAGGGTTGCTGGAGGGGAGGTGGGGGGTGGGCTAAATGGGTGATGGGCACTAAGGAGGGCGCTTGTTGGGATGAACACTGGGTGTTATATGTAAGTGATGAATCACTGGGTTCTACTCCTGAGACCAATACTACACTATATGTTAACTAACTTGAATTTAAATAAATTATTGGAAAGAAAAAAAAGAACAATGTGAAGTAGTTACTCTGGAAGTCTCCATAGTAAAGTGGAAGTGATATTTTGAAAGTGCAAAGCAATTCCATCACCGTTCTTGCTTAAAACTCTCTGTCCACTGCAGTTTAAAAGAAGTCCAAGTTCTTTCCATGGCCTGGGCCTCTCTGACCTCATGTCTAATAACTTCTTCCTTTGTTTCAACTTGCACCTTCTAGGTGAGAAATTCAGCCACATCAGCCTCCTGTCTGTCCCTGAACACATCAAGCTAATTCTTGCTTTAAGGCAATTGTACTAGCTATTTCCTCTTCTGGAATGCTCTTCCCTCAGATTTTTCTCATGGTAGCTCCTTTTTATCAATTCATGTTCTAGCTTAAAACTCATAAGTCCCAAAGAATTTCTCTCTCTTTCCTTTCCTTTCCTTTCCTTTCCTTTCCTTTCCTTTCCTTTCCTTTCCTTTTTTCTTTCTTTCCTTTTTTCTTTCTTTCTTTCCTTCTTTCTTTCTTTCTTTCTTTCTTTCTTTCTTTCTTTCTTTCTTTCTTTCTTTCTTTCTTTCTTTCTTTCTTCTTTTTCTTTCTTTCTTCTTTTTCTTTCAAGAGTACGAGCGGGAGGCAGAGGGAGAGAGAGTGAGAGAATCCCAAGCAGGCTCCATGCTCAGCTTGGCTCCCAACGTGGGGCTCAATCCCACGACCCTGGGATCATGACCTGAGCCAAAATCAAGAGTCGGACCCTCAACAAACTGAGCCACCCAGGCACCCCTAGAGGCATTTCTGACCAACCTTTGTTTACAGAGCCACTCTCTCACCAAGTCATTGTCTATTAAACTGTTACATGAAAATGCCAAATACAAAAGCTAAGTTATACCACATCACATATAATATAGATAGATTATTCCCAAGAGTATATTTAATACATTTTATAATATATTAGATAATTGTTAGTGGTAGGCGTTGTGAAGTGAGAGAAATGAGTTAAGGCAGTCAAAGGTACAGGTTTCTAGTTCTAAAATAAGTAAGTCATGAGGATGTAATGTCTAGCATATTAGGGTAATTTCTATATATTTTGTAATTATATGTGTATAATATTTTATGCTTATATTATCATACATAAAATACATTATTTTAATAGTATAGTATATTATATTGAAGTAGTTATATCAATATATTAGATAATTTTATGTTAGATATATTACATATATTAGATAACTCCCATAATACTGTATATTATAGATACATAGTATATTAAAGAAAACAGTTACCTGGTGAGATTTTCAGGTAATTGTTACTTTATCCTTTATATTTTGTTCTGTTGTCTGATTTTTATTTTTTAATTTTAATTTTTTTTTGAGATAGAGAAAGAGAGAGCAGGAGAGGGTCAGAGGGAGAGAGAGAGAGAGGGCGAGAGAGAGAGAGAGAGAGAGAGAGAGAGAGAGAGACTCTTAAGCAGGCTCCTCACCCAGTGCAGAGCCCAACATGGGGCTCGATCTCACAACTGCAAGATCATGAACTAAGCCAAAAAATCAAGAGTCAGATGTTCAACTTACTGCGCCACCCAGGTGCCCCTATTGTGTGATCTTTTTAAATCATAGATGGAGAGATGAATAGACACATTCAGGGAAAAGAAAGTTGAATCGGTGAGGATACAAATGTAGAAAACCCTTTCTCAAAGTGGCATGAACAAAAGGGAACTTTATTAACTCACTTCCTCAAAATATGTGAAAGAAATATTGTGTTTTTGGAAAAAATTTCCAATATAATTAACACACAACTTTATATTAGTTTCAGGTGTACAATATAGTGAATCAACAATTCCATATATTACTCAGTGCTCATGAAGATAAATGTACTCTTGATCCCCTACCTGTTTCACCCATTCCCCCACCCCCACCTCCCCTCTGGTAACCGTCAGTTGGTTCTCTATAGTTAATAGTCTGTTTCTTGGATTCTCTCTTTCTCTCTCTTTTGTTTGATTTTGTTTGTTATGTTTCTTAAATTTCACATATGACTGAAATAATATGGTATTTGTCTTTCTCTGACTTATTCTACCTAGCATTATACTCTCTTGATCAATCCACATCATTGCAAATTACAAGATTTCATTCTTTTTGATGGCTGAGTAATGTTCTGTTTTATATATATATATATATATGTATATATATACATATATATGTATATATATATATATATGTATATATGTATGTATATATATACATATATATGTGTATATATATATACATATATATATATATATGTATATATATACACCACATCTTCTTTATCCGTTCATCTATTGATGGACACTTGGTTTCCTTCTGGAAGAATTGTCTTCATTCATGTGGTCAGTCAGTCAAAAGAAATTTATTAAGTACATAATTATGTGCCTTTTAGTTTCTGAGCATATAGCAGTGAGAAAGACAGTAAACCTGCCCTCAATTATCTTATATCCTGGAGAAGTTAGAAAGAAAATAAACACATGTGTTAAATATATTTGGATGCATCTCAGGTACTAATAAGCACTACAAAGAAGCTAAATTAAGGAAATGTGGTAGAGGGTGGCAGTGGAGATTTGCTCTGGTTTGAGTATTCTGGAAAGACCTTTCAGAAAGAGGTATCATTTCAATTGAGGTTTGAATGACAGTACAGTTCTGCAATGATATAGGAGAGTTCCAGAGGGAATAAACAACAGGGAAAAAAAAACCTCGGATAGAAAATGTGGTGGGAGTGAAGTGAGTCAGCCAGGGAGCATGCAGAGTTAAAGTAGGAGAAAAAAGCAGGGCCAGGTTCTGGAAGTCTTTGGAGGGGGAGATGAAGAAGGAGAGGAAACTCGGATCTAGTTCCCGTAGCCTAACTACCTCCAAAACCTTACGGAGGTCTGGGGTGGGAAGAGTGGGTTCTGTCCCACAGGAATGCTCTCTAGTTCTCATAGAATATCACACATGGTAGTTCTTCATTCTTTATTCTTCTTTATTCTCTTGTATGCATTCAATGTACTCATTTTTTTCTCTTTAACTCCCTACCCAATTTTATGAGGTCATTCTTATACTTATTTTGTATATAAAGAAACTGTATTAGTTTCCTATTGCTGCTATAACAAATCACCACAAACTCAGTGGTATGAAATAACATAATGCATTCTCTTACAGTTCTGGAGGTCAGAAATTGGAAATGGGTCTCACCAGGGTAAAATCAAGGTTCCAGCAGGGCTGTGTTCCTTCTGGAGGTTCTAGGAGAGAATCCATTTCTTTGTATCTAGAGTCTCCTTGCCTTTCTCAGTTCACATTTCTGCGCCTCCACAGTCACATCATCTCTGATGCTGAATCCTCTGCCTCCGTCTTCTAAAGACTCACGACACTGCCTACCCGGATAGTCCAGAATAACCTCCCATCTCAAGGCCTTTAATTTAATCACTTGCACAAGGCTTTTTTGTTTGTTTGTTGGCTTTTTAACCATACAAGGTAACCTAGTCATAGGTTCCAGGGAATAGGGCCTTGACACATTTGGGGAAGAGGACATTATATTGCCTACTATGAAAATTGACATTTAGTAGAGTGACTCGGCACATGTCACACTACTCTAAAGAGGCAGAATCTTTTTCAGACCCTGGCCTAGGTGTTAATTAATGTTCTTAGTGAGAAACTATAGTAAAGCACATTCTCAAGGCAGAGACACAAGGCTTTGGAGGTAATTCTGATTTATTAAGACACTAATACATGGCAGCGATCTGGCCAGTACATCAATCTAAATGTCTTTAGGAGGAGTGGCAGCATAGCTTGGCAGTTTAAGAAGTACAAAACTCAGGAGTCATATAAATCTTGTTACGATGCCCAGTTCTACCATCTACTACCTTTGGGAACTTGGTCAAGTACTTTACCCCTGTGGGTCTCAGTTTCCTCATCTGTAAAATATCTCACAAGATAATCAGACAGATTTAATGAAATAATGCCTAGACAACATAAAGTAGCATATACGTATTCAAACGCGGTCATTATTACTGAGGTATTCTTTCCCTTAGTTTCATAGTGACAAATTTTAAGTCAGTGTTCATTTTTCATTAACGTTGTTAAATTTAGTGTTTTGCTTTCAAGATAAGGAATCAAAGCGAACATACACAATAAGAATGATCACATTCTTCTAGTCTAGAAATAGGCTTTTCATTTTTGTAGCCTAAAAAATCACTTCATTTGCAAAGGAGTTCTTTATCAGTCCTATAAGTCATGTCAAAAAGATACTATCACAAAGTTGTTTTGTGCAACAAAAATATAATAAATTGTTCCCCATTCCTCGATCTCACATTACTTACATTACTTCAGATCTGTGAGAAAAATGACCCAGACTGTGCAACAATTCACTTATTAACTCTATGCAATGCTAATTAGGAAATTTTAGAAAGTATTCTTAGAGGTCAGGATCCTTTTCTGACTTTAGTGGTCTCTGTTTTTAAATCTCTGTGCATACTTGTCTTTGCCAAGAGCTAGAAGAACAATGATTGAAAAGCCTCTTTGTTCTCCTTACCATTGCCTTATCAGAAAAGAAAGTTATATTCAAAGAAATATTTAAACACGTTTTATGCTTAAAATAGCCAAGAGTAGGAAGACAAACTCTGTATTGTGTAAACTGCATTAAAACTCCATCTATCTTTACTAGTCTGCCGGTCTCAAGAGGCATATGTGGGCATGATAGCAACATAGTCACGATCAGCCACTTGCCTCAAGGTAATTCAGGACACATATACAGAGCAACAAGCCGGGCTGCCTTTGGATGCTCTCTTAGTTTTTACCCTTTTTTTTGTTGTAGTCACTTTCTGTATCTCCTTTACTACACTGGTGTTGACTACGTTCTGAGATTGGTTCTACTATAGTAGAAACTGTAAAGAAATCTCCTGGACCAGTGAAATCTTATTTTGGAAATTACTATCTTCATGGCTTCTAGGACTTTACATTTGATTGCTTTAGTCTTTTAGTCTACTCATTCCAGACTACTGATTACTTATGCCATATTGCCTTTCAGAATGCACATCTTCTTGACTCTCAAAAACCTATACATTTAACTTTTGACTCCAGACCACCTTTAACCGTGGAACTGATGCAGTCTTTCATTCGGCATGTCTTCTAGATTCCTGAGTCATGACTCATTTTTGACATTTGTTTCTTACATAATCCTGTTTTCCTGCCCTCCTGACCTGGTTGATTGCTGAATTCTCTTTAATATAAGAATTCATATTTTTCTTTCACATCTGTCTTCCCCTAGAATTTGGCTACCCCAGAATCACCAGTGGTCCTAGTTCTTGTGTTCAGGCACACAGTAGTCCACCAATCACAGATGAGTAGCCTGAGAACAGAGTAGCTTAGTTTTAAGTAGGTCAAGCAAGGCTATATGGACATCTAGACTCCTTACGATCGCTTGCAAAGCCCTGCACAATGTTCCCACATCCCCTTATCTCTCGGACGTCATCTCCTGTATCGTTCCCACTTGCTTACTACGCTATAGTACACTGGTCTTCCACTCTGTTGACGATGCCAATCTGGTTGCTGCCCTTGGACTCCTGTACATGTTTCTCTCTCGGTCTGGAAGAAAGGCTTTTCCCCCAGAAGTTTTCACAGCCAGTTTCGTCTTATCATTCCAGTTTCTGCTCCAATATCATCTCCTGAGATGTCTTCTTTGACCATCCTATTTAAAGTACCCCTTCTCCTCTCTCGTTCATTTGTCCTCTGTTTCACTGTAATAATCACTATTAAAATTATTTATTTCCATGTTTATTGTTTCACTCCAGCTCCTATTGGAAAACAAGATCCTAGGGAAGGTATTTTGTATCTGTTTCTCTCACTTCTGTATTCAGGGTTGCTAGATATTTAATAAATATTTGTTGAATGAATAAATTGATGAATGAATTAATTAAATGGTAGTTTATGACTCAGGCTAAATTTTATAAAACTATTTTCTGTCTTATTTGGTTTTTAAATTAAATCTACTTAAAGTCTTTCAGTTAATTTTGAATCCTCCAGATATTGCCTTACCTGATATTTTCTTTGATTCTACTCAAGAATGAATAAGAGTAGTAAAATGGAAATAGTGTCCCTATAAAACATTTATTTACCATGAAAGACAAAGAGATAGAAAGGAAGTTTATTTTATTTGATTAAAAATTTTTAATGTTTATTTATTTTTGAGAGAGAGAGAGAGAGAGAGAGAGAGAGAGAGAGAGAGAGAGAGAATGAGTAGGAGAGGGGCAGAGGGAGAGGGAGACACAGAATCCGAAGCAGGCTCCAGGCTCTGAGCTGTCAGCACAGAGCCCGATGCGGGGCTCGAACTCACCGACCATGAGATCATGACCTGAGCTGAAGTCGGATGCTTAACTGACTGAGCCACCCAGGTGCCCCCAGACAGGAAGTTTAAAATAAAAACAAAATAAGTGGGCATGAATCACTTGTAACCCATTAAAGAAAGAACAAAATTGGTATAATTTATTTGAAAATATAACTAAAATTTAAAATTAATTCAAAATATACATGTATTAGTTTCCTAG
Organism: Felis catus; assembly: GCF_018350175.1. Taxonomy (NCBI): domain Eukaryota; kingdom Metazoa; phylum Chordata; class Mammalia; order Carnivora; family Felidae; genus Felis; species Felis catus. Next base: position 116,185,343 of record NC_058386.1, on the reverse strand, counting down.
AGGTGCTCTAACAAAATACTACAAACTGGGTGCCTTAAAACAACAGAAATTGTTCTCTCACATTTCTGGAGGCCAGAAGTCCAAGCTCCAGATGATAACAGAGTTGGTTCCTTCTGAGAGCTTTGAAGGACGATCTGTTCCGTGCCGTTCTCACAGCTTCTGCGTTGCTGGCAAACCTATACGTTCATTCTTAGCACCACATTCGCCTCCTCATCTCCCTCAACTAGCAAGTCTTTGCAAAGAGCTCATCCCCTTAACGAGATCTACCAGAATACTGTCTTTAATACTTCAATCTTCTGGCCTCTTTCATAGCACTGCCAATCCTCTCACGCTGCTCGAGTTTTCTTTCCTTTTTGATGGCACTGATCTCTCTCCAACAGTTTGATCTCTAATAGCACATACATTATTATTTATTACTGTTGACTTTTATCTGTCATCTCCCATTAGAATGTTGTTCCAAAATTCCAATAGAGCAAGTAGTCCTGCCTATTTTGTTCATTCAGTAAATACGTGGATTAAATGAATGAATGAATTTGCTTTTCAAATTGATGCCACCTTTGGGAAATCATTATATGGCTGTATGAAATAAAAACCTTACACATGTCCATATCCTTTGAGAATTTCTACCTCTTAGGAATAATCCTAAAGAGGTAAAATTAAATGCAGAGTAGGGTCTGTAGAGAAAGATTTATAGCACAGTTGGTTATACTTGTGAAAACTTGAAAACAAATCCTAATGTTCGGCAAATGCTATGTAAATTATACTTGAAATAATACACAGGCACAAAAACTATTTTGTGTTTGGAATGACATAATGACATGGATATCATTAGATTAAATATCTTCTTACCTACAATGTGAAAAATAACATAACAAGACAAGCAATTGAATATTCCAGTGGCTCCCAAATGCATTTATTCACTAAAAAGTTATTTACTTGACACTTTTCTATATGTACTCGCAATGTGGCAGTGGATGAAACAGACAAAATATCCTACCATGGGTCCATATTCTAGTATGATACAGCAGTCATAAACAAATCAATACGGTATAGCATCAGATGTGATAAGTGCTGCTATGAAGAACTAAGAACTCTTAAGGGTAGAGAGTGATAGGAAGTGCTATTTCAGATAGGATGGACAGAGAAGGCCTCTCTGAGGAGGTGATATTTGAGATTTGAGCAGCAACCAAAATAAACTTGGGGAGGGTGATACAAACATCTAGAAGAAGAGCAATCCAGGCTGAGGGACCAGCAAGTGCAAAAACTAGGATGAAAACAAGCTTGGCCAGTTGAAGGAGACACTGGGTTAGGAAGGAAAGAAGAAAGTTTTTGTAGCTGGAGCAGAGAGATCAAGGTAGAAAGTGGTAGGAAGTAAGTTTGGAAAGATAAACAGGGTCAGATCAAGAACAATTTTGTAGGCCATGGAGAAGAGTTTTTGCATTTCATTGTACTTGTAATGAGCATTCAAGAGACGGCTTTATTTAAAAGAGTAAAACGAACCAGCTTATGATTTAAAAGAGTAACATTGAGGGGCGCCTGGAGGGCTCAGTTGGTTAAGTGTCTGGCTCCTGGTTTCCGCTCAAGTCATGATCTCATGGCTTCATGGGTTCGAGCCTCGCATCGGGCTCTGCCCTGGCAGTGTGGAGCCTGCTTGGGATGATCTCTCTCCCTCTCTCTCTGCCCCTCCACCACTTGTGCTGTCTCTCTCAAAATAAATAAATAAACCTAAAAAAATAAAATAGGGGCGCCTGGGTGGCTCAATCGGTTGAGTGACCGACTTCGGCTCAGGTCATGATCTCATGGTTTGTGAGTTCGAGCCCCGCGTCGGGCTCTGTGCTGACAGCTCAGAGCCTGGAGCCTGCTTCGGATTCTGGGCTTCCTCTCTCTCTGCCCCTCCCTCACTCATGCTCTGTCTCTCTCAGGTGTCTCAGAAATAAACATTAAAAAAATTTAAAAAATAAAAAAATAAAAAATAAAATAGAAACTTCAACATCTAGGTTGAAAATGGACAAATTCACAGCAAAAGAACCAGAATGACTAATTTATGATGTTGCCTAATATAGTCAAGAAGTGATGCTGGCTTGGATAGGGGTAGTATTAGTGAAAGATTATGGTAAATAACAAGATTTGGAGATAACAACAACACGAATTGGTGATGTATTGGATGTAGGAATTGAGTTGAAAAAGGTAATCAAAGTTCAATTTCTCTTTGGGTCTGAGCATCAGAGTAAATAATTGTTCCATTTCCAACTAATAGAAGCAATAAGAAAGGAGAAAGGCAGGTTTACTGTTGGGGGGGCAATAATGGTGTTCTATTTCAGAGAATTGTAAGAAATCTCTTAGTCATCCAAGTGTATATGTCAAATAGGTAATTCAATATAGATAATCTAGATTTAAGGGGCTGCATCTGGGTTAGATTTATAAATTTGGAAGTCATCAGTATAGAGGTGGCACTTCAAGCTGAGAGACTGGATGAGATAGATCATCACTATAGATGGAAAAATGCCTGATGACTAAGCCCTGGTTTCCCTAACATTTGGAGGGTAACCCCAAAAAGACATAGAAGAATCCCGAGTAGGGTCTGAAGAAAATTAAGAGGATAGGGTATCTTGGAAACAAAGTGAAAAAAAAGCAATTTAGTTCTAGCTAATGCAATAAAACAAGTAAAGGAAATACAAGATATACAGTTCGGAAAGGAACAAACTGTTCACAGAAGACAGGGCCATTTATGTAGGAAATTCAAAAGAATCAACAAAGACCTCCTAGAACTAAAAATTGATTATGGTAAGGTTACAGGATATAGATGTCAATGACTTACTTTCCTATATACCACCAATAAACAAGTGTAATTTGAAACTAAAAACATAATACTATTTTCATTATTAGCACTTAAGTGTAAATCTAACAAAATATGTATAAGATCTATGAGAAAACTAAAATAATTAAATCAAAGAAGAACTAAATAAATGGAGAGCTATTGCATGTTCACAAATAAGGAGACTCAAAATTGTCAAGATGTCAGTTCTTTCCAACATGATCTATAGATTCAGGGCAATCCTAATCAAAACACCAGAAATGTATTTTGTGAATAGGGACAAACTGATTCTAAAGTTTATAAGAAGAAGCAAAAGGCAAACTATGGAGACAGTAAAAAGTTTATGGTTGCCAAGGGGTTGTCTCTGTCTCTCCCTCTCTGTCTCTGTCTGTCTCTCAAAAATAAATAAACACTAAAAATGTACAAGTTTTTGTGTGAACATATGTTTTAAATATTCTGGAGTACATACCTAGAAGTAAAATTGCTGGGTCTCAGGGCAACCTTGTGCTCAGTTTTTCTCAGGAACTTTTAAACTGTGTTTACAAAGGGGCTGTGCAATTTTACAACCCCACCAGCAGTATATATCAGCATTCCAATTTTATCACATCTTCCCCAACCCTTGTTTTTATAATAGCCAGCCTAGAGGTTGTGAGCGGTATCTCATTGGGAGCAGTTCTCTTTTGATTGATCATATTTTCCCAGTGAAATTAGGAAGCAGTGTCATCAGCTGAGAGAGAAGGGGGAGGAGTTATTTGAGGGGTGAGGACAGATGAGAAGGCATGAAATGGAATTATCTGGCAGCGAGAGAGAAACTGATTAGGAATAAGCAATGTCAAGGGCTCAGTTGAAGCATGTGGGCATGTATTTTAAAAAAGACTGGTCAATATTTTTCCTATTTTTTTCTCCTTTTCTAGTCAATTCACTGCTTGTAGACAGCCATGGTGATAATGACTGTCAAGATAAAATTTTCACAAGTCTATAACAAACTAAGAAAAATAAGAACAATATTGATAGTTCCTTATAAGGCTTTATTCAACTGGAATGGCTATTTTATTATGAGATTATATCATTTCTACACTATAGTGTTAAAATATCCTTTTACAATAAGATGGTGATGGGAGATAATAGATTTTTTTATCACTGTTGATGGCCTAATGTTTTGTTTCGGTTTTGGCATTACTCTGCACATGAAAAGTTGGTAATTTTATGCTGTGCCTCTACTTTTTTAAATTGTCTGGGAAGTCCTAAGTCATAAATCACAAATATATCTAATATTACACTGGCTATGTTTAAAAAAGAACAGAATAACAACTGGATAAAAATACAGTAAAATTTAACAGGGGTTATCGCTGAGTGCTGGTTTATGGGCGATTTTTATTTTCTTCTCCATACTTTAATGTGCAATCATAATGTTTCTATAAATACCATGTTTTATAAACAACCACAGGTTTTTTTTTTAAGAATCAAGAGAAGTTCAAAAACTTTAAAGGTATAACACATTATGAAAAAAACAAATGAATACATATTTTTAATGTTTTAATGTTTATTTATTTTCGAGAGAGAGAGAGAGAGACAGAGACCCAGCACAGGCGGGGGAGGGGCAGAGAGAGAGGGAGACACAGAATCCGCAGCAGGCTCCAGGCTCTGGGCTGTCAGCACAGAGCCCGACGCGGGGCTCAAACTCATGAACCGTGAGATCGTGACCTGAGCTGAAGTCAGATGCTTAACCTAACTGAGCCACCCAGGCACCCCAAAATGAATAAAGATTTTAACTGAAAAGTTTGCTTTAAAGTCCCATCTCCTTCTCTAAAATTTAATATATAATAGCATCTGATTTTTCTCTCGTACTCCTACTATAGCCAAAAATTGAGTCTGCTTTATACACCACTTAATTCTCTAGTGTCTTAAGGTTCATTTAGATTTAATGGTTATCCTGCTGCTAGAATAGTGCGTGCTGACTCGAGAATACACTAGTGATGGGGACCTTCAAAAGGTTTTCTGCAAAAAACCCACAATCCCCCCACTGTATATAAGCACCGTTGCAAACATTTTAACAAAGACACATTGCTGCCAAAACCAAAGAAAGGTTATCAGCAGCTAGCAAATGGTATTCTGAGAGAGCTACCATAATTAAAATAATCTTTCAAGACTCTGAAGTCTCGAGTAAAATAAGGTTGAACCGCGGGAAAGGAAAATTCAAGAATTAGACATGCCAGCTGAAACAACAGCCACTTTATTCAGTTAGTCTTGATCTTCTAGAGATGTATCCTCATCCTTACTCACTGGGGTGACCAATTAAAAAATTCCTGTTGGATAGCCCACAGGGAGGCGTATAGTTCTTTAAATTACTATGGCCAAAGAAGACACAATCTAAGAGTTTGGGAGGCAAGGGTCAGCGAAATATTCTACAAATGAAAAGGTACTCTAGTCAATGGTTTTCTAATCCCAAGGTGGAAAATACCTACAGAGAGATGACAATCACCATCCTCAACAAAATAAATGAGATATGACCTGAGAAGAAAGTTGAGGTCGATAAACTTAATTTTCAATCTCAATTAGAATGACCCTATCATTGTCTCATTCAATGCTTTATTAAGTGTTTAAAATAATCACCCAGCTCAATGGTCTTGGACAATTAATGCTTAAAAATTATGTGCTGACTTCTAACTCGCCATCCTGCATATAGTGTAAGTATTTTCCTCTATGCTCTTTCCCTCAGTCCTCATGCCCAGTTGGTTGCCAGGTTCTGATGATTAAATCTATGTGATGTGGCTCATGAATCCATCCCTTCCATTTTATTACATCTGCTTCAGTTCAAATGCTTATCATACTTCTATAAGACTATATCAGCCAGATGATTCTCTATTTCGTCTATCTTTCCAAAACAGTCTATCCGACATATTATTAATCCTCCTTCTACAGAAGTGACTTTATTCTCATGGAAAGCCAAATCTTCATATGCTCTGGAAGCCATTTCCTCTCAATTCCCCAGTGAGTCAGTTTCTGTAAGTTACTACATCTTCCTGTTGAACATCTTCTCTCCTGGGTTATTGATGTCAGCCTGTTAACATGCTCAAGTAACCACTGCTTAAACAGAAGCTCTCCCTTGACCTAACAACCACCTTTAGATATTATTCCATTTCTTTACTTCCCTCCATAGCAATATTTTCCTAAGGAGTCATCTGAACTTTCTATCACAACTTTCTCACTTCCTATTTGTTCTTTCACAACTGCAACTATGTTTCCAGTATAGTCACTCCGCTAGCAGTGTTTTCTGTAAATTTTACAAACAACCTCCATTTTTTTGGAGTAGGCAACAGAAGAAAGTCACCATGGCTCCCACTCACCCTGTTTTCCTCCTACCTTACTGCCCATTGTTTCCCCATGTCCATTCATAGTTTCTTGTACCTCACTTGGAAATTTGGAATTCCTTCTGATTCAATCCCGATTCTCTTCTTTTTTCTGCACATTGATCACTGATCTCATCGATTGCCATGCCTTTCAATGCTACCTACTTAACAATTATTTTCAGATTTATTTCTGAAGTGCTGACCTCTCATTTGAGCTTGAGACTCATCCAAAAGTTTACCTGACATCTATTATTGGATATCTCATAGGTATTTCAAACCTAATATTTACAAAATTGAAATCTTGGTCTTCATCTTAAAACCTTCCATTACTTTCCTAGTAGATGATGCAACCATCCAGTCAATTACTCACGCTAGAAAATATGAGTCATTCTCAGTTATTCCATTTTCTCTATCATATACAACGAAATCTATCATCCCCAAATAAATCTATCATCCAGTTATATATACCATTTTGTATAGCTCTTGCTCTGCACCAAGCGACCAATGTTTCTTATCTGGATCACTGAAGTAGCCCGTGTATATATCTTCAGCCTTGACTTCTCTTCTGAGAACAAGTACCAAATATCACAGGAAACTTGGGCTGCTCATTGCCATTTTAAGGTGGAACCATAGACTTTAAATAACAACATATCCCGGCACCTGCAAAAATTGATCATCTTACACAAATTAGATTTATATGCCTTTAAGGAACATAGCAAAAGTATTTACCAAATTACCCCTACTAGGTACATATTTGCGAGCAATTTGTAATTTTGTCTGGCAAGAGAAAACAGTGAATAGCCACAATCCTCAGAAGACAAGTAGTATTCTTAGTGCTTTAAGAACTGCTACTTATGAGCTAATACTTGTATGAGAACTGAGACTAAGTCTACACCATGATGTGTGTGCTCACTGTAAGATAATTAATTTTCAAACTGACTGGATATTTATTTAGTCTTCATATGCTGGATCACAGAAATCTTCATCTTTTAATCTGTAATTTTTTAAATAAAACTTTAATTTTGAGATAGTTGTAGATTCACATAGAGCTATAAGAAATAATGCAGACAGATAATGGGTACCCTCCAAAAGTAACATCTTCCAAAACTGTGGTACAATATCACAGCCAGGATACTGACGTTAATGCAGTCAAGATTAACAGAACATTTTCATTACCATAAAGATCTCTCATTCTGTCCTTTTATAGTCAAACCCACTTCACTCCTGCCCTCATCCCTCCTTAATCCATGACAATAATGAATCTGATCTCCATTTCTATAATTTTGACATTTCAAGAATGCCATATAAATTAAATTATATAGTAAGTAGCCTTTGTCATTGGCTTTATTTCATTCAGTATTATTTTCTGGAGATACATCGAGTTTCCTGCACGTATCAGTAGTTCCCTCTTTTTTTATTGCTGAAGAATACTCTAACATATGGACTCACCATAGTTTGTTTGACCATTTACCCACTGAGGGACATTTCATTGCTTCCCGTTTCTGGCTATTGTAAAGAAAACTTCTATGAACATCCATGTACAAGTTTTTTTTGTGTGTGTGGAAACATAATTCTTTATTTTTCTAGAATAAATGCTTAAGGGTACAATTTCTGGGTCAAATAGTAGTTGCCTGTTTAGTTTTTGTTATGTTTTGTTTTGTTTGAAAAGCTGCCAAACTATTTTCCAAATACCATCTCACTTTCCCACCAGGAATGTATGAATGGTGAGTTTTTTTTTCACATTCTCTCCAGCTTTTGGTGTTGTCATTCTTCTTAATTTGAACCATTCTGATAGATGTGTGATGATATCTTATGTGGTTTTGTCTTTCCCTAATGGCGAATGATGTTGAACATGTTTTTACGTGCCTATTTGCCATCTGTACTTTTCTCTGTAATTTTGCATTTTCAACCGTCCTATGAACGAACTGAGCTTTGGCATATGTGTAGACCTTGAATTTTGATTATGATTTTGGAGGAATTCGTAAGGTGTCTGAAAGGCATGGCTGGTTTGTATTTAGATCTTTCACTGCCGAGCTGTAATGACATTCTCTTAAGTCCTTCAGTAGATACTACCTCAGTCAATTAAGCTTAGAAAACCTTCATATAGGAAAAGTCAGCCCCAAACATTATGTATGTAGAAAGTAATTCAAATATTCTTTGCAAAAATTTTTCTGCCTGGAAAATAACCTAATTGGATTGTCATGAGGCTAAACTAATAGCAGATTTTGAGGCCGTTCAATGGAAATGGTTTCAAATAACATGAAACCAGTGACAGTTCAAAATAGACACAGAAAATAGGGGGGAAATTGTATCTATGAATATGGTAGCTCAACGATAACTCGTAGGAAAGTTACTAGCAAACGCAAGATAGCTGAGAAATTGATCTTTTGTTTGTGGGTGGTTAATGCTTTTGCCTTCATAGGGGAGGCTGAATGAATAGTATGCTTTCAGTAAATGCAGAGTCATCAGATCACATCCTCACTACGCTGCTGCTGTTGATCTACTATAAAATAGTGATAGAAGAGAGAAGACAAAGTCAAAGACTTCATCTACTTCAAAATTCAAAAAGGAGCCTTATAGATCCTCTCTTTTCTAATCTGCTGCCCAATTTATGTTTTCTAAATCTCATTCCAATTTGTCTATACAGGAATTCTCCCTTAATTTTCCCTCCAGAACACCACAGCACTACAGAATTCCTGAAAGTGAATGAATTCAGCAGTAGTAAGGATTGTAGTCCATTATTTACAATCAAGTTTCTTTAAAAATTTTTTTAATGTTTATTTTTGAGAGAGAGAGGGAGATAGACAGAGTGCAAATGGGGGAGAGGCAGAGAGAGAGGGAGACACAGAATCTGAAGCAGGCTCCAGGCTCTGAGCTGTCAGCACAGAGCCCAACGCGGGGCTCGAACTCACAAACCATGAGATCATGACCTGAGCTGAAGTCGGCCGCTTAACCAATGGAGCCACCCAGGCACCCCCCTCAAGTCTCTTTTTTAAACAAAAGTGTGCAAAAAAGTGCATATTAGCACCAGAATTAAGTAAAAATTTTTTCTTTTCTTTCTTTTCTCCTTCTTCTTCTTCTTCTTCTTCTTCTTCTTCTTCTTCTTCTTCTTCTTCTTCTTCTTCTTCTTCTTTAACCAAGCCTTGACTACTGTGTTCTATGCAGTTAAATAGGATTTGTGGGAGTTGTGTCTAAAGACCTCACTGTTGGAACACTAGATGCTAGGTGAACAGTTCAGGGTTAGACTTTTTTTTATCATTTGCATTCAGTTACATGTAACAGTAAGGTCAACTACCGTTCAATGAATGATCTACTCCGTGACAGCACTGTGGTAAGGAGTTTTCAGACCACTCATTTAATGCTCACCTCAATCTTGTGAGATAGATATTTTTACTGCAGTTTTACATATGAGAAAAACAGTGCTCTAAGAGAGAAGTCATGTGTCTGGGGTGACACAGTTAGGAAGTGATACAACTGGGCTTCTCTGTCTCCAAGTCCATACTTTACACAACTGCTCTGATTTATGTATGATGAATAGCCATCACAACAAATTCTCTGAGTGCTAGAAATGGGGGTGTGACTCGGGGTGGAGATTGAAACATAAAAGGAACTTTGAAGTCACTGAGCAGTCAATTCCCAGTGGCTATCCCACAGAAAATTACAAACTAAATCTCTTATCTCCCTGACAACCATCCCTATGTTATTTCCTCCTGGATTTGTTGATATGTGTCTTGGGGGAAAAAAAAACCTTTTTTTTCTAAGACTGGAGAAATCCAAATATATGTAGGATGGTTAATACTCCATCAAGACACAAACACATACACACACACACACACATTTGCACAAACAATACAAACATACCTCGTATTTTCCTCACAGAAGTTGTCTCCCCCCCACCACCCACTTAAACAATGATCGTCTATTTTGAAAACAAGGTGTGGGTGTGGTGTCGGATAAACACATGCTCAGGGGACACGACATCTTCCTGGAGAGCCATCATCTGAAAATACCAGCAAGAAAGTCTGTGGGTCTGTCTTAGAATGAGAAAAAGGGTATAGAAAATGGACTCCGCCTACCTTTTCAAAGAAACAATAATAACAATAGATTCTTATTGAAGGTCTACTATGTATCAGGCACTGATCTAATATCTATATATGGATTAAGTCATTTAATCCTCACAACTCCATGGAGCGGGTTCTTATGATGTCTTCAGAGGTCCACAAGATATCAGGTATTGATACTGGTTGTTCATGTAAAGAACAAAATTATATTTGCTTCTAAAACAAAGTGGGGCTAGAGAGGAAACACATAACATGTTATATGCAAATATTGGAGTATGTTTAAAGGAAAAAGAAATAGTTTTTAGATGACCTGCTTTTGCTCTAGTGTTTCAACAGATGAAATACAGGGTTATTACATTTTCTTTAAACCACTTACAGTAAACTAAGATAACAAGAGCCGGCCTTTTGAACTGAACTGTATATATTCCTCTTTGTCCTAAGTATGGTGAATTTACTTTTGGAAGTGAAAATTGGGACGTGTGGTCTAACAAATCCAAGCTTATTTGTACAAACATAAAGAAAAAAATCTACTTGAATTTAACGTCTTAGAACATTTAAGCAGTGTAAAAAAAATTTTTTTTAACCAGTGTAGTTCTGGTGCCTATGTAGTGGAGAAACTTACGAAGCAGATTTTCAGGGTTTTGACAATTCATCTAGATTTATGATTTTTCTGTAATGAGGCCTCTGAAAGGACCCTCCACCATAATGAAGATGATGATAAACCCATCACAGAAGGAAGAGGGAGTGGAAGATTTAGATGAGTTAATATGTTCCAAGAATTGAATGTCCTAAATGCCTATATATTTTCACAAGTGTGCTAACATGTTGCTGAGCTATGTTACTGAATATGGAAAGTCACAAGAATCTAATATCATCTGACACCATACTATACAGTTTACATGAGTTATCTCATTGAATCCTCTTAGGGCCAATGTAATCCCTTCTTAGAGGAATGTAATCATCTTTATTTTCCACATAAGGGGAACCGAGGCTCTAAATTATGAGTCAGGTCCCGCTGTAACAAAGGGGGGAGATTCAGGGTTTTGGCAAAAAGGAACTTACTGTCTCAGAGTACAACTAGGTACCACTGGTAAGTATGTGCATAGATTGACTTCAGAGAAGTCCATCATATTCCTGGGTTGGATTAGATCATCTTCTCAAATGTTTTTCTAAGTTCCTGTGTGCTTAGTTCCTATCAAAACTGTAATTAATCACATATTTTAATACTCACCCTCCCCCGCTAGACTAGCCTATCAGTTGTACACAAGTGGGACTTTTTCTGTCTCGCTCATTTCTGCACCTCTAGCACTCAGGACAGTTCTGGGCATGTCGTTGAAACTCAATAAATATTTGCTGAATGAATGAATGGGAACAGTAGATGGAGTCTCAGATGGAGGTGAAAGGAGAAGCAATTATGTAGACATTGCCCAGTCATTTTTGCCTTAAAAAACAGAATGGGTGATGGGTATTAAGGAGGGCACTTGTGATAAGCGCTGGGTGTTGTGTGTGAGTGATGAATCACAAAATTCTACTACTGAAACTATTATTACACTATAATGTTAACTAACTGGAATTTAAATAAAAACTTGAAAAAGAAAAACCAACCAAACAACAACAACAACAATAAAACAAAAACAGAACTCATCAGGTCCCCGCTAACTGCCCCAACCATCATCACTACTCACCCAAACAGCTGCAACTCCTGGGTTCCTATCTCATTAAATGACACTGCTATCCAACCAGTCACTTGAACCAGTAACTCCGAAAACATACATGACTTTTCCTTTAAATCTCATAATGAATCATTTGCCAACTTGTCTCAGATCTACCCATCCTTCAACATCAAATCCCAATACCATCTCGTCTATGAAGCTTTCTTTATATATGAACACAGAAAAAGAAATGCTTCTTAGTTTTCAATTCCCATGATCTATGGTACCTCTTCCACAACATGTATTACTTGTACTTGATATTACTAATTTTATAGGTGTGTGACAGTGTATCTATGTATCTAATCTATCTATGTATCCATGAATCTGTGTAACTAACTAATATACTTAGTTCTGCATCCCCTGCAGAGAAACCTTATCCTTGAAGTCAGGAAAAATAGGTAATTTATCATTTAAATCTCCCACTGCAACTAACAGGATGATTAGCACATAATTAGTTGATAAATAAATATTTGTTGAAAATGTGATTTGTTAAATTACCCAACAAATATTAGTGCTATTCCCAGCATGAACTGTCTTTAACGTCCAGGTATGACACTGCCAGTTAAATTGTTATTTTTTCATTAAAAAGAGACATTTTTTTTCACTAGCAGTATGGTGAGATTAGAGACGCAGAAATAATGAGTAGCTGCTTGAGTCAACTAGAGAAATCTTTATCTAAGCCAGGCCTTAAGCTCTCAGTAGACCCCTAAGTTGATATCCTCAGAAAAAGTGCCACCAATGACTCAGTCTTCTCACCATATTTAGACACATTTAGATGAAACTGAGCACCTGGGGAGACATGGTATGTTCCTGACATTCCCTAAAAAGAGGGAGAACTTTCCAGATGCAACAGTCTGCCTGTTTTACTGGGTATGTGATCTGGTACTCTCATTTACAGAATTCATCAATAATGTGCTTTTCTATAGAAAAAAAGCCAACTGCATTGTGTGATGGTTGCTATTTTGTTTAAATGTGCATCTCTTGTTGTGATGAGTACTAGGTGTTGTATGGAAGTGTTGAATGACTACATTGTACACTTGAAACTGATATTACCCTGTATGTGAACTAATAGGAATTTAAATAAAAACTTAAACAAATAAAAAATAAAAATAATGATGCATCACATTCAATATAAAAAATTTACTGAACACCATTAGAGATTGTTAGGGTACTAACTCGTTATTCTGAAATTTGGCAATTAAAAGGAAGAGCTAAATATATATACTGTATTCCCTGTATGAGCTATATTAGAGACTAACTTAATCATTCAAACGATGAAGATAAGCTACCCCTTATAGAGCAATTCTAACTAGTGAATATGGAAGAAACAATAAAATTAGAAAACCATTATTTTGTAATCCTAAGTAACAACTGACCAGGCAACAATGTTAAAACTGTTATATGGCAGCTCGATGGGGAGATTAACAACTGAGAAATCAGACTATACAACCAGAAACCCCCTGATCAGTGGGCTCTTCAGTAAAAGTACACAGTCAACCATTGTATGGCTCCTGTTATGATGCGATATGAGGACCAAAGTACCATCTATGAAATATTCTTACCAAAAAATTCAAACCCAAATCTAATCTTTTAGAGATCACTTCCATATATAGTCAATGTGGAGGATAAAGATACAAGTTCAATGACATATCTTCTTTGTCTGGCACAAGGTAGGTACCCAATACATATTTTAAATTGTTAGTACAGGCGAACATAGCATGGAAATTACCAATTGGAGCGAAATAGAAACTAAGGAAAAGAGGTAGTGAGACATGAAGAAGAGTTTGATGAAATGAGAGTGAAGACTTGCCACTCGCTTTCCTGTGGAAGAAGCAATTGCTCTAGTCTCATGAGTGAACACACACACTTTGGGGCTAGCCAGATTTGGTTCTGACTTACAGCTCAGCTTCACAGCTTAGGTGGTTAAATCTTTCAGAGCGTTAGAGCTTGAGATTCTTCACTTTTTTTGAAGTTTCCCTAACTCGATTTGCTCTTTCCCATTTTCCTCCAATTGATATTCTCTATAATTTTATCAGCTGTATTATTCATTAATTAAAAAAATATTTACTGATTTCCTATCTTGTTATTTGGGGCTGGTTTGGGGGATTAAATAAATGTACCTAAGTGTATACACATGCACACACACATAGACACATATATTTAGATCACACATGGTAAATGCTTAATAATTGGTGCCTTCCATCCTCCTCCTCCTCATCTTTACAGAAATATTCAAGAATATAATAGAAAGAGATGCTGATGGTGGACAGTGGTGATGAAAGGAAGCAGAGAAACGGCACAGTATCCACAAAGAAAGAACTGGAAAGACAATAAAAAGACATTATAAATTAACGTCGCTTTGTTTAGAGAAGCATCTCCTTACATGCAGTTATCACTATAAGCATTATGCATCCCGCACAGTTCATCTATACAAGACACACGAGGGATTCTGAAACATCATCAATTGAGATCCGTAATTTACTATTAGAAGCATTTGGCAATCTATAAACAGTTGTGTGTGATGACCACACAATTGTAAGCAACACCAAATGTTTATGATTTGAATCACTCATAAACTATACATTGTAACGATGGTTGACATAAATTATACTCTTACTTTTTCTCAGTTGGTAATAACAATAATTGTCTTGATAAATTACTTATGACATTATTCAAGTTTATGTACTTCCATTTGCTTCTATGTTTCTAGCAAAATTATGACACCTGAAGCAGATTATTCTAATTGCTTCTTCAAGCCCAGATGACATGTGTTTTTCTGTACACTATGACTAATAACCCAATTCTCTTGTTTGCTTAGTCACCAAGGCCTTCTACATACATATATACACATATTTACATGTATATATAGTGAAACATGGGAGGCACTGAGAGGTAAACATTTATTTCTGGAAGTCCTTTTAGAATTATGCTAGCAATTGAACAGGCATACATTTATCCCCCATGCACCAAATAATGCTTCAGGTTTATTGCTTGTGGATGTTTGTGAAAGAGACAAAAGTAGTGAGAAAGTCTGAGTCAGCAAGAGAAGACTGTAAACATTGGAGGGTGAGAATGGTGAGAAATTAAATAACCAAAAAAGAAGAAGCATACATTAAAGAATTAGGGAAGGTGGAGTGGACAGATTACTAGGATAGTAAAAAGCCAACCCCCAAGGCTCACTAACTCATTAATGTATCCATCCATCCATTCATCCATCAAATACTAAATCACCCTCTATATACAGGGCAATATACGTGCTACAGTGATGCTTTATTCTTGTAAGAAAGATCAAATGCCTGGGCAATTAGGATACAATGAAGAACATGAGAAACTCATGAGAGGCTTAGGATACTTCTTGGTGTACAAAGAAGGGATAGATTACAGAATAGATCCAAAAGTATTGGATCAAAGTTTTAGGAAAGAAGTGGCATTGGAATTAAACTTTGAATGATGGTTAAAATTTGACCTTGGGCATACTAAATGAATATGGGAGAGACTTATATGTAGAGGATACAGTAAAACCATTGGTAGAGAAGTAAAATATACAGGGAACAGTACACTTAGAGAAGAGGGTGAATAAAAACTTACACTGGTAGGTAAGACTGAAAAACTGCATTGGGGAATAATGTCAGGATTTTCAAATACTAAAGACGTTGACCTTTAACCAAGAACCAAGAGCAATTACAGTCACTGTTCCTGAAAGACAATCTGGGTTGAGATGAAGATGAAAGATAAAACTATTTGCATTAGTTTTGCATTGCTGCAAAACAAACTAACAGAAACTTATCAGCTTCAAGTAACATAAATTTATTATCTCACAGTTTTTCTGGATCGGGAATCAGAAGCTGGGTCCTCTGCTCAGAGTCTCACTAAGGCTTAAATCAAGGTGTGGACTGTAATTTTATTTGCGGCTTGGGATTCTCTTCCAAATTCATTCAGGTTTTGGCAAAATTCAGTGGTGGTATGGTTGAGGTTTCCGTTGTTCTTGCTGACAGTCAACCAGGAGCCACTCGCAGCTCCTAGAAACCTCAAGTCTCTTGTTTGCTTAGACAATTCTTTGCCTCATTCTTTGTCTCTCTCTTCAAGCCTACAATATGGACCTCTTTCATGCTGAATCCACCTGTTGAATCTCTGACTTCCTCCATCTCCGGTCTCTAGACTAAGATTTAGTCTCACCTGATTAGCTGAGGTCCACACTAATGTTTTTCTAATCTTAAGGTCAATTGATTAGGGGCTTTAATTACAACGCTAAAATCCCTTCATAACAACACCTCAGTTGGTATTTGATTGAGTAAATTAAAATGAATAGATGATAGATGATAGATGATAGAGATATAAAGATAGATTACATATAGATATAGAGACAGATATAGTCACAGATATAGATATAAACATAGATGTATCAAGGGCCAGGAATCTTGGGGGGGGGCATCTCAGAATTCTGCCTACTACAATCCCCAGATCAGCCATTTATTTTTGCTTATTTTTAACCTGTAAAACAGATCATGCCAGTTTATTACATAAACACACACACACACACACACACACACACACACACATATACCTTAAAAGTATTCATTGTAATTGCAAGTATTTCTGATATATAGACGTACCAATAGTAGAAAATGAATGGCATCATCCAGGTTATAATTTATATCAGGTTTAAATTAGGTATGAACTATATTTTGAACATCTAAAATGAGGGTATTCATAATTGCTATTTCAAATTAATCAGGATGTGTTGAGCAACATGGAAACATTGAAAATGTGACATGTTGAAATTGTATTGGCTTGGAAACAAAATACTGCACAACACACAGATAATTAAATTGTATGAGGTCATTCTTGGGCTCGTCAGAGCTGCAAAAAATGTGATATGCTTCAATAATAAGTATAAAGAAGTATCACAAATGGGCAATTGCACAAAAGGAATTTGCAAATTTGTTTCCTTTGAAGCAATGCACCACTTTCCATTCTGCATATTTGTGGTGCTGTTTTGATTCATATTTATGATATCAATGATAGTTATTTCTTATAAAATCTATTGGTGTGTGATGTTCATTTTTCTGAAAGAAAAACTGAGTCAGAAAAAACATACAGAGATGTGAATTGAATCTCCATACACACATGAATGGAGAATGAGTGGCAATGTGTACCTTTAGGCAGTACTCTATTGTTGCTTAGGCAGTTTCTCCTCACTGCTCTTTCCTGATTCATTAATGAACAGCTGATTTGAAACGCACATTTCATTTATAACACTGAATTTTATGTGCAATCCCTGCAAAACATTACTTGCCTCATGACCAGCAAAATAGTCAATGTACATGAAGCCATCAGTCTCAGGTAATCTCTCTAACGTGGTCCACTGGTCACCGGCGTCCTGTCTTCCCAGCAAAGATTAACCACTGCAGTCTGGCCAATCAGAAAAATTGACATCATCCACGAAAATCAACAATCAGATAAACGGGGCTATTTTTCACCGCTTTTACATGTGAACACAGTTTGTATATGATCAGTTATATTTCAATATCAATTGTAAAAAAAACCCACTGGTGCTTAGGCTAATGTACATCTTTGTTTTGTGAATAAATTACCAAAATTGTGATCTTATTATTTAATACTTAACAAAAATAGTTTTCTAATTATACCTTAAACAGAGAAAAGAAATGGTCTTCACACAGTTTTCAAACGTTTTCTTTTCTTTTTTATATATTTACTTCTGCTTGAATTTTATTTTGAAGATTTTTGTTTTCCCATTTTTTTTGGAAATAATACATGATTCCAAAAGTCAGAACCACACAAAAAGACCTATTTAAAGAAGTGTCACATCCCCTATCCTTTCCATGGCATTTCCATACAAGGCCCTGTAGATAGTGAGACAATTCATGCATCACCCGGAGCTCATCACGACAGGTATACTCCTTAATCCCCATCACTTATTTAACCCAACCCCCCCCCCCACCTTCCTTCTGGTAAACATCAGTTTGCTCTCTATAATTAAGAGTCTTTTTCTTGATTTGCCTCTCTCTCTTTTTTCCCACTTGCCTGTTTCTTTTGTTTCTTAAATTCCACATATGAGTGAAATTATATGCCATTTGATTTTTGCTAACTTATTTCAATTAGCATTATACTCTCTAGCTCCATTCATGTCATTGCAAATGGCAAGATTTCATTTTTATGGCTGAATAATATTCCCCTGTATATATATACACCACATGTTCTTTTCCCATTTATCTATTGGCGGGGGCTTGGGTTGCTTCCATAATTTGACTAATATAAATAATGCTTCTATAAACATAGGGGTGTATGTATCCCTTTGAATTAGCGTTTTTGTATTCTTTGGGTAAATACGCACTAGTGCAATTGCCGGATCGCAGGGTAGTTCTTTTTTTAACGTTTTGAGGAATCTCCATACTGTTTTCCACACTGGCTGCACCAGTTTGCATTCCCGACAGTGGTGCATGAGGGTTTTTTTTTCTCCACATCTTCAATAACACCTATTGTTTCTTGTGTTGTTGATTTTAGCCAGTTTGACAGGTGTGAGGTGGTGTCTCATTGGAGTTTCGATTTGCATTTCCCTGATGATGGATGTTGAGCATCTTTTCATGTGCCTGATGGCCATCTAGATGTTTTCTTTGGAGAAATGTCTATTTGTGTTTTCTACCTATTTTTTTCAATTGGATCATTTGATTTTTGGTACTGGTTATCAACTAAGTCATTTGCAAATATCTCCTCTCATTCCATAGGTTGCCTTTTAGTTCTGTCGATTATTTCCTTTGCTGTGCAGAAGCTTTTTATTTTGAGGTAGTCCCAACAGTCTATTTTTGCTTTTGTTTCTCTTGACTCAGGAGACATATCTAAAAATACGTTGCTATGGCCAATGTTAAAAAGTTACTGCTAGGGTGCCTGGGTGGCTCAGTCAGTTAAGCATCTGACTCTTGATTTTGGCTCAGGTCAGGATCTCACAGTTTGTGAGATTGAGTCCCACATCAGGCTCTGTGCTGAGAGTGTGAAGCCTGGTTAGGATTCTCCTGTCTCCCTCTCTCTCTGCCCCTCACTTCCTCTCTTTCTCTCTCTTTCTCAATAAATAAGTAAAATAAAATAAAAACACCTTTAAAAAAACAAAAAAAAGTGACTGCTTGTGATCTCTTCTAGGATTTTTATGGTTTTATGTCTCACATTTAGGTATTTGTTTTACTATTGGATATTCTTTCCTACTTTGTTGAATATTTTTGGCAATATAGTTATGGGTCTATTTCTGGGTTTTCTATTCTGTTCCATTGGACTATGTGTCTATTTTTGTGCCAGTACCATACTGTTTTAATCACTATGGCTCTGTAGTATAACTTGAAGTCTGGAATTGTGATGCCTCCAGCTTTGGTTTTCTTTTTCAAGGTTACTTTGGCTATTCAGGGTATTTTGTGGTTCCATACCAATTTTAGGATTTTTTGTTCTAGTTCTGTCAAAAATGTTATTGGTGTTTTTAAAAATGTATTCATTGTTTAATTTACCTTCCAGTTAGTTGGCCTAGAGTGCAACAGTGATTTCAGGGGTAAATTCCTTAATGCCCCTTACCCATTTAGCCCATCCCCCCTCCCACAATCCCTCCAGAAACCTTCTGTTTGTTCTCTATATTTAATAGTGTCTTATGTTTTGTCCCCCTCCCTGTCTTTATATTCTTTTTGTCTCCCTTCCCTTATGTTAATCTGTTTAGTATCTTAAATTCCTCATGTGACTGAAGTCATATATTTGTCTTTTTTCTGACTAATTTTGCTTAGCATAACACCCTCCAGTTCCATCCACGTAATTGCGAATGGCAAGATTTCATTCTTTTTGATTGTCGAGTAATACTCCATTGTATGTATATATCACATCTTCTTTATCCATTCATCTGTTGATGGATATTTGGGCTTTTCCCATACTTTGGCTATTATTGATAATGCTATTGGTATTTTGATAAGGAATGCTTTAAATATGTAGATTACTTTGGGTAGTATAGACATTTTAACAATATTTGTTGTTCCAATCCTTGAGAATGGAATGTCTTTCCATTTATTTGTGTCATCTCCAGTTTCCTTTTTTAAAATGTTTATTTATTAAATGTATTAAATAAATATGTTTTGGGGAGACAGAGAGAGAGAGAGAAAGAGAGAGAGAGAGAATACATGAGCAGCTAAAGGGCAACGAGAGGAACAGAGGGAATTCCAAGCAGGTGCCATGCTACCAGTGCAGAGCCCAACAGAGGGCCTGATCTGACAAATCATGAGATTATGACCCGAGCTTGAAATCAAGAGTCAGATTCTTAACTTACAGTCACCCAGGTGCTTTATCAGTGCTTTATAGTTTTTATTTTAAAAAAATTTTAATGTTTACCTTTGACATAGAGGGAGAGAGAGAGAGAGAGACAGAGCGCAAGCAGGGGAGGGACAGAGAGAGGGAGACACAGAATCCCAAGCAGGCTCCAGGCTCTGAGCTGTCAGCACAGAGCCCGACATGGGGCTCAAACCCATGAACCATGAGATCATGACCTGAGCCGAAGTCGGACACTCAACCAACTGAGCCACCCAGGCGCCCCAGTGCTTTATAGTTTTTAGAGTACAGGTCTTTCACCTCTTTCATTAGGTTTATTTCTAGGTATCTTATTATTTTTGGTGCAATTTTAAATGAAATTGTTTTCTTCATTTTTTTTTTTTTGCTACTTCATTATCAGTGTATAGAAATGCAACAGATTTCTGTCTATTAATGTTGTATTCTGCACCTTTACTGAATTTGTTTATCAGTTCTAGTAGTTTTTTGGTCACATCTTTAGAGATTTCTATATATAGTAATGCTTTTTTCTATATGTCATTTGCAAATATCTTCTCCCTTTCTGTCAGTTGCCATTTAGTTTTGCTGATTGTTTCCTTTGCTGTGCAGAAGCTTTTTATCTTGATGAGGTCCCTACAGTTCATTTTTGCTTTTGTTTTCCTGGCTTACTAGAAATTTTAGTAAGAAGTTGCTGCAGCCAAGGTCTGAGAGTTGCTGCCTGTTTTTGACTCTAGGATTATGATGGTTTCCTCACAAAAGGCATAGTTACGATTTATGGACAATGGCCCACAACCTCTCCAAGAAGATTTTTTATCTTCAGTCCTGAGCTGTATGCAAAGACTTGAAAAAACAAATGGGAAAGAGATGATGAGCCAGAAGTCTGGAGACTAATCTACAAGGGGCAAATGGGTTCACAATAAAGAATATAAGGAATGAGGAGCACCATCAGTTCTGTAAGATTCTCTGTCCAGTCGCTGGCTGCTTCTACTCTACAGACATCTAGCATATCTTCCTCTAGACTGATGTCTAAATGAAAGTGCTCTCGGTCTAGTCTAGTTAATTGAACTCCACTGACTGAAGAGCTAACTTTTTAACCTTGAACTTTAGGAGTATTTTCCTAACTATTAAAATACAAGAGGGCATTGCTGGGCCTAAATAGAGTCTTACTATATCAGATTTACCCTTATGTATATTTTAGTTTAGAGAACTTTATTTCTTATTAATAATTTCTCCATCACATTTTATTTTTCTTATAGTTTTTTTTAAATTGAGATCTGACATTCACAGTGTTAAAAGGACAGTCCTAAAGACACTTTGGATCTCTCCTTCCTATGTAGTAACTAGCTCTCTAGAAGCTCTTTAAGTCCCTGTAACTATTCTTTCTTTCAAAACAAAGAAAACCTAAGACCAAGTGGTTAAAAACTTAGGTAGTCAGAACAACAACAACAATTGCTTGTCATATGAAGCCAATAAAGCTGTAGGCCAGTATCACTCTTCTTGCCTCTAAGACTGCCTCAAGAGGAGTAAAGTAGGTTTGCTGTAGATGTGTCTTTTTTGTTTTAGGACTAGTCGATATCTTTGGGTTTCCAAACCACTCTCTATTAAGCAGTAATGAAATTGTGGATTGGATGCCATACCCAAGAAAGAATTTCCCAATGAAACGCAAAGGATTGGAGAGTATTTTTTGAGCATATGCTATGTTGAAGGCACTGATCAAAATGTGGTCCCCTGTTCAGAGTTAAAAGGATGTTGGAGGCTTAAATAGAAGAGTTGGGTTCAACATTAGCATTTTATTTTCCTATAATGCCTTATAGAATGTCTCTACTATATCTTATTATCTGGAATACACTTGGATGAGAATATTGCGCAAAATAAAAAATGTGATTTTTGAATACCTTTCTCTTTTAAAAGAGAAAGATGGCAACATATACTGAATTTTATGGGAAGCTCACAGAAATAAATGCCCAAAGTAAACTAAGTTGCTAATTTTGTAGGTATTTTTCAAAGTTTTCAAGGAGAAAGTCATCTGAGAATTTATTTGCTCACCAATCTCTCTCTTTAGGCATGAACACTTCTGACATATCTGTGAGAGTGAAATTTAGTGGGAGAAAAATCAATCACAGGAAACAGAGTGAGTTTATCTTTGATTTCTAACATTTTTCTAATGTATGTGCTTTAATTTTCACAAATATTTAAATTTGAAGCAAACCCTTTGGCTTACTTTGGATGTAATCAGCTTTAGTTTAAGTAATGTAATGAATTACATACTGAACTTAATTTATTTTCATTAAGAACATCAAAGGACCAAATATAATCTTATTTTATAGGTAATTAATTGAGATGATATTTCTGTTCTTCATTATGGTTTATAAAAGGAAAAAGACCCAAGGCAAGAATTGACAGTAATAATAACAATTCAAACAAAAACAAAAATATTTCTATGAATAGACAATAACACCCCAGAGGGAAGAGCACTAGATAGTCATCGTTAGCTGTACAATCATGTTGCTATCTTTATTTTAATGACAATTAGTACCATTTCTTAGGGAGGTAGGAAAAGTTTTAAATGGGGCCTTTAATGGAAGAAGACTACAGGCAGAAAAGTAAGACAGTAAGGCTTAAAGGTTAAAAATGTGATTCTGGAGCCAGGCTGCCCAGAGTCAAATCACAGTTCTGCTACTCACTACCTGTGTGACTGTGAATATGACACTTAATTCTCTGTACCTCAGTTTCACTTCTGTGAAGTGAAGAATACCAACTGGAAAAGGCAGATGGGATTGGATTGAAAAGGAAACCACAGCCAAAAATGGGTATAGAAAAAACCCTGTTTCACAAAATAGAAAAAGAAGAAAGACCACAGAGGTACTCTACATTTTAAAGTAGTGTATATAACAGAGAATACCAAAAAAAAAAAAAAAAAAACAAAACACTTAAGACAGAGTTTAGATCAAGAATTTCTAAATTCACTACATGATTCCAAGGAAAAGAAATTGGAGTAAATTGGAAGACGTAAGTAATAAAAAGAAACAGCTATTCTAAATAATACTAGAACAAAACTTCTCAAGACATGAGAAATGAAAGAGCCACATAGTGCCAAGCAAATGAATGAAAATATGCCATAAATCTTATCATAGTAATGATAGTTTAGAACCCAAAGGTCAAGAGAAAACCATAAAATTTTTAAGAGTAAAAAATAATTATTTACAAATAATAAAACTGTGTTTTTCCTTTATACTTCCCATTGGTAACCTGGCAAGAACATAGTGCAGAAAACATTTAGTTTTTTAAAGAAATAAAACTGAAAAAAGTTTCTGCATAGGCAGCCAATCAACCATGCAAAAGTTAGAGCAAAATAATGATATTTTCAGACATGCAAAAGTCTCAGTTTAACAACTCATGAGTCCTCCCTAAAATAAATGCTAGAAAAAAAAAAGATTAATCTGGAAGAAGTAGTGATGAAAAAGCAATGGTGGGAAAAGAAACCATAAAGTAAAGGATCTGTGTAACATTTAAGTAAGTACTGATTTTAAAATAATAATAAAAATCTAGAACTAAACTATCAAATAGTATCAATATAAGATGTAGCAGGGACAGGCAAAGGAATGAAAAGGAGTAAATGTGTTAAGCTTCTTAGCATTGTAAGAGAGAGAAAATATTAGTTTAATATAGATATGGAAAAATAAGTTAGATTTGTGTGTTAAAGTTTAAGTGCAACCACTATAAGAATATAAACACACAGAGAGCAATTAAGACATTCCCAAATAAACAAATGCCAAAGAAGTTCATTAGCACTAGACTTGCCTTAAATCAATGCTCGAAAGATTCCTACAGGGTGAAATGAAAGGACACCAGACAGTAACACGAAGCCATATGAAGAAATAAAGATCAGTAGAGGTAAATACATTGGCAATTATAAAATCTAGCATTATTGCAACAGTGGTTTGTACTGCCCTTTTTGTTTTCTACATGATTTAAGAGATTAATATATTTTTAAAAATTATAAGTGTTATAATTTTAGGATGTTGAATGTAATTCCCACTGTAATCTTAAAAAATAGCTATAGAATATACACAAAAGTAAATGAAAAAAAATTTAAACACTTTACTATAAAAAAATCAAATAAAAAATAAGATTGCAGTGCAGGAAATGAGGGGCAAGAAAGCTAGAAGACATAGAAAACAAATAGAAAAATGATAGAAGTTAAGATCCATATTATCAATCATTACTGTAAATGTTATTTGGATTGAACTCTCCAATCAGGAGACAGAGAATGCCAAAATGAATAGTAACACATGATCCAATTATATGCTGTCTACAAAAGACTCATTTTAGATTTAAAGTCACAAATAGATGGAAGTGAAAGGATAGAAAAAAATATTCTATGCAACTAGTAACCAAAAGAGAGTAGGTATGGCTATACTATTATCAAACAAACCAGATTGGGGGCGCCTGGGTGGCTTGGTCGGTTGAGCATCCGACTTCGGCTCAGGTCATGATCTCACGGTCTGTGAGTTCGAGCCCCGCGTCGGGCTCTGTGCTGACAGCTCAGAGCCTGGAGCCTGTTTCAGAGTCTGTGTCTCCCTCTCTCTCTGCCCCTCCCCTGTTCATACTCTGTGCTCTCTGTCTCAAAAATAAATAAACGTTAAAAAAAAATTAAAAAAAAAACCAAACCAGACTGTAAATCAAAATGCTTACAAGGGTCAAAGAAGGACATTATATATTAAAACAAGGCTCAATGCAGCAAGAAGGAATAACAATAACATACACTTTTTTCATAGATCAGGAAAGTATATGAAACAAAAACTGATATAAACAAAGGGAAAAATAGTTATAAAACAATAGTTGGAGACTTCAATACCACTCAATAATGGATAGAAAAACCAGACAGGAAATAAGTAAGGAAATAGAGGACTTAACACAATAAACCCACTAAATATAATGGAAATACGTAGAACACTGTACCTAATAACAACAACATACACATTCTACTCAGGTGCACATGGAACATTTTCCAGGATAGACCATATGTTAGGCTACAAATTAAATGTCAATAATTTTGAAAGATCAATATAATACAAAGTATCTTCTTTGACTACAACATGATACAGTTACAAATCAACAACAGAAATAAAACTGGAAAGTTAACAAATGTGTGGAAATTGAAAAACATACTCTTAAATAACCAAAGTATCAAAGAAATCACAAGGGAAATTAGAAAATACTTAGATACTGATGAAAATGAAACCATGGCATACAAAAATGTATGAAATGCAGTGAAAGCAGTATTGGGGAAATCTATAGTCATAAATGCTCACACTAAAAAATAAGATCTTGAGTTTTGGTTCAAGATGGAAATGTAGGAAGACTGTGAATTCATCTTCTCCATGAAACACACCAAATTACACTTATTAATATAACAATTCCTCCTCAAGAAGAACTGAAGCCTGACTGAATAGCTACTGATCAGCCAAAGGTTGCGAATAGCAAAACAACAGCAAGAGAGGCCATGGTTTTAAAAAGTAAGTGACATATACAGCCAGAGCTCCAGCCAGCAAGTGAAAGTCACCAACCACACACATTTTGCCTGGCAGATGCCATACACAGGAACACTTTTCAACTTTAGGAGAAGTTACCATTTTGGCTACCCCATAGAAACAAACACAGAAAGTCGAGCAAAATGGGGGGACAGAGGAATTTGCTCCAAAAGAAAGAACAAGAAAAAAAAACCTCAGAAAAATAACTAAATGAAACAGAGGTAAGCAACATGCTTGATAAAAAATTTGAAGAATATTAAAGATATGATCATAAAGATACTCACTAGGCTGGAGAAAAGAATAGAAGAGCTCAGTGAGACCTTCAATAAAGAGATAGGAAATATTAAAAACAACCAATCAAAGTTGAAGAATACAGCAATTGAAAAAAAAAAAAACAAACTAGAGGGAATCAACAGTACATTAGAATATGCAGAAACACATATTAGCAATCCGGAAGAAATAGTAATGGAAAGCACACAAACTGAACAGCAAAGAGAGAAAAGAATTTTTAAAAATGAGGATAGATTAAGAGATTTCTTAGATAACATCAAGCAAACAAACATTCACATTGGAGAGGTCCCAGAAGAAAAGAAAGAGAAAGGTGTAGAAAACTTATTTAAAGAAATAATAACTGAAAACTTCTCTAATCTAAGGAAGGAAATAGATAAATACCCAAGTCCAAGAAACAGAGAATTCCAAATAAGATGAACCCAGTAGGTCCACACCACAATACATAATGATTAAAATGTCAAAGTTTGAAGATAAAGAGAGAATCTTAAAAGCAGCAAGAGAGAAACAAAAGTTACTTACAAGGAAAAGCCTATAAGGCTATGAGCTGATTTTTCAGCAGAAACATTGTAAGCTATATGGGAGTGGCATGATATACTCAAAGTGCTGAAAGTAAAAAAAAAAAAAAAAAAAAAAAAAAAATCTACAACCAAGAATACTCTACCCAACAAAGTTATCATTCAGATTTAAGGAGAGATAAAGTTTCCAGACAAAAGATAAAGGAATTTATCACCACTAAAGCAGCCTTACAAGAAATGTTAAAGGGATTTCTTTAAGTGGAAAAGAAATGGCTATAATTAGACAAAAGAAAACTATGAATAAAATATGTAAAATGTGACAACATATACATAAAATGTAAAGGAGTAAAAATGGAAGAGAAGGGGAAAAATAAAAAAAATGTCATTTAGTTTTAAAGAATGTGAACTTAATTGACCATCAAATTAGTATGGACTGCTATCTACTTAGGATGTTATATATGAACCTCATGGTAACCACAAACCTAAAATCTATGGTAAATACACAAATAAAAAGAAAGAAAACCAAACAAAATACTAAAGATACTTATCAATCACAAAGGAAGAGAGCAAGAGAAGAAGAAAGGAACAAAGAAGAACTACCAAAACAAGCAGAAAACATTTTTAAAATTTTTTTTTCAACGTTTATTTATTTTTGGGACAGAGAGAGACAGAGCATGAACGGGGGAGGGGCAGAGAGAGAGGGAGACACAGAATCAGAAACAGGCTCCAGGCTCTGAGCCATCAGCCCAGAGCCCAATGCGGGGCTCGAACTCACAGACCGCGAGATCGTGACCTGGCTGAAGTCGGACACTTAACTGACTGCGCCACCCAGGCGCCCCAGAAAACATTTTTAAAAGTGGGAATAAGTACATATCTATCAATAATTACTTAAAATAGAAATGGCTTAAATGCTCCAATCAAAAGACATGGAGTGGCAGAATGGATAAAAAAACAAGGCCCATCTATATTCTGCCTATAGGAGATTCACTTCAAACCTAAAGATGCATACAGACTGAAAGTGAAGGGATGGAAAAACATGCATCATGTAAATGGAAGTGAAAAAAAATCTGGAGTAGCAATACTTAACATCAGAAAAAATAGACTTTAAAACAAAGACTGTAACAGGAATCAAAGAAAGGCATTACATACTGATAAAGGGAGAAATCCAAGAAGAGGATATAACAATTGTAAATATCTATGCACCCAACCCTGAGGCACTTAAATATATAATGAAAATATTAATGGACATAAAAAGAGAAATTGATGGTAACGAAATAATAGGAGGGAACTTTAACACTCCACCTACATAAGTTGATGGATCATCCTAAGAGAAAATCAATAAGGCAACAATGTCTTTGAATGATACATTGGGCCAGATAAACATAACAGATATATGTAGAACATTCCATCCAAAAACAACAGAATGCACATTCTTTTCAAGTGCACATGGAACGTTCTCCAAAATAAACCACATATTAGGCTGTAGAACAAGCCTCAATAAATTTAAGAAGATTGCAATCATACCATGCATTTTTTCTGACCACAGCAGTATGAAACTAGAAATAAATAACAAGTATAAAACTGGAAAAAATACAAACATGTGGAGACATGATACTAAACAATCAATGGGTTAATGAAGCAATCAAAGAATAAATAAAAAAATACATAGAGACAAATGAAAATGAAAACACAATGACTCGAAATCTCTGGGACAGAGCAAAAGTTGTTCTAAGAGAGAAGTATGTAGCAATACAGGTCTACCTCAAGAAACAAGAAAAAACTCAAATAAATAATCCAACCTTATGCCTAAAGGAACTGAAAAAGAAGAACAACGCCCAAAGTAAGTAGTAGAAGAAAGTAAATAATATAAAGATCAGAGAAGAAATGATTGAGGTAGAGACAAAAAAAGAAAAGAAAGAAAAAAGAAAAGAAAAGAAAAAAGAAAAAAATCAATGAAACCAAGAACTTGGTTCTTTGAAAAGATAAATAAAATTGACAAACCCTGTGACTCATCCAGAAAAAAAGAGAAAATACCCAAATAAATAGAATCAGAAATGACAAAAGAGGAGTAACAAATGACACCACAAAAATACAATGGATTATAAGAGAATACTATGAAAAATTATATGCTAACAAACTGGAAGACAACATAGAAGAGCTGGATTAATTTCTAGTAACATACAGTGTTCCAAAACTGAACCAGGAAGGAATAGAAAATCTTAACAGATTGATTACAAGTAATGAAATTGAACTGGCAATCAAAAAGCTACCAAAAAGTATAAGTTCAGGACCAGATGGATTAATAAGTGAATTCTACAAGACATTTAAAGAATACTTAATACCTATTCTCCTCAAGCTATTCCAAAAAATAGAAGAAGGAAAGCTTCCAAATACATTCTATAAGTCCATAATTACCCTGATACCAAAACCAAAGACCCCACAAAAAAGAAAACTATAAGCCAAAATCCCTGATGAACATAGAGGCAAACTCTCCAACAAAATATTAGCAAGCTGCATACAACAATATGTTAAAAAAAATCATTCACCAAGATCAGGTGGGATTTATTCCCAGGATGCAAAGATGGTCCAATACCCACAAGTCAATCAAGATCATAGATCTGATCAACAAAATGAAGAATAAAAATAATATAATCATCTCCATAGATGCAGAAAAAGCATCTGACAAAGTACAACATCCATTCATGATAAAATCTCAACAAAATGAGGTTAGAGGGAATATAACTCAACATAATAAAGGCCATATATGAAAAACCCACAGCTAACATCATCCTCAATAGTGAAAAACTGAGAACTTTCCCTCTAAGGCCAGAAACAAGACAGGGAAGTCCACTCTCACCACTTTTATTCAACATAGTACTAGAAGTTCTGGCCACAACACTCAGAGAATAAAAAGATGTAACAAGTATCACATTGGTAAAAAAAAAAAAAAAAAAAAAGAAGCTAAATTGTCACTCTTCTCTTTCTAGACATCATGGTGCTATACATAGAAAGTCCTAAGGACTCCACAAAAAAACTACTAGAAGTAATAAACAAATTCAGTAAAGTGGCAGGATACAAAATTAATACCCAGAAATTGGTAGTTTTTCTGAACACTAACAATGAAGTTGCAGAAAGAGAAATTCAAAAAAAAAAAAAAAAACAACACGCCATTTACAATTGCACCAAGAAGAATAAAATACCTAGGAATAAACTTAAAGGGGTGAAAAACCTGTACTCTGTATACTATAAAGCACTGACAAAAGAAATCGAAGATGACACCAACAAATGAAAAGATATTCCATGATCATGGATTGGAAGAATTAATCTTGTCAAAAAGGCCATATTACCCAAAGCAATCTAAAGATTCAGTGTAATCCATATCAAAAAACCAACAGCATTTTTCACAGAAGTATAACAAAATAACCCGAAAATTTGTATGGAACCAGAAAAGATAGCCAAAGCAACCTTGAGAAAGAAGAACAAAGCTGGAGGTATCACAATTCCAGATTTCAAGATATACTAAACAGCTGTAGAAATCAAAACAGCATAATATTGGTACAAAAACTGATACATAGACCAATGGAAAAGAATAAAGACCTCAGAAATACACCTACAACTATGTGATCAATGAATCTATAACAAAAGAGGCAAGAGTATACAATGCAAATAAGACAGTCTTTAAAAAAAATGGTGCTGGGAAAACTTGACAGCTACACATAAAAGTATAAAACTGGACTGCTTTCTAATACCATACACAAAAATAAACTCAAAATGGTTAAAGACTTAAACCTGATACCTGAAACCATTAAAATTCTAGAAGAGAACACAGGTAGTAATTTGACATCAGCCATACCAGCATTTTTCTAGATATGTCTCCTAAGGCAGCGGAAACAAAAGCAAAAATAAACTATTGGAACTACATAAAAATAAAAAGCTTTTCGCAGCAAAGGAAATCATCAACAAAGCAAAAAGGCAAGTCTACCAAATGGAAGAAGATATTTACAAATGATATATCTGATGAAGGGATAAATATTCAAAATATATAAAGAACTTATGCAACTCAACACCATCAAAACAATCAGATTCAAAAATGGGCAGAGGAACTGAATAGACATTTTTCCAAATAAGATATACACATAAAAAGATGCTCAATGTCACTAATCATCAGGGAAATGCCAATCAAAACCACAATGAGATGTTACCTCAAACCTGTTAGAATGGCTAAAATCAAGAAGAAAAGAAACAACAACTGTTGGTGAGGATGTGGAGAAAAGGAACTCTCATGCACTGTTGGTGGGGATGCAAAGTGGTAAAATCACTGTGGAAAACAGTATGAAGATTACTCAAAAATTAAAAACAGAAATACCATATGATCCAATAATTCCACTATTGGGAATTTACCCAGGGAAAACCAAAACATTAACTTTAAAAGATATATGTTTTATTGCAGCATTATTTACAATAGCTAAGACATGGAAGCATTCTACATGTCCATAAATAGATGAATGGATAAGAAAAATGTGGTATATATTCACGATGGAATATTACACAGCCATGAAAGGGGATAACACTGAGCCATTTGAGACATGGATAGACCTAGAGGGTATTATGCTAAGTGAAATAAGTCATACTGAAGACAAATACCATGATTCCACTCATAAACGAAATCTAAAAAAATGAATAAATCAAAAGCAGAATCAGAACTATAAATACAGAAAACAAACTGATGGTTGCCAGAGGGGAGGGAGTGGGGGGATGGGCAAATTGAGTGAGGGGGAAAGGGAGATACAGACCTCCAGTTATGGAATGAGTAAATCACAGGAATAAAAAACAGAGCATAAGGAATACAGTCAATGATATTAAAATAGCAATGTAATGGGACAGATGGTGCTATACTTGTGAATACAGCATAATGTATAAATGTGTCAAATTACTTAGTTGAATACCTGAAACTAACATTTTGTGTCAAGTAAACTCCAAAAAAAAAGTAAGAAAGATCTGAAATCAACAACCTAACTTTACAAGTTAAGGAAGTAGAAATAGAAGAAAAAAAATGAAACCCCAAGCTAGCAGAAGGCAGGAAATAATAAAGATTATAGCAGACATAAATGAAATAGAGAATAGAAAGAATAACAAAAAATCAACGAAACCAAAATTTGCTTCTTTGAAAACATCAACAACATGGACAAACCTTTAGCTTAGATGGACTAAGAAAAAAAAGAGAAAATAGTCAAATTACTAAAATTAGAAATGAAAGTGAGGACATCACCATTGATTCCATAGGTAATACCACCTGAACCCATTAGGATGGCCACTATTCAGAAAAAAAAATATATCAAATGAGGATATGGAGACATGGGAACACTTGTGCACTGTTGTTGGGGATACAAAATGGTACAGCCTCTGTGGAAACAGTATGTCAGTTCCCCAAAAAATTAAAAATAGAATTACCACATGATCCATCCATTTCAGTTCTTAGCCGTGTTATTCATAATAGGTAAGTAAAACATGGAGAAGCCTAAGTGACCATCAAGAGATAAATGGATAAGCAAAATGCGGTATATGCGTGCAATGGAACATTATTCAGCTTTAAAAAGAAACAACAGATACCACATGTTTTCACTCTTATGTGGATCCTGAGAAACTTAACAGAAGACCATGGGGGAGGGGAAGGGAAAAAAAAGTTAGAGAGAGAGGGAGCCAAACCATAAGAGGCTCTTAAAAACTGAGAATAAACTGAGGGTTGATGGGGGGGTGGGAGGGAGGGGAAAGTGGGTGATGGGCATGGAGGAGGGCACCTGTTGGGATGAGCACTGGGTGTTGTATGGAAAACAATTTGACAATAAATTTCATATTAAAAGAAAGGAAAGAAAATCCTGGCATATGCCACAACATAGGTGAAACTTGAGGTTATTTTGCTCAATGGAATAAGCTAGTCACAAAAAGACAAATACTGTATGATTTCACTTATAAGAAGTACTTAGAACAACTAGAATTACAGAGTCAGAAAATAGAACGGTGGTTGCCAGAGGCTAGGAAGAGTGAGGAGTGGTGGCTATTGTTTAATGGCTATAGAGTTTAGTTTTTACCAGATGAAAAGTTTTGGACACAGATAGTGGTGATGCTTCTACAGCATTATGAATATGTTTAATGCCAATGAACTGTGCACATAAACATGGTTAAGATGGTACATTTTACATTATGTGCGTTTTACCAAAATAAAAAATTAAAATAAATCTGAAGAAAGTAGAAGAGATTAATAAACAGAATACAGAAAGAAAACACTAGAGTTGGTTAATACAATTAAAGGTGTTTCTTAAAAGTAACCAATACAATGGCCACACCCAGAACTAGAAAACAGAAGCCATAAATGAATAGCATTAGGGATATACAAAGAATATTGTTTTTTTTAAGTTTATTTACTTTTGAGAGAGAGAGAGTATGTGTGTGGGTGAGAGTGGGGGAGGGGCAGAGAGAGAGCGATAGAGAGAGAATCCCAAGCAGGCCCCATGCTGTCAGCTCAGAGCTAGCCAATGTGGGACTCGAACTCACGAACTGTGAGATCATGACATGAGCCAAAATTAAGTCAGACGCTTAACTGATGAAGACACCCAAGTGCCCCCAAAAGAGTATCATTTTAATAAATCTTTAGAAACTAATGATACAGGGGTGCCTGGGTGGCTCAGTCGGTTGGGCCTCTGACTTCAGCTCAGGTCATGATCTCGCTGATCCTGAGTTTGAGCCCTGAGTTGGGCTCTGCGCTGATGGCTCAGAGCCTGGAGCCCGTTTCAGATTCTGTATCTCCTCTCTCTCTCTCTCTCTGCCCCTCCCTTGCTTGAGCTCTGTCTCTCTCTCTGCCTCAAAAATAAATAAACATTAAAAAAATTTTTTTTAACTAATGATACAAAAGAAATGCAAAAAATTTTAAGTCATTAAAAATGCCATTTCTATCTTTTTAAAGCAACAAAATAAATGATCGTCTAGAATACATATATACTAAAAATATAAATATAACATATAATATTATAATATAATAATATATACACTAACATTTTCTCAAAAAGCCGGTTTGACTTGGTATTAGATCCTGACTTGATCATGAATGACCTTGAGGAAATCACTACAACTCTCCAAACTTTTGGTTTTAATTAGTAAGTGAAAATAATACAGGGCCTAATGATATTAGTTTTCTATTGCTGTCATAACAAATTACCACACACTTAGCAGATTGGAGCAACACAAATTTATTAGCTCATGGTTCTGGAAGTCAGAAGTCTAAGTGACTTGGCTGGTTTCTCTGCTCTAGGTCTCACAAGGCCAAAATCAAGGTATCTGCCAGCCTGGACTCTTATTTGGAGGCTCTGGACAAGACTCTACTCCTCACAGGATTCAGTTCTTTGTGATTGTGGGACTGGGGTCCCTGCTTCCTTGTTGGCTGTCAGCTGGAGTCCTCTCTTAGCTTTCTTATCACCACTTGCGTTCCTTGTCACTTTGTCCCTTCCATCCTCATAGCCAGTGAGAAGGCATTGAGACCTCACATGTCGGATCCCTCTGGCTTTTGTTTGCCATACCTCTTACTCTGGCCAGAGAAAGTTCTCTGCTTTTAAGGGCTAATGCTGATCAACATGGGTCCACAATGATTCTCCAGAACAACCTCCCTATTTTAAGGTCTCTTACCTTAATTACATCTGTAAAATCCCTTTTTTCCATGAATGATAACATATTCACAGGTTCTAGGGGTTAGGTTAGGGTGTCATTCGCCTACCACACTACCTCTTAAAATTATTGTAAGAGTTAAATGAGATAAGATGTATCAAGCACTCAATACAACATATTAAACGAAGGGAAGCTATTTCTGTACACTTTTGTTTTTGTTTTTGGTATTTTGCAGATTTAGGAGCCTGTACGTTATACTATAATATTGCTTCTCTTACATGCATACATTCTTATAAGACTTTCCCTGAAAAAAACACAGTCCTTGTTTTGCATTCATCATACACCAGATTCCCTCTCATATTCAGACTACAAACTCTATGATCAGCTGACACTAAGGTTTCCACTTCTCAAAAATGTTATACCGCAAAATGTTCACTGTTGTGTTATGATAGTAAAAAATTGGAAATTGGAAGCAACCACAAAATATTTAAAAAGTATAGTCATAGTTAAATAACTGATATACAATATAGCATTTGCAGCCTGCATAATTAGACTCATGAAGACTAATGACACAAGAAATAATTTATTTTAATATGTTATTTGAAAAACTACAAAACTGTTTATATAC
This sequence comes from Felis catus, assembly GCF_018350175.1. Taxonomy (NCBI): domain Eukaryota; kingdom Metazoa; phylum Chordata; class Mammalia; order Carnivora; family Felidae; genus Felis; species Felis catus. The sequence goes on along the minus strand of NC_058386.1, from coordinate 116,150,474 downwards.
ACATACATAGGAAAAAGTCAAATGATGTGTGTGTGTATGTGCATGTGTGTGTAATGATACATACATAAAGAAAAACTTAGAAGTAAATGTTTCAAAAGCAATGAATATGTTGGTTATTTTAATGGTAGGATTATTGGTGTTTCTCTTCATTTTTTTTTTCTGTATTTTACAACTCACAAGGTATGTATATTATTTCATCCTAAAAACCAATTGTTGCATGCAATAGCAATGAATGTAAAAGGCATTATGCTAAATTTAAAAATCCAGATACAAAAGACTCTACATTTGCATGATTCCATTCATATGGCATTTTGGAAAAGGTGAACTTATAGAATTATAGAGCAGTGATCAATGACTGCTAAGGACTGGGTGTAGAAAGGGAGGACTGACAAGGAAGAGACACGAAGGAACTTTTTCATGTAATGGGAATGCTATAAAAGCTGATTGAATGATTCACAAAATTCATAGAACAGTACACCTTAAAAAGGTGAAGTTTACTGGATGTAAATGGTACCTTAATAAATTTGACTTTAAAAATATTGCTTGGGGCACCTGGATGGCTCAGTCGGTTAAGCACCTGACTCTTGGTTTCAGCTCAGGTCATGATCTCCCAGTTTGTGAGATCAAGCCCTACGACCCAGAAATTGCACTGCTACCCACAGTGCAGAGCCTGGTTGGGATTCTGTTTCTACCTCTCTCTCTGCTCTTCCCCAACTCACTCACATGTGCGTGAGCTCTCTCTCTCAAAATAAATAAATAAACGTTAAAAAAGTATATGTTGTTTTGAAGCCTAAAGCCAGCAGAAGAAGGGAAATAATAGCGATTACAGCAGAAATAAATGGTATGAAAAAAAAAAAGGCCGGTAGAACAGACCAATGAAACTAAGAGATGGTTCTTTGAAAGAATTAATAAAATTGATAACCCCTAGCCAGACTTATCAAAAAGAAAAAAGAAAGGACCAAAACAAATAAAATCACAAATGAAAGAGGAGAGATCATCAACACCATAGAAATACAAATAATCATAAGAGAATATTATGAAAAATTATATGCCAACAAACTAGAAGACACTGGCAATCTGGAAGAAATGGACAAAGTCCCAGAAACTCACAAACTACCAAAACTGAAAGAGGAAGAAATAGAAAAGTTGACACCCCCAAAACAAATAATCCGGTGAAGAAATGGGCAAAAGACATGAATAGATGCGTTTCCAAAGAAGACATCCAGATGGCTAACACACACATGAAAAAACTCTCAACATCACTCATCATCAGGGAAATACAAATCAAAACCACAATGAGATACCACCTCACCCCTGTCAGAATGGCTAACATTAATGGGAATGTTATAAAAGCTGATTGAATGATTCATAAAATTCATAGAACATATGTTCTATGTTGGCGATAACAGATGTTGGCGAGCATGCGGAGAAAGAGGATCTCTTTTGCATTGCTGGTGGGAATGCAAACTGGTGCAGCCACTCTGGAAAACAGTATGGAGGTTCCTCAAAAAGCTAAACATAGAACTACCCTATGACCCAACGACCCAGAAATTGCACTACTAGGTATTTATCCAAGGGATGCAGGTGTGCTGTTTCAAAGGGGCACATGCACCCCAATGTTTATAGCAGCACTATCAACAATAGCTAAAGTATGGAAAGAGCCCAAATGTCCATCGATGGATGAATGGATAAAGAAGATGCTGTGTGTGTGTGTGTGTGTGTGTGTGTGTGTGTGTGTGTAATGGAGTATTACTTGGAAATCAAAAAGAATGAAACCTTGCCATTTGCAACAACGTGGATGGAACTAGAGGGTATTATGTTAAGCGAAATTAGTCACAGAAAGACAAATATATGAATTCACTCATATGTGGAATTTAAGAGACAAAACAGATGAACATAAGGGAAGGGAAGCAAAAATAATATAAAAACAAGGAGGGGGACAAAACATAAGAGACTCTTAAATACAGAGAACAAACTGAGGGTTGCTAGAGGGGTATTGGGTGAGGAGATGGGCATTAAGGAGGGCACTTGTTGGGATGAGCACTGGTATACATAGGGGATGGATCACTGGAATCTACTCCTGAAATCATTATTGCACTATATGCTAACTAACTTGGATGTAAATTAAAAAATAAAAATAAATAAAACAAAATTAAAAAATAATAGAAAATTTGAACAGATCCATAACCAGTGAAAAATTTGAATCAGTAATCAAAAATCTCCCGACAAACTAAAGTCCAGCGTCAGATGGATTTCCAGTGGAATTCTACCAGAGATTTAAAGAAGACTTTATACCTATTTTTTTCAAATTGTTCCAAAAAATAGAAATGGACGGAAAAATTGTAAAGTCCTTCTACAAAGCTAGTATTAAAGACCCCACTAAAAAGAAGAATTACAGGCCAATATCCCTGATGAACATGGATGCAAAAATTCTCAACAAGATACTAGCAAATCAAATCCAACAATACACTAAAAGAATTTTTCCCCAGGATCAAATGGGGTTTATTCCTGGGCTATGGGGGTGGTTCAATATTTGCAAATCAATCAATGTGATATATCATATTAATAAAAGAAAGGATAAGAATCTTATGATCCTCTCAATAGATGCAGAAAAAGCATTTGAGAAAATATAGCATCCATTCCTGATTAAAAAAACCCTCAAAAAAGTAGGTCTAACTGGAACATATCTCAACATCATAAAGACCATGTATGGAAGACCCACAGCTAATATCATCCTCAATGGGGAAAAACAGAGCTTTTCCTCTATGGTCAGGAAAAATACAGGGATGTCCACTCTCACCAAGACTATTTAACATGGTTAAGTAGTGGAAATCATGGAAGTCTGAGCCTCTGCAATAAGACAACAAATAGAAATAAAAGGCATCCAAATTGGCATGGAAGAAATAAAACTTTCACTATTTGCAGATGACATGATACTCTGTAGAAAACCTGAAAGACTCAACTGAAAAACTGCTAGAACTAATACATGAATTCAGCAAAGTCACAGGATATAAAATCAATGTACAGAAACCTGTTGCATTTCTAAACACCAATAATGAAGCAGCAGAAAAAGAAATCAAGGAATCTATACCACTTACAATTGCACCAAAAACCATAAGATACCTAAGAATAAATCTAACCAAAAAGGTAAAAGATCTATACTCTGCAAACTCTAGAAAACTTATGAAAGAAATTGAAGAGAATGCAAAGAAATGGAAAACCTTCCATACTCACAGAAGACCAAACATTGTTAAAATGTCTGTACTATCCAAAAAAAAAATCTACATTTTGAATGCAATCCCTATCAAAAAACTACCAGCATTTTTCACAGAGCTAGAACAAACAATCCTAAAATTTGTATGGAACCACAAAAACCAAAGCAACCTTGAAAAAGAAAAGCAAAGTTGGAGGCATCATGATTTCAGACAAGCTATACTACAAAGCTGTAGTCATCAAGACAGTATGGTACTGGCACAAAAACAGAACATAGATCAATGGAACAGAACAGAAAATCCAGAAACAGACCCACAACTATATGGTCAACTCATCTTTGACAAAGCAGGAAAGAATATCCAATGGAAGAAAGACAGTCTCATCAACAAATGGTGTTGGGAAAACTGGACAGCAACATGTAAAAGAGTGAAACTGGATGACTTTCTTACACCATACACAAAATAAATTCAAAATGGACGAAAGACCTAAATGTGAGACAGGAAATCATCAAAATCCTAGAAAAGAACACGGGAAGCAATGTCTTTGACCTTGGCCAGAGAAACTTCTTACTAGACACATTGCTGAAGGCAAGGGACATGAAAGCAAAAATGAACTATTTGGGCTTCATCAAGATAAAAAGCTTCTGCACAGCAATGGAAACAATCAACAAAAATAAAAGGCAACTGACAGAGTGGAAGAAGATATTTGCAAATGGCATATTGGATAAAGGGTTAGTATCCAAAATACATAAAGAACTTATCCAACTCAACACCCAAGAATATAATCCAGTTAAGAAATGGGCAGACGAAGGGCACCCGAGTGGCTCCATCGGTTAAGCGTCTGACTTAGGCTCAGGTCATGATCTTACAGTTCGTGAGTTTGAGCCCTGCATCAGGCTCTGTGCTGACAGCTCGGAGCCTGGAGCCTGCTTCAGATTCTGTCTCCCTCTCTCTCTGCCCTTCCCCACTCTCTCTCTCTCTCTCTCTCAAAAAAAAATAAACATTAAAAAAAAAAGAAATGGGCAATTGACATGCATAGACATTTTTCCAAAGAAGACAGCCAGATGGCTAACAGACACATGAAGAGATGCTCAACATCACTCATCATCAGGGAAATACAAATCAAAACCATGATGAGATAGCACCTCACACCTGTCAAAATGGCTAAAATTAACAACACAGGAAACAACAGGTGTTGGCAAGGATATGGAGAAAGAGGAACCCTCTTGCACTGTTGCTGGGAATACAAACTGGTGCAGCCACTCTGAAAATCTGTGTGGAGAGTCTTCAAAAAGTTAAAAATAGAACTACTCTATGACTCAGCAATTGCATTACTACGTATTTATCCAAAAGATATACAAATACTGATTTGAAGGAGCACGTGTACCCCAATGTTCATAGTAGCATTATCAACAATAGCCAAACTATGGAAGGGGCCCAAATGCCCATCAACTGATGAATGGATAAAGAAGATGTCGTTTTTCGATACAATGGAATATTACTCAGCCACCAAAAAGAATGAAATCTTGCCATTTGCAATGATGTGGATGGAGCTAGAGTGTATTATGCTAAGTGAAATAAGTCAGTCAGAGAAAGACAGATACCATCTGATTTCACTCATATGTGGAATTTAAGAAAAAAACAGATGCATATAGGGGAAGGGGAAGAAAGAGTGAGGGAAATGAATTATAAGAGACTCTTTTTTAAAAAAAACATTTTTAATGTTTATTTTATTTTTGAGAGAGGGACAGAGTGTGAATAGGGGAGGGGAAGAAAGAGAGGGAGACACAGACTCTGAAGTAGGCTCCAGGCTCTGAGTTGTTAGCACACGGGGCTCGAACTCATGGACTGCAAGATCATGACCTGAGCTGAAGTCGGACACTTAACTGACTGAGCCACCCAGGTGTCCCATAAGAGAGTCTTAAGTACTGAGAACAAACTGAGGGTTGATGGAGGGAGGTGGACAGGAGATGGGCTAGATGGGTGATGGGTACTAAGAAGGGCAGTTGTGATGGTCACTGGGTGTTATAGGTAAGTGATGAATCACTAAATTCTACACCTGAAGCCCATTTTATCATATCTGTTAACTAGAATTGAATTTTTTTTTACATTTATTTATTTTTGATAGAGAGAGACAGAGCACAAGTGGGGGAGGGGCAGAGAGAGAGAGAGAGAGAGAGAGACAGAGACACAGAATCTGAAACAGGCTCCAGGCTCTGAGCTGTCAGCACAGAGCCTGATGCGGGGCTCGAACTCACAAACCACGAGATCATGACCTGAGCCGAAGTCGGACGCTTAACCGACTGAGCCACCCAGGCACCCCTTTACTAACTAGAATTTAAATAAAAACTTGAAATAAAGACAAGAAAGTTATTATATTCATATGACACTCAATACACAATTGGAGTCCCTGGAGTCGATTCAACTGCCAACATTTTATCCACCTGCATAAGCAATAAAACTACGAAGACAGAAACTCAGAATGCGTGGTCTTGGAGTTTTAATCTCATTGAATTAAGAATCAATACTGAGCCTGCTAGGAGGAAGTCAAGAATTGTGTCCACTAGCATCGTATTGCTCGTCACCCTGTAATTCCAATGAACTCATCCACTTCCTCCTCGCTGCTGTCTTACGTGTGTAGCACCTGCAAGGTATTCATTCTCTCACCATCTGGAGCTAGCAGTGTTTATTGTTCACTAGTAGACTAGAAAGCACCCAAAGGATGATATTCTAATAAAGAAAAGTAGAAAATCAATGTGTCCTCAATTTATTATACAACAATCCAGAGCTCTGAATAAGGGGTAAACTGTTCATATGTTTCCAATATGATTTGTTAATTAAGGAAATGGTAGGGGAAGAGATAAATGACCCTCATATTACACAGCAAATTAAAATTCCAACCTAATGCTAGCATTCATTATCTAGTGTCTTAATTTACCATCACTTTCCAAAAGATGGAGGCTTTACATATATTCTTAATGTTTTCAATTTCTTTTGATGATAAATTGCATATTTAGGCCTAAAATCTATGTATAAAACTTATTTTTTTTAGCACAAAACTGGATTTTAGTGCCTCACTGAGAATATAAAGTTTGAAAAGGGTGTTTAACAAAGCCAGAGTGTTTTTTTCAAGTCAGGATGAATGCATCCATTTGTATTCCCCTGTGCACAATTCACTGAACTTCATTTGGAAAATGTCAAGGATAAATATTCTTCAAATGCTTCCATTAAACAGACGATAACCATAGTAACAGTGTATAGTTTGATTTTACCTATATTTCTAAAATTCCCTCTTAAAAAGAAAATGGTATTCAGATTGAAGGTGCAAATGGAAACACTTACATGGTTTTTACACACTGTTCATATCGGGATATTAAAACAAAGATACAATATACCTCCTAATGCATTATATTTGAGTGGTGCCTATTGTCAAAAAGGCTTTTACATAGCCTTTTTTATTCTAACATGTTCTAACTTGAAATCAACTATATCCTCAATTGAGAATGCAGAGACGCAGGTCCTTTCTAAACTCACAAAGTTATTAGCTATCTCCCTTTTACAAATACATACCAAAAAAAATGACAGACAAGATAGATAAAATGTGCCCTAGGTCTAATCACACGATGCTAAAGTGGAAAGAGAACTTATAGATCGTTGCACCCTGCGTAGTTATTTTTACAGACAGGAAAAGGGCAAATATCTATGACTGAGCCTACAGGCAAGTGGTTACCTTACTTCAAAAAGGAGAGTAGCGTAAAGAGAGTAACGATCATGTCGTGCACACTTGGTGATTATCTCACATTTAAATCATGTTAACGATACAAAAGAGGAAACTGAGAAAAAGCCCATAATAATAAAGAGGCCCTGAGAGATGCGCAGGTAGGACATCCAAGATGATGCGGTGGGTCCTTATCTGCCTGAAAAGGACGTGTTGCTTAGAAACCCTACAAAATACTGGCTCCGTTAATCAATACTTTTAATGGTAACCGAAGGCCCTTCTCAACTACGGGCCAAGATGATCAGCACACGTAGGGAATATTTTATCTGAGGTGAAGTGTTTTTTCTTCCTCCTCTCCAATCCTGGTAAGAAGCTAAAACATTGCCAGGGGTGAAGTCTGAGAATTCAAAATACAGAAGCTTAATTTGCAGAGGTACCAGACAAGACTTCCCGAATCCCTGAGAAATCTTTTGGCTCTGTGAAAGCACTTTATCACCTCAAGTGAGATGAACAACACATGGAAGGGACTACAAGCAGGCTGACAGTTCTCAGATTCAAAGCCTTTGTCATCTTAAAGGGGGGGAAAAAAAGGTCTTAGTGTAACTCACTCTACCTGGCAGGGAACTGTTACTCTGTAGGGCCACTTTCTTAAAAATTAAACAATTCTACCCATGAGTTGCTTTGTTTTGTTTTGTTTTTAATAAAACTACACTGCATGTCGGCCTGAATAAAAGCTCCAATTTTTCAGTAGCCAAAGCCCACGTTTGGTTTCAGAATTTTCCACAACTGGGCCTTGCCTCTCATAAAGTCTCAGTAGCGAGTGCAGAGAGCCTGTTATTCTGGGTCACAAAAAGATGCCCCATTTCACCTGATAGCTGTAACTTAAGCCATGCCGCTTCAAATGAAATGTTTTTTAAATTGATTTTCAGAGTAATTAAACTGACTTCTGGAGTCATTCCTTGTGGGCGGGGTCCAGAATGTTTTCATTTTGGCCAACACGACAGTAGCGGAAAAGAACAAAGGCACCAGCCTCAGTGACTCTGTGAACGAGAACCTACAAAGTAGGTAGAGGCTTCAGTCACCAGTGTGGGCTAGTCAGCCTGCGGTGTTTAGTTTCTGAGCACCATGTCCTGTAATTCCATCCTGCCTGTACAAAGTTTTGGCACAAATCTAAAGCCTATATTGAGACTACATTACAAACTTGCCAATTATCTTTGCTTATTGTTTTCTGTATGCAAAGATTCCATGTTGAGACTACATTCTCAATTAAACAGTTCTCTGGAACATGAAAGCATTGCCACAAGTATATTCTAAACAATTACATTAAGATATATCATTATAAGTCAAAAAGAGTTTGAGTATTGATAGTAGCTGATCACTAAAAACTCTTTGCACAACAGGCCTATGACTGGGCGGGCAGGGAATATAAACATTGCAGGGTGATATAAAGAACCTTGAACTCAGATCTCAGAGGCCTGGGAAAGGCTGAGTTTTGTGGGTATTCCTTTGTTAACCCTGGACAAGTCACTTTCCCTTTCTGAATTGCAGCTTACTGATTTGAGAAAGGATGGAGTCAGACTATCTTTGAAGGTACTAATTGGCAAACTTTAATTTACATGAGATCACCCAGGAAGCTCGTTAAACATGCAGGTGCGTGCGCCCCATCCCTAGAGACTGACCCAGTTGGACTTGACTGTGATTCCAGAACCTGGATCGTGAAAAGAGGACATCTGAGACAGGTGTTCTCGGAGTGCGCTTTGAAAAAAACGCTGTACTAAAATATCTTCTTGATTAAAATTCCATAACTCTATGAGGACTAGACAAGAAGTAATGACTCCTGAAGAATATAGGGAAGAAAGTTAGTTAAATTTATTGTGCTCTGTCATAAGTAGCTGGGGAGAAGCAAGCTCGTACTTGTGCATTTATCTGCAAACCAAATCCTAATGACAATAGACAATACAGTTACACAACGATCCCCTGGTGAATTGAACTGCCACTGCCTTATTTTCACTACAGAAGGCTAAATGTAAAGAAGCTGACCTACGGACAGCCAATTCATTGGCCTGTGTCACAGCCTAGGATTGAGTGTCATGTCCTTTGCATGTAAGTATGGTAATGCACTCCACCCACACCGACCACGTGTTTGGGGGATTTGATTTACGTAGCAGGAGGTCTGATGATTCCTTCTCTTCATGGGCTCCTCTGTGACCAGAGGGATAATTTGGAGAGGCTCCTGGGTAGTGTTCCTGGTACTGCCCATGAGCCCAGAACAGCATAAAAATATCTAACCCAACCAGGGAGCTTGTCCTCAATAGCTCTGCACATCTGGGTGGTAATATTGACTCAGCATATGCAGATGACAGTCACTCTGGAAAGGGTACTGTTTATCTATGAAAGAGACCCAGGTAATGCTTTATGGGAGGACTCACATCATGTTTTACAGCATAAGCTTTAACTTAAAACAAATCTGATGGTCCCACCTCTATGCCTTTGTTATCCTTCTCTTCACTAAGAAGGCCTTCCCCACCTTTTCATTTGTGTAAAACCTTTGCCTCGTAGGAGGTCCAGCTTTTTGAGGTTCTGCTTCAACACTCAAGGTAGGACTAACCACTCCTTTGTATAAACTTCCATACCATTGAGGCTGCGTTTCCAGGGGGAACTTAAAACCTTGGTGGGCCTTAGTTTATTTATCTAACACTGGCTATTTATGATCTAACACTGGCTATTTGTTGTTTTAAATTGTTTTCTTTAATGACATTATAATTAAAACTTTGTGTGTTATGTTTCACTTCCTTCCCTGGATTCTGAGCTCACTGACAAGATTTATTTTGTATTCTTCATCAAATCTGCCATGTCTTGCTTAGAATCTAGATTATAACTGATACTTAACAAACTTGTTTTAAAGAAAGGAAATTAGTGAATGCATGATGGATGAAGTGAATCCAACTATCGGAGGTAAAAAGCTCAGAATTTTTTTTTGGTTAAATTTGCCGTTTGAACATAAGATTTTCCCATGTCGTCACATGGGATGAAAATATTCTTCGGACGTGAGGTTGCCCTGACGTGAGTGCGCCCTTAGTGAAAGCAGACCAGGGAATGACTCCCCCCTCGGGATTGAGTGCTGACAAAGACTTGTGATTCCAAACACAAATATGGGCATATTCTCCACAGTGAAAGAAGCAAGTTGAAGATAAGGCAATTTAACTTTCCCTTGGCTGATCTTCAAACCCACTCTGGAGTGACAGTTGTGTTGCATGTTGTGAAGCCTGCGGTGAAAATTCCCACAATTGTCCTGCTTCTGGAGAGGGTAAAAGGTAATGCATGTGAGACCCAGCTGACTGCCACACAGGTAAACATTTGCCAGCACAGTGCTGGCAAAGCACTTCAATTTTACTACTCATTTTCCCCCAAACTTGGGACAGAACGATGTTGATGCCCAGGGGTACTTTTGCGGTTGATAAAGAAGAAGATGTTCAAGTATTGTTGTTTAATACATATTAAACACGAATCTCACCAGGAAGGGGACACTACTGGGTGTGTTTAATTTGCTTTGTCAAATGCTAAATAAAAACTATCATGAGGGAAATAAAATCATTCCAGTAAAGCATAATTTTCCTTTTACAAGGTTTGTTTAATAATGACAAAAAATGGATGATCTCAATTTCTCTCTTTTTCTTTCTTCCACACACACGCACACACACTCAAAAAGCGGTTTTAAAATCAAAAATAAATTTGGAGATATTGGCTTGCAATTTATAATCTATATTGTCAGGTCTGAAAGAGATTAAAAATGAAATGTCAATCATAACATTTGGGATAAAGTTATGAGCATAAAACCTCAAAAATTACTCAAGAGTATAGCCTTTAGGCATTACAGATTGGTATGCTATTTTTCATGTCTGAGGACTGGGAATTTTCATAATCCCATTATTTTTACCAAAATAGTTAAATCAGAGATGAAGTATAACTTATTGATGTTCTAATTTAGAAGATGTGAGTAAATACCATATACATGTATGTATATATTCACACACATACTTTTTACACAAACTTGACTGAATTATAGAATTTATTGTTAATGATCTCTTACTCCAAAGGGGAGGATCCATGATTTTTTCCTTTACCATTAAGTATGATAGGTAAATACACTGTAACTCAGAAGGTGCGGGCCCAGCACATGGCTGAAGCCTAGGCAAATTATTCCCTGAAGTTAGACATTAGCAGAAGGTAGCTTCAGACCTCCACTAAAATAAATTGAAAGCAACTACAATTTTATGATTAGTTTTATATTTCACATCGAGGGCTTGTTTGATTAATAAGACTGGGACATGTATTAGGCAAAATAACCAGGAGCCTCAGGGAGAATTACCAGCCGAAAGATGTGTACCAGGGCTAAGTAGGGAATTCAAACGAGCCTCCGTTCCTAGGTTAGACGGGGCTCCTCCAAAACTTTAATCACTGCCTGCATCTCTGCACTGGGAGCTTTCAGTGAATGGAAAATAAAGTTTGGTGTATGTATTTGCAAATTATTGAGGACGGTATCCTATTTAGGCACAATACGGTATGCATTTGAATGTTAAGAAAAAGGATTAACGTTTGAGTTGAATGTAAAACAATAGGTTACTACATCCCAACTGTCTCGTCCTAAATATATGAAGAATAGACAGTCACCATTTACTGTGAACCTAAAAAAAGTATCTGATGCTATGGTAAGAGTTGAGAGGTAGATGGTGGGATTAATGAGTCTATAAGTCAACAGTTTTATGTACATACATATTATAAACACACACACAGTGTATATATATATTATATATATATATACTATATATATAATATATATATACATATATTTAATATATATATATGTATATATATACATACTATATATATATATTATAAAGATATATTGTACTCAATATAATAATTACTGAGGACTTGCCATGTATTAAGCACTGTAAATAGATACAACAGTCTCAGTGGTGAGAAAAACTGACAAACTCACATGTATTTTACCATCATGGAGTTTGCCATAGAAGGAGAGCAGTGTTAAACTATTAGGAGTAAGCCAGAGGAGAAGGAAAGCTTTCAGTCAGGAAATATTTGAAGTGTTTATGAATTATACCTATATTTCAACCTTATAAACATCAGCATGCTGTTCTTTATACAAAACCTTGCTCTTGGCCTCATAAACGCAAATAGGGTACATATAGGGATTGTTTTCCTACAGCTAAAATACATCAACACTGAACTACCACCTACCCTCAGCTAATCTCTTCCATAGACACACGTATTTATTGAGTGACTGGACTAAATTAGGCTATGACACAGTGTGAACACAATTTCTTTAACTAGAAATTAAATCAGCAACTTGTGCTCCTTTGGTTCACTTTAACCAGGCTAATAGCCAAATAGCTGAGTGTGGGGCCAAGTTGGACACACAAGGTGTTAGTAAAGGCATTATTGCTTTTCCAGTCTGTAGATAAATCTCTAAGGTAAGCAAGGCAGATGAGATTAGTCCCATTTTATAGATGAGGACAACAAGACTCCATCCAAGGTCAAAACACATAATAAGAGTTATTCCAAAGCTTAAAGTACAAATCTTCTGGCTAAGAACTCTGCTCTCTCAGCTGACTCACATTACTATTCATACACTTGGCAACATGGCGTAAAAGTAAACTGCTTATTTCTGTTTACTTCAAGCCTTGTAGGTGTGTTCCACCGAAGACACTATAAGATATTGATTCAATTCAAACCAAAATTGCATTAATATTCATAAATGAGATATTTACTTGGTAGTTAGTCATGACTCAGTGGGTAGTCATGCAATACAGGCTTGTCAGAAATATTATTCACTAGATAATCATGTAGTGATGATTTCTTGGATAAAATTCTACTTTTAGGACTACAGAGTAAATGTCAGTTTGAATCTTCTTTTCTTCTGCTTGCTACCATAGGAAAAAACCCTGTATATTTAAATAACAAAAACAGTAGCCTTTTTATTGCGTAAGTTTATGCCCCAAGTGAGTGTAGTAGAAATTCAGTTTGCATATATCCCCACTGAAATTTGAGAATTGGTAACTTAAAATATCTGGTCTGCAAATATGTGTAATATCTATAGTATCAAATATCTATAATACAGAAGACCAAATTAGAAATAATAGATTTACAACAAAGAAAGAAGAACCACATGCATAGTAGCAGCTCACTGAAGAATGGTGTTTCACGACTATGGTCTTGGCAACGATTTCATGGATATGACAACAAAAGTACAAGCAACAAAAACCAAACTAACTGGACATCAAACTAAAAACTTCTGCACAGTAAAGGATATACTCGACAGAGTGAAAAGGCAACCTATGGAATGGGAGAAAATATTTGCAGATCATATATATGATAAGGGGTTAATCTCCAAAATATGTAAGGAATGCACACAATGCAATAAAAAAGCTTGCCACTTTAATCTAAATAATATAACCTAAGAACTTGGAGACACATCCCTCCAAATAAGACTTGCCAAAGGCCAACAGTTATATTAAAACATGCTTATTGCCACTAATCATCAGAGAAAGCAAGTCAAAACCACAATGAAGTATCATCTCACATTTGTTGGTACAGCCACTATTTTATTATTTTGTTTTACTTTATTATTTTATTATTAATTTATTTATCTTTCTCCAAATTTTTATTTACATTCCAGTTGGTTAACATATGGTGTAATATTAGTTTCAGGTGTAGAATTTAGTGATCCACCACTTACATAGACAGCTAGAGCTTATCACAGGTGCCCTCCTTAGTACCCATCACCTAGCTAACACATCCCCCTGCCCACCTCTCCTCCAATAACCCTCAGTTTGAGTCTGTTTCTTGGTTTGCTTCTCTTCCCCCCCCCCATGTTCATTTGTTTCTTAAATCCACATATGAGTGAAATCATATGTTATTTGTCATTCTCTGACTTATTTTGCTTAGCATAATACTCTCCAGCTCCATCCACATCATTGCAAATGGCAATATCTCATTCTTTTTATGGCTGAGTAATATTCCATTATATGTATGTGTGTATGTGTGTGTATATATATATATGCATATATATGTGTATATATATATATATACACATATGTAGTGTATATGTATATATATTTATTTATATGTGTATATATATACACAGTGTGTGTGTATATAAATGTACGTATATATATATATATAAATATATTTATTTATTTACATCTTCTTTATCCATTCATCAGTCAATGGACATTTGAGCTTTTTCCACAATTTGGTTATTGTTGATAATGCTGCTATAAATATCTGGGTGCATGTGTCCCTTTGAATCAGTATTTTTATATCCTTTGGGTAAATACCTAGTAGTGCAATTACTGGGTCCTAGGGTAGTTCTATTTTTAACTTTTCGAGGACTCTCCATACCATTTTCCAGAGTGGCTGCACCAGTTTGCATTCCCACCAATGGCGTAAGAGGGTTGCCCTTTCTCCACATCCTCGCCAACACCTGTTGTTTCCTGTGTTGTTAATTTTAGCCATCTGACTGGTGTGAAGTGATACCGCATTGTAGTTTTTATCTGTATTTCCTTGATGACGGCTGATGTTGAGCATCTTTTCATATGTCTGTTAGCCATGTGGATGTCTTTTTTTGGAATAGAAAACCCAGAAATGGACTCACAACTATATGATCAATTAATCTTTGACAAAGCAAGAAAGAATATCCAATGGAAAAAAGTTATCGTCAACAAATGGTGTTGGGAAAACTGAACAGCAACATGTAGAAGAATGAAACTGGACCACTTTCTTACACCATACACAAAAATAAGTTCAAAATGGATGAAAGACCCAAATGTGACACAGGAAATCATCAAAATCCTAGAGAACACAGGCAATAACCTCTTTGACATTGGTCACAGCAACTTCTTACTAGATTGTCTCCTGAGGCTAAGGAAACAAAAGCAAAAATGAATGATTGGGACGTCATCAAGATAAAAAACTTCTGCACAGTGAAGGAAACAATCAACAAAACTAAAAGGCAACCTATGGAATGGGAGAAGATATTTGCAAATGACCTATCTGATAAAGGGTTAGTATACAAAATATATTAAAAAAACCTATAAAAATCAATACCCCCAAAATAAATAATCCAGTTAAAAAATGGGCAGAAGACATGAAAGGACAGCCATTTATTAAAAAAAAAAACAAAGCAAAAAATTTAAAAAAACAAAGCAGAAAGTATAACATGTTGGCAAGGATGTGGAGAAATTGAAACGCTTGCCTCTGTTGGTAGGAAAGCAAAATGGTAAAACCACTATGGAAAACAATATGAAGAGTCTTCAAAAAATTAAAAATGGAGCTACCATATCATCCAGCAATTCCATTTCTGTGTATATGTTCAAAAGAATTGAAATCAGGATCTTAAAATGATATAAGCATTCCCATGTTCATTATAGCACTATGCTTGTGCTTATGACACAGCTAAGCTCTAGAAACAACCTAAACATCTAGTGATAAATGAATGGATAAAGAAAATGTAGTATAAACATACAGTGGAATACTATTCAGCCCTAAAATACAAGGACATTTTGGGGCACCTGGGTGGCTCAGTCAGTTAAGAGTCAGACTTCGTTTGGCTCAGGTCATGATCTCACAGTTCATGGGTTCAAGCCCCACGTTGGGCTCTGTGCTCACAGCTCAGAGCCTGGAGCCTGCTTCTGATTCTGTCTCCCTTTCTTTCTCTTTGCTAGCACTCTGTCTCTTTCTGTCTCTCAAAAATGAATAAACATTAAAAAAAAATTTAAAAAAGGACAAGGACATTCTGCAATATGCCACAATGTGGATAAACTTTGAGGAGATTATGTTAAGAGAAACAAGCCAGACAAAAAAAAGACAAGTACTGTGTGATTCCACTTATATGAGGTATCTAAAACAGTCAAATTCGTAAAATCAAAGACTGGAATGGTGGTTACCAAAGGGCTGAGGAAGGGAAAATGAGTGTTGATAAATCAACAGGCATAAAGTTTCAGTTCAGTAAGATGAATAAGGTCTAGATACCTGCTGTACGATACTGTGCCTACGTCAACAATAATGTATTGTGCACTTGAAATTTATCAAGAGGCTAAATTTCATGTTAAGTGTTCATTACCATAATGAGGTAAATTTTTTAAAAAAGAATGTGGCTGTCATATGAGGCAGATTATACATTTAATATAACAGAAACAAGCAACTCTAGAAGATTTCTAAGTGTGCATAAGGGTACATGTGCATATGTACATATTTGTGTTTTTAATTTTTATGAATAATCACAGTAATATTCATGAGAGGAAATTTAGAAACTAAAAAATTGTAATACAATCATTCAGAAATGACTGCTATTAACTTTTCACTGCATTTCCTTCTGGATCATTGATCACGTTTGATATTTCTCATATATTTGTAGCGATTATTTCTTCATTGCCTTCTGTTCTGTAGAACATATTTTAGTTCTACCATATTTCATTTAAGTTTTCCCACATTGTAGGGTGTTATGAGTTTGCCCAGTTACTTTTCCCAGTTACTTTTAAATGTTTTCCAGTTTGAGAGGTTGAAACACTATCTCAGTGATGTACATTTTCTTTGTTAGTGAGAGTGAACATGCTTCCAAGTACTTGTTGACTAGTTCCATTTCTTTCTTTGTGGGCTGCTTGAGAATGCTCTTTATTTTATTAAGGACAGTAGCTTCTCTCTCTAAAAAACAATGCCATCAGCAAAACCAAAAGCAAATTACTGAGAAAAAATATTTTTAACAGATGTGGCAGATACAATAATAGGACGGCTTCATGACAACCCTTGAGCTGGATGCCTTCGAAATGGAGATTTGTTTGCAGTGATCTTGAGTAACAAAAGCCACCTTTCTACAATCAGTCAGCTTCAGGGGTTAAATGGTAATAGGAATACACATGAGCTCAAAGGGAGCAAGGAGAGTCACTGAGTCCAGCTCCTGTAGGCAGATGATATTGGCTACTACAGTCTGATCAATGCACAAAAACTGATTTCTCTTTCGCATCCGTGATTCAGCCTTCTGGCCTTTCATATCCATATTAACAGTTAAATGTCTCTAAGCCATCCAGAAAGGATTTTTAAGTCTGAATGCCATCTTTATACCAGTGACTCATCTTAGAAGTTTATTTCTGACATTACAAGATTAATGCTTTGAAAAAGAATGAAAAAAAAATCCTCATGTGGCATATATATAAAAATCTTTAAATGATACGAAAATTTTAAACTACCACTATTACTGCCAGTAATAATTATATTCTATGTTGACACCTAATTTTTCACTTATCTTATTTGATCCTCTAGCTCTCACGTGGAGAGCTAGAAAGGAGAGACATTTTCATACTCTTTATAGGAAGTTGAGGTCCAAAAGACATTGAATAAAAACCCCAAGATCATACCATCAATTAATCGCAGGGAAGAGGCTCAAATCCTGTCCCTCTGCTTCCAAATCCTTTGCTCCTTTATGCTTAATACTACTGTCCCACTCTTCATGCCACAATATCATTATCAGAGTTCTAGGCTTCTATTAATAACTCTATTTGGCCTATAGGCAATGTCCATGAACACCTTTCTGTTTACCACCAATGTATTAAAGCCAGTGCACTTTATTAATACATAGAAGACAGGAATATTAATTTGTAAGTTTTTAAAAATTTTTAATGTTTATTTAGTTTTGAGAGAGACAGACAGACAGAAAGAGTGTTGAGGGGAGAGGGAGAGAGAGGGAGGGAGACACAGAATTCGAAGCAGGCTTCAGGCTCTATCAGCTCAGAGCCCGACGCGGGGCTGGAACTCATGAACTGTGAGATCACAGGGTGAGCCAAAGTCGGAAGCTTAACCGACTGAGGCACCCAGTTGCCCCTAATTTGCAAGTTTCTTAAGGGAACTAAGAAGGTAGAAATACACCTTCAAAGAAAGTATGCAAAGTATAAATCTCAGCGTTATGCCTGGAATGAATACTTATATTCTCTATTCATCCTCTCTCTCTCTTTCTCTCCATCCTCCCTCCCTCTGTCCCCATCTCTCTCTCTCTCCCCTCCTTCTTCCTTCCACTGCTCATTTTGCAAGGCCCACCTCATGTGCCATCAACCTTTCCCATTACTTCCCGCAAACTGAGTATGATAGTTCCTATCTCTAAACACATACAACAGTTAATGAACTTTATCTTATTTCAGACCTATGTGAGTTGTTTTATTCCCTTATATGACTATGAAATGCTTTATGGTTATGCCTGGCATATACAAGTGTTCAATAGCATTAAGCAAAATAATGTATAGATATATGAGTAAGGATGTACTGGCATAGACCATTGAAATACACGTATGAACCTCTGAGGTGAGTTAAAGTTACGGCCCTAGAACTGTTCATAGTAGCATACATCTACATTCCTAATCCTGGTATGTGGCTGAGAATAATCCACAAAGACTTGAATAGTCTGCAGGGGAGCCCTTCAGAATCTGATTATATTTTCAAAGAATTTTGAAATAATGACATAATGACTTCATCTACTGTTATGTCTCTAAATTCAGTGATGACAATGCTTGCTATTGTCTTTTTCTAATTGGAGATTTCTGCCTTTTTGACTACGTCCAACAGCATAAATTATGTAGGCAGCGGCAATAGAAGCAGAAAACACTTCTGTCCAAATGCTATTTGGGAGTGAATATCTGCTCTAGGATTTACTCTAGGATACTGTGCTGCTTTTTCGACTTCCTTAACATAGATCTTTTACACTGAAAAGCTCCAAGCTGTATACATAGTACATGGTGCCGGAGTTGTAAATAACTGCTGAAAAGTCAAGTGTGATGGGGCTCTAGTCTCCAAGTAAGAAATTATGTACAAAGACAAGATTCCTTCTCCTTTGGAGACCTCAGTAAGTTCATGTGGAAAAGTGAGTTGTATTAGATCAGAAGTTTCCAAGTATTTCTATGCGGGAGAGTCTCCTGGGAAATTTATGAAAATACAGTCTTTTATCTCAACCTTCTCCCATAGAATGGAAACCCTCAAGGGTCATTCTAATGCAGCCAGTCCATAGATCCCTGTTAAGAGACACTAGACTACATGATGTGTAAGGTCTCAGACATTACTGGAGTTTTATAATCCCTAAATATATATGAAGCCCAAATGAGAATAGGAAAGTGCTTTTTTATCCACCTGGAATCATCTGAACAGGAAAAAGAATGTTCAACTGAGCATCAAGAGACCTGAAATGAATCATGAATTTTCCATATCTCTTTGTGATCTTGGGACACATTCTTCCCTTCTCTGCCTCAGTATTGTCATCTGTAAAGTAAAATGATTGCATTCCCTCATAATTAAATCTGTGGGGCCTTGCAAATTGTACCTGCAGAAGTCCAAACAAGACAAATGGGGATGAAGCCAACACAAAGACTTGTGTCACCAGGGGAAAGGTTGCTGACTGCCTCACAGCGATACATCACTACAGTGATGCCAAGGTCTGGGATCTAGTCTTCAGCTTTGTCGACCCAGAGATTTAAGTTGTCAGCATATCTACAGTGGACTTGTTACTTAAGGGGTAGATTCACAATACCTTGGCTCACAAGATCAGAAAGGCAAATGATTAATTTACGGTGAGAAATTGGACTGTGATGGTAACTGGACACTGTAGTTGAGACATCTTTTCCCTATAGACTTTCCCTATAGCTTATATAAAGGATGTAATATGGAAAGCTACCTAGAAGGAGGATGCCAGGAACTTGATTATAACGAGAAATGTAACTGAGAAAGGAATGGGACATGAATTATTCTGGTGACAGCAGTCTCTTCTTGAAAGTAAGACCCACTTAGGGAACCCAGTAATTGTCAGTGTTCCTTCCCATGGTGAGAGCCTAGAACAAAAAATTCAAGCACTCTGGAAAACAGCATGGAGAGTCCTTAAAAAATTAAAAATAGAGGTACCCTACAACCCAGCAATTGCACTAGTAGGTATTTATCCAAAAGATACAAAAATGCTGATTTGAAGGGGCACATGCACCCCAATGTTTATAGCAGCACTATCAACAATAGCCAAATTATGGAAAGAGCCCAAATGTCCACCAATTGATGAATGGATAAACGTATACACATATATACACATTGGAATATTACTCAGCGATCAAAAAGAATGAAATCTTGCCATTTGCAACAATATGGATGGAAGTAGAATTTATTTTGCTGAGTGAAGTAAGTCAGTCAGGGAAAGATAAATATCATATGATTTTATTGATATATGGAATTTAAGAAACAAAACAGTTGAACACAGGGGAAGGGAAGGAAAAATAAGATAAAAACAGAGAGGGAGGCAAACCACAGGAGACTCTTAAACACAGGGAACAAACTGAGGGCTGCTGGAGAGGTGTTGGGTGGGGGGATGGGCTAAATGGCTGATGGGCATTAAGGAGGGCACTTGTTGGGATGAGCACTGGGTGTTGTATGTAAGTGATGAATCACCAAATTCTATTCCTGAAACCAGTATTACACTACATGTTAACTAACTTGGTTTTAAATAAAATTAAAATAAAAACCCTGCCTGGAAAGCACGTGGTCACGTCTGAGTTTACCTCAATGTTACTCCAATTTGACCTGACAAGGAAGCCAGGGAGAGGGGTGAGGCAGTTAAGTAATATTATGGAAAAGTTCATCCAGATCGGGCGAGAGTTAAGAAAGTTCTCTTTTCTAATATAGAATGCATCTTTCTAAGGAAAAGAATCAGGGTCTGCACAACACAGATCCTATTTCCTCCAGACCACAGCCCATGTGTCAAATTCTGTCTGTCACCTGTTTTTGTATGGCTTGTAAGCTCAGAAATTTTTTTAATGGCTGAAAAAATCAAAAGATTAATAATATTTTTGTGACATATGAAAATGATAAGTTTCAAATGTCATTGTCTATAAATAAAGTTTTATTGGAACATAGTGATGCCAATTCTCTCACATACTGTCTGTGGCTGCTTTTGTGCTAGGAGTTTAGTAGTTGTGAAAATAAAAACCCATAAAGCCTGCCAAGTGTATCTGGCCTTTTACATTACAAGTTTGTCATCCTGTGCTTAGATAGTACTTCTAAGTACTTCATCAAGTACTTAGATAGTACTTGATAATATTTGCTTTAAAAGGGATGGGGTTCTTGTAGTCAAATGCTTT
Organism: Felis catus; assembly: GCF_018350175.1. Lineage (NCBI taxonomy): Eukaryota > Metazoa > Chordata > Mammalia > Carnivora > Felidae > Felis > Felis catus. The sequence goes on along the minus strand of NC_058386.1, from coordinate 116,129,370 downwards.
ACTTACTACTTATAGCTTTTCTACATATAGTACCATTACAGCTCGGAAAACTACACTGTTCACAAACTTATTTTGCCATGAAATAATTTTCTTTTCTTCTATTTTCTCGTCTTTTTATTTTTTTAATTCTCTTTTTAAATGTTTATTCATTTTTGAGAGTGAGAGAGAGAGAGACAGAGGGGCGGAGAGAGAGGGAGACACAGAATCCGAAGCAGGCTCCAGTCTCTGAGCTGTCAGCACAGAGCCTGATGTGGGGTTAGAACCCACGAACTACAAGATCATAACCTGAGCCAAAGTCAGATGCTTAACTGACTGAGCCACCCAGGCACCCCATATTTTCTCATCTTTTAAAAAAATATTAATACATCTTCGCTACCCATAAAACAAAACCTGAGGAACATCATTTTGAGAAATGCTGAATTAGCCAATCACTGACAACTTCTTGTCCTTTGGTCTTTATTTTTATTTTTATTTTTTGTCCTATAAAGTCATTGCAGATCTTCTTCTGCTTTTATGGCATTATTTAAAATAAGATAATTACCTGAAAGCTTATTTTGCATTCATTTCATGTGTAACATATATGATTTTTTAAGCAAGAAAATAATCAAATAACATACCAATTCCTGAAGCCTAAGTGGCCACTGAAATTGGAGGAATTTGGTCAGAAGACAGAACAACTAAATATGGTTTGCTAGCCACAAATGGGGAAACTACAATGAATTGAAAATTATTATGTCAACATTTTGCTGGGTTACTGATTATCAAATTCAAAATCAAATGTACCCTGCTTTTATTGTATCAGGAGTGTTCATTTTGATGAACTATGTGTAAGATTGGTTCTAAGCAAGTTTTGATGAAGGAAGTGATAAAGAATGTTCATTTCCTTTTTTGCTTATTCCCTTAAGCAATGTAAGTTTATGAGGTAATTGAAATTAAAGAAAAATATGGAAATTTTATTTTCAGGAAGGCAAAAGCTGGCTAATGGAAACCTGTCGCAGAAATTAATTTAGTTCCCTCTTCACTTCAACTACTTTGGAATGAAGGACCTCAGTCACTTAAGTATTGTAAAAAGTTTAGATTTTCTTTATATGCCAATTCCATAAAATTACCATAACTCATTTAACTTTAAGGAAAAATAACCGGCTACAAAATTATAGAATCCTGATCCACAGAAATGTTCAATAAGTTCATTCTACACAGTCATATATTGTCTAAGTATTTTCCTACAGAGTGTTCTCTTATTTTGTGAATGAAAGGCCAAGAATTTCTTGGCAGATTTTACATGAAATATTTTCTATCTTGTGTGTATGTGTGTGTACATCTGTCTTCTTTTGTAAAGAAAGATACTACATAGGTAAAGACGACTGTTGTATTTGACTTCGTTGGAGGGCTTTTTTTTTCCTTGTTACCATATTTTTACAAATTTGTATAGAAACATTTCTCATGAGTGACTCAATCTGTAAATGGTACATTATCTTATAGAAATCACAACTGTTGAAGCTATTGGCTCTATTTCCAAATTCTCCCATATGTGGTATTCGAAGTTAACAAAGATAAGAATGAAGAAATGAAAAACTGAATATTATGTTCATTATGAAATTTGATTTGCATCAAATCCCTAAGAAATGCTTTTTAGAGGTCTCAGTAGGTACTAACAAAAATATTGTAACTGCTCTTTTCCTCTTCAGAGCGTTTTAATAATCATTTGTATAAAGTGGCACAGATATTTATTATGCTAACCTGGATCATTCTCTCTTGAGTCTGTCTACACAAAGGAAAAATCATCCTTGGCTAGAACCGGTAGGACTCATAAGAGTGGGAGGCAGTGTCTTAATAAAGAAATATTTACCTAAGAAACTGATACGTCAAAATGTTTGAAAGGTGCTAAATTCAGAAGTCTGGAAAAAGTCAATCCAGACAACATGGTTAATTCATACCTTATGAAGACCAATGCAAATGTGGGTAGGGTATGATCAAGACTGGCAGATGCCTTACAAAAATGTTGCTTAACTTACAACTTTCAGTTATCTATTGGCCACGGGCCATGGGAATCAAATGAGAAGCTACAGAATTCTTAGCACAAATTCCTTTAGAGAGAGGAGTTTGAAAAAATTGTCATTCCTGAACACCAGCCATTGTCCAACACTAGGTCCCTCTGAAACCAATACTTGGCTGTATCCTACTCAGATCTTATGTCAAGCCTGTGGATTCATTTTCATTTGATTTGAGAGAAAAACAGTGACACGAATGATAAGTGGCGTGGAAAGATGCTACAAATGAATTGGAAAACAATTTGAAATTGGAGTCTGAACGTGTCAAGTCAGGATCGTGTGGGTATAGGTGTAGACGACAGGGCTTGGCCATGCTGTTGGCTCAGCAGCATTCCTGATGCTCACATGCAGGTGCCGTGTACTCTTGATAATGTCTTAAGGGAATAATTGACTTGCCCTGGCATGTAGAAAAAAAAAGGCAATGTCCTGTGGCTCAGGAGACTTGGCTTCTATTGCTAGTGCTGTGGTGGATAAGAGGTACAATCTAATGCAAGTCAGCTCCCCCGGTGCCCGTTTTCTCCATCTGTGAAGTGGAGGGAGTTGAAAAGATGATCTTGAAGATCCCTTCTTTCAACCCTAACCTGGTGTAGTTCTGAGATGTTCCTATGTGAGCAGTTTTTAAGCTTAGAAGGTAATGACTAGTAAGGGAGATGAACTTAGAAACAAGCAGCAGTAATAATAGTAATGATAAACAGAAAGAAAATGTGCTGAGTGTAAAGACAAGCAAAAGTCCAGGGGCACTTATAAGAGTGAACATTTGGATTTGAGTGGTATAGTACAGAAGTTCTCGGCATCTGAAAAGAGCCCTGAAGTAAAAAAAAAAAAAAAATTGAGGGGGCACCTGGGTGGCTCAGTCGGTTAAGTGTCCGACTCTTGTTATCAGCTCAGGTCATGCTCTCACGGTTGGTGGGATCGAGTCCCGGATCGGGCTCTGCACTGACAGCAGGGAGCCTGCTTGGGATTTTCCCTCTTCCTCTCCCTCTGCCCGTCCCCGACTTGCATGCACTCTATCTCTCTCTCTCTCAAAGTAAATAAACGTTCAAAAAATTTCACAAAAATTGAGGAAGAGTTTGATCTGTAGGTAGAGAGTGTTAGCGCATACAAGCAGACATATGGACTCTTGAAGTAAAGGTCTTTAAGTCACGGTATGTAGGCCAGTGTGGCCTAGTTACCAAAAACATGAGAGTTAATGCAGTGTCTGGGGAATCAGACAGACCGGCCACCAGACAAACTGGCTTTCTAAACTTGAGCAAGTTACCCATCCCTTTTGAGCCTCAAATTCCTCATCTTAAAAATGGAAGCTCACAGGGGCGCCTGGATGGCTCAGTCGGGAGGGCATCGGCTTTGGCTCGAGTCACGATCTGGCAGTTTGTGGGTTCGGGCTCCGCGTGGGGCTCTGTGCTGCCAGCTCGGAGCCTGGAGCCCGCTTCGGACGCTGGGCCTCCCTCTTTCTCTGCTCCTCCCTCATTCATGCTCTGTCTCTGTCTCTCAAAAATAAATAGAAGTTAAAAAAAAATGTTTAATGGAAGCTCACAGGAAGGTTGTTGTGAAGATTAAGTTAGACGATGTACATAATGGGCTTAAACGAATTCACCACACATTGTAAGCAAATATTAGCAAAATGAACCATCATTATTATTTTCACCATTATTATTATTTAGAACGACAGACAATATTAGGAAAATGGTTTGAGCCAAATTATAAATGATTGAATACTTTGATAAATAATTTGACTTCTTTTTATAGAAAAAGGACCTATTGGCTGTTTTGAGGAGTGAAGCAAGATAAATAAAAACTGGCAGAAGAAAGAGAAAGAAAATGATATACTTTTGCTGAAGAAATGCTCAGCAGTGAAGTAAAATTAGTTGTAGTCTGTTTCTTTAGAACAAAGTCAACCAGTCTAGACACGACTCCAAGGAGAAACTCAATTTAAATATTAATAGAATGCACCTCAGCTGTCACTCGAGTCCCATTTCTTTGTTTCTCAGTTGCAGTCTGTGTTGATGCCAACTTTTGCAACATGCCAGTGAAATTTCATTCTTGGTGCACCCATGGTATTTCCTTTGAGGTATGAAAACGGAAATACGATGAGAGAAAAAATGTGATGATTGACAAATTCAAATCAAGAATCCATGGCAACTTTAAGAGATCTCAAGAAATATATTCCTATTTCACTGTGACCATAGTAAACACCAAATTTGATCACGAGGACATCTGCACAAGGGGGACTATTAGCATTAATCAGTTTTCATTCTAGCAAAGAACAAGTGGTTAAACCTGTAAATGCCCCCCAGTGCTTGGTCCTGTCTTGAAAATTTCTTTGCTTCTCGACCTGTTCCAGACACATGGGGATCATTTGCTAATCTCTTGTGTTTTTTTTTTTAAAGAAGAATCAGTATTACAAGAGGAAATCACAAAGAAGACTAACATATTTCATTAAATAACAACTAAATCACTTTGAACAGTAAAAACACTAGAATTAAATGGCAAAATAAAGGCAAAGTGAACCACATTTGCAGCTCATATGACCTGATAAGGAAAGAACCAAGTTGCAAACAGATGAATGAGGAAAAGGTTATACAAAGTCAATTCATTAAAATGAACTATAAGATGTTAGCAAAGATACAGGAAAATGTCCAGTTTCACTAGCAGTAACCATACCTAAACGACATCATTGCCACATGCACATTATTTCATAGTAACTATTTTATATTAGATGAATGCTAGCTCCATGTTCCTACCCTTGGATAGGTTCCCAGGCAAGACAGATGACTGAACACATACCAAAACCTCCTCCTTCATTGAAAATATAGAAAAATGCTTCTCCTCCTCCTCCTCCTCCTCCTCCTCCTCCTCCTCCTCCTCCTCCCCCTCCTCCTTCTTCTTCTTCTTCTTCCTCTCCTTCTCCTTCTCCTTCTCCTTCTCCTTCTCCTTCTTTTTTAAGAATACCTAACTGTATTAAATACGAGAGTGAACTATCCGTGCACCAGAACACTGGCTCAAGTTAAAAGATTACAGGAAGCCAGGATCAGAAATGAGCACTGGGGACCAGAGTTTTAATGTGATGACATAATGACTGAATTTTGACCCCTCAAGTGGTGAGATAGCAAAACCAGCCTTCCTTCATGGAGCCAGAACATGGAGTTGAACTCTCTGCCCATATTCAGGGGCAGATATAACTGTAACACCCAACGTGGCCTGTGCTACAAAAAGATGCTGAAATGCCACCACGAGATTGAGAATTCAGCCTGTGTTGCACGAAGACATGGTGACTAGAATTGTGGCATCTAAATAAAGAGCCCCAAGCTGCTCACAGAGACTCTCTGGCATCTTAAAACCCAAAACTGTCTGACATGTATGCTTTAAAACAACCTCCCAGGCAGGAGACCTCTCCATTACAAATGATAAAGCACAAAAGGAAATCTTGACGCAACTAAGAAAATCTAACCCAACAATATAGGGACATCAGAACGAGTTGTCTTAGAAAGATAGACACGCTCATTAATTATAGATTTTTTAATAAAAGCTTCATTGAAATATCATTAAAATGTCATAACATTTCCCCTTTTTTTAAATTTTTTTTTCAACGTTTATTTATTTTTGGGACAGAGAGAGAGAGAGCATGAACAGGGGAGGGGCAGAGAGAGAGGGAGACACAGAATCGGAAACAGGCTCCAGGCTCTGAGCCATCAGCCCAGAGCCTGACGCGGGGCTCGAACTCACGGACCGCGAGATCGTGACCTGGCTGAAGTCGGACGCTTAACCGACTGCGCCACCCAGGCGCCCCCACATTTCCACTTTTATATTGTACAATTCAGGGGCGCCTGGGTGGCGCAGTCGGTTAAACACCCGACTTAAGCTCAGGTCATGATCTCACGGTTCATGGGTTTGAGCCCCATGTCGGGCTCTGTGCTGACGGCTCAGAGTCTGGAGCCTGCTTCAGATTCTGTGTGTCCCTCTCTGTCTGCCTTTCCCCTTATCACGCTCTGTCTCTCTCTCTCAAAAGTGAATTAACATTAATTTTTTTTTAAATTGTACAACTCAGTGTTTCTTAGTATATTTACAGAGTTATGCAACCATCAACATTACTTTTAGAACATTTTCATCACCCTAAAAGGCAACCTCATAGCCATTAGCAATCATTCTCCATTAACTCCATTCCCCTAGGCCTAGACAACCACTAATCTACTTACTGTTTCATTTCTGAAATCTGGTAGTTTCATAAAATGGAATCATATAATATGTGTCTTTATGTGTCTGATTTTCACTTCTAATGTTTTTCCAGGATCATTCATGCTGTAGCATGCATCAGTACTTTATTTCTTATTAGTGACAAATAATATCCCATTGTGTGGATTATTATGTGGTGGAATGCTATGTTCATCCATTTATCAAGTGATAGATATTTGGTTTGTTTACAGTTTGGGACTATTATAAATAATGATGTTATGAATATTTTTGTGTATTAAGTTTTTCTTTGTTTTTTATTTAAAAAAATTTGTTTAACATTTATTTATTTTTGAGAGACAGGGAGACAGAGAGCGAGCAGGGGAGGGGCAGAGAGAGAGGGAGACAGAGAATCCGAAGCCGACTCCAGGCTCTGAGCTGTCAGCACAGAGCCCAACTCGAGAACCGAACTCCTGAACCCTGAGATCATGACCTGAGCCGAAGTCGGACGCTTCACCGACTGAGCCACCCAGGCGCCCGTGTGCATTAAGTGCTTGTGTGGAGATTTGTTTTCATTTGTTTTGGGTGTATACCAAGGAGTGGAATTTCTATATCGTGTGTTAACTCTGTGGTTCACATTTCTACAAACTGTCCAACTGTTTTCCAAAGTGGCTGCACAGCTTTACAATGACACCGGCAAGATATGAGGGCTCCGGTTCCCCCATATCCTCGTCAGCACTTGTGAATGTCTCTCTTTTATTCTAGCCATTCTAGTAGGGGTGAAGTGGTATTTCATTGTGGTTTTGCTCGGCATTTCCCTAATGACTAGTAATGTTGAGCATCTTTTCATATTGGCCATCTGAGGATCTTAATGGAGGAAATATTCAAGCCCGTTACCCATATTGTACTTCTTAGTCTTTTTGTTGTTGAGTTGTAAGAATTATTTATATACTCTGGATACAAGTGCCTTATCAGATATATGATTTGCAAATACTTTCTACCATTCTTCAGGTTGTCTTTTCACTTTCTTGAGAGTCTTTTGAAATATAAATGTTTTCACTTTTGATGAGGTCCAATTTCTTTACTTTTTGTTGCTTCTATTTTTGATATCATATTTAAGAAATTATCCCCCAATCTTGGGTGGCAAAGGTTGACACCTATGTTTTCTTCTGTAAGTTTTATAGTTTTAACTTTTATGTTTAAGCCTATGACTGATTTTGAGTTACTTTTTGTATATGGTTTGAGATAGGAGTCCAACTTCATTCTTTTGCAGGTAGATAGCCAGTAATCCCCGTAATTTCAGACTTTAGTTTAAGTGATAAAAACGTGAAGAGAACCAATCAAAGAATGGAATGCGATAATGTGCTCTGACAGAACAGGAAAAGAAAAAAGCTCAATAATCCAATAGGAAACAGGAAAGGAGAACAGAAGAAGTAATGCAGGTGCATGGTAAATACACAAAATAGACCAATGATCTCAATAAATGGAAATAAATCAAGCATGCCTCTTAAAAGACATTTAAATCAGAACAAAAATAGTTCCTATTTACTATTCACAAGAATCATATCTAGGCAAAATGATAGACAGGTTTAGAATAAAATCTTCAAGTAAATTAGCAACAAAAAAAATCAAAGCAATATTAATATTCAGCAAGACAGAATTGAAAGTGGAAAACATTAATGGGAACAAAGGCAGAGATTCCACTCTGATAAAGGAATAATCTACCAAGGAGACGACAATCATGAATGGTATGGACCAAACAGCACAACTTTGAACAATATGAAACAATAGAAAGAAACGCAGAGAAAAAGTAGCATTTCTTGCCATTTCTCATCTGCTTATAATTTACATCATTATTCCAAATTAGATATGACTGGGAAGTCTCCTTATTTTATTGTGGCATTGTGTCATAAAGGTGTGTATAAGTAAATACATATGAGATTCATTATGACACTAAGGTGTTATCTTCCACCTTTCAAATTTGTCGATGTCTTCAGAAATGGTAATATTCAAGTGATGCTGACAGCAGCATCGTGCTGAGCCATATTGGAGCCTGAGGCAAAAGCAAAACAAAATCTCATCCTGTTTTTATTTAAAATGTTATTTTGTTCACCATGGAGTTTTGCAATAATTTTGTTGTTTTCAAGATCTGCATTAAAATATTACGCAAATTTGTTATCCAAGGTTCATTTGCCTCATCCTCATACTTCTACTGGCCTGTATGGCAGGGTTCATAGCATGTGGTCTAGTCATCCCACCTCTCGAAAGTGAACCTAACTAGGAAATATGAAATGCGGACACAAAAAAGGGGGGGAAACTGACATAATAGATTTCAACTGCAGTGTTTGTTTTGTTTGTTTGTTTGTTTACGTTTTGAGAGAGAGAGAGAGAGAGAGAGAGAGAGAGAGAGAGAGCGCATGAGCAGGGCAGGGGCAGAGAGAGAGAGGGAGAGAGAGAGAATCCCAAGCAGGTTCATGCTGTCAGCACAGAGAGCCTGACACGGAGCTTGATCTCACGAACCGTGAGATCACGACCTGTGTGGAAATTACGAGTCCAACATTCAACCGACGGAGCCACCCAGATGCTCCCATTTGCTGTGTTTTATATAAGGGAACATAGAAGAATAATTAAATCAGCTCCAGGAAATGACAATAATCAAAGGTATATTTTAAAATCTGACCAATATATGCCTGTGATAGATGAAATGATCTCAGGAGGTACTTAAAAAAGAGTTCCAAACTTTGGGATTTGAGGGGAGGATTACATGAGATTCACTTCACATACTTAAGAAAACATTTTACAAAATGGCAGATTTAAGATGTAGAGGTGAGGCCATGGTAGCTATAATTTTAAACAGCTCTACCCAGATACAGATGTAGTCAACTTGGCTTTGGACATTTGGAAACCATGTTTTAGAACAAAATTTGATTAAGTGTTAACCACTCCATAGAGGCTTGTACCTTAGAAGAATTTTTAAGAATTATCTTATTTTACAAATGAGAAAATGGAGTACCAGAGTGACAGAGCGAGTCATCCTATCTTATAAGGCAAAATCAGGGTAAGAATTCAAAATTGCTGTCTCTGTGCTCTCTAACAGATCCTGCTAGATTTTCGGAGAATGAACACTGCCTCTAGACAGAAAATATAACAAACCAATGGAGTTTTTAAATTCAGTTTCATAAATTGGGTCTTCGTAGATTGGGGCACACCTATATTAATTTAAATCTACATTCCTCTTTGGGGCGCCTGGGTGGCCCAGTCAGTTGGGCGTCTGACTTCGGCTCAGGTCATGATCTCACGGTTCGTGGGTTCGAGCCCCGTGTCCAGCTCTGTGCTGACAGCTCAGAGCCTGGGGCCTGCTTCGGATTCTGTGTCTCCCTCTCTCTCTGCCCCTCCCCCATTCACACTCTGTCTGTTTCTCTCTCTCAAAACTAAATAAACATTAGAAAAACATTTTTAAAAATCTACTTCCTCTTTGTGAAAGAATACACAATACTGCCCAGTTTTCCATGAGAATCGCAAGTCATTCAAAAATATTTTCCTCCAAAATGTATATATTCAATAGCCGTTAATAACACACAGCTTCCTTTAAATCTTTTATAATAAAAAGCTTTTAAAATGATTAGAATGGTCTCTTGATTCAGATGCTAAAAATGAAACCGCAGGATGTTTTCCAGAACATCTGCAAATCAGTGAACACCCAAATGGAATATTTAAAATGGCTCTTCCGATATTGGTAATTGTATCCACCATGTGTTAACATTCCGTCTGCTACCTCACTTCATGCCAGCTAACCCTATCCAACTGCCTACTGACTCCTTATCACATCTGACTGTACGGAAGACAGACATATATTTTATTGAACAAAGGACAAAGGATGATTCACCGTGAGAATACACCGTTAGACATGCAAGGCCATACTCACAAGTTGAGGGTCACTGCTTGATAAAAAAATAATCTACCCAGGGAGAAACATGGTAAGTAACGTGCACTGATGGCACTGGGAGAACTTCGTAGAAAGCATGAGGGTGATTCCGAATCACTGAGGGAACTTTTTCAAACTCTAATTCCTGCCACAGATATGTTCTAAGAGCAGCCAGGCCAGCTGTAGACTAACTACTCCTGCTGTAGAGCAAGGTGTGCTGAGTCTCCCTTTTGCCCTGATAACATACAATTGATATGCACCCATCGGTGAGTGCTGAGAAAGAAATACTCAGTTGTGTACTCATTTGACAAACATTTAATGAGTACCTATTCTGTACCAGGTTCTGTCCACTGTATTTTCAAACACTTAAATTGCTATTCATGCAAATCTGAAATCATACTGAGTGGTCTATGACATGAAATAGAAAAATCAATAAGATTATGCCAGTCTCAGTAAGTTTAAATTGAAATCTATAATTACTCACTAAATCAATCAATTCTAGGCCTTAGGGTTAGATTAAAGTAGTCAATATTGTAACCACCTTTATTTCATGACTCACATCTACAATTAAATTATATTACAGCTATTCTTATTGTCACATTAGAGGAATGTTTCTGAATAGTGGTATAAAGTGTCTTCATGTTCATTTAATCCTATTTCAGTGGAAGCTAGGAAGTGAAGCATATTTTTTTTTAAAGTACCTATCTTTTTGTAATGAGCACCCATCTTGTTATTTAGGAAATCTCTTTGTTAGGAAAGGCTGAAGGTCACAGCACACATCCCTGTACACAAGAATTATGAAAATTAAGCTGCGTGAGCTGCACTCATTGGCTCGTGTTTCCTTGGCGTCCAAAAGCACCTGCAGAGATAACACTTTGGCTAAAATAACTAGATAGTCAAGACAATCAATATGCCAAAAATGGATGTTCCTAATCATACATTTTATCATTAATTGATAATTTTCAGCATGTATTGGAGAAGTATGACACCATTTTTGATTCCTTAAATAGAATCTAAAAACGCGTCTTAAGGGGCGCCTGGGTGACACAGTCGGTTGAGTGTCTGACTGTCAGTTTTGGCTCAGGTCATGATCCCCGGGTGTGGGATCGAGCCCCGTGTCGGGCTCCGTGCTGAGCATGGAGGCTGCTTGAGATTCTCTCCCTCTGCCCCTCTCCCCCACTCACTCTTGCGAGATCTCTCTCAAAAACATAAAAAAACAAAAACAAAAACAAAAAAGATGTGTATTAAAAAAAATTGTCCCTGTTTTGCTGTCCGTCTCAAACTATAAGTTGCCCGAGTCCAAAGCCCACTTTTATCAGATACTAGCTGTGTGACCTTAACCAAGTAACATAAACTCAGAGTTTCAATTCCTAGTTCCAAAATGGCACTAATCATGGGGCCTACTTCAGAGCCATTGTGAAGACTAATGAAACAATTTACAGAAAGCACTTTGCACAATTAATGCCTTATATAGGTGATAAATAAACGTTAACTGTCATTATGAGCTATTTGGGTTTACCTCTAAACAGTTTTCAGTCAACCAAGCCTACTGTTGGTAATAGTGAACATTTGGAAACCACCTGAATGTCCAACAAAAGTGATTTAGATTATGACTTTTCTAAATAAGTGACTATTATGTGGTAATTAAACTCACGTGAGGGCAAAATATTTAACAACAATATTTCGCTTCATTCTCTATCAATGTGAATCCCTACACATTCACAGAAAATGAATTCTAAGGTTTTTGCATAGTTTGAGAATAGAAAAAGATAGCTGATTAATTTTAGCATTTGTTACATTACACATACATATTACATTTTCTAGGTGAACTAGTAAACCAATTAAAAGAGAGTGTACAACTTCTAAGCAGTGTTATGAAAAGTGGATCCAGGGAAAAGAATCACAGTTGCAACCAAAGCAATCAAGTAAGGAATTTAAAAAAATAACAAAGGAATCTTAGCAACAGGGGGGACAAATTGAAAATGCTAAATAAGTTGATAGAAATAAGTCAAAATAAGACAGCAATTGCAATCAATACAAACTATGCTTTCCAGTTAAAAGATCTGAATATTCTTAGATGCTTAAAAAATCCATTTTATGTATTGTTTACAAGAGTCACACAACTATAAGGACACAAACCATATTTAAGTAAAAGAGCACAAAGCTACACAAAACAAATGTAAACAAAAATATGGCTTAGCTACGTTAATATCAGACAAAATAGATGCTAGGCAAAAATCATCACTATAGAAAAATAAGGTCAATTCATATTTATAGAAGAATCAATCTTCATCCTGGAAATAAGGCAATTCTCAGCCTGACAGAACCCACTAAAAGCGGCTTTTAAAATAGCTTGAAATTTTATTATGTAAAATGTGGCATAACCATAAGAAAAAACAGATGACCAAATCCACATTATATGGAAAGCTTTTTACATACATACCTCTCTAAACAGTTGGTCAATTAAGCAGAAAAATATGAATAAGTATCTGGAAGCCTTGAAAAGCATCACTAGCATGGTCGGTCTAATTAAAGTGTGTAGAACATGGCATTCCGCAACGGGAGAACGTAAATTCTTTTTTTTTTTTCAACGTTTATTTATTTTTGGGACAGAGAGAGACAGAGCATGAACGGGGGAGGGGCAGAGAGAGAGGGAGACACAGAATGGGAAACAGGCTCCAGGCTCTGAGCCATCAGCCCAGAGCCCGACGCGGGGCTCGAACTCGCGGACCGCGAGATCGTGACCTGGCTGAAGTCGGACGCTTAACCGACTGCGCCACCCAGGCGCCCCTAGAGAACGTAAATTCTTAAACACATACAGAGCCTTAATGTAAACTGACCACGTACTAGGCCTTAAATCAATTCTCAAAAAAAAAAAAAAATTTGAGAGACATGCCTTACCAGATAATCCAGTATTTTTATACAGCTATCATAGTTAAGAGAATGTGTTCTGAGCTCAGGGATGGACAATGCGAACAATGGAACTAAATAGAGATTCAGGAAGGCAATCGAGCAACAAAGACTGACTTTAATTTGAAAAGATAAGCCTCAAATGGCAAGAGGCAGACAAAAGCGGCAATGGTTTAGTATCCAGAATATGTGAAGAAATCCCCCAAATCTTCAAAATGACACACAAGTCAATAGAAAAATTAAAAAAAAAAAAAAAAAAAGAGGCACAAATCATGAATGGGCACCTCGCCGAAAAAGAAATACAAATGGTCCCCAGGCATTTGAAGATGACACTGAAATTCATTAGTAATAAGGGAAATTCAAATTAAAACCACGGTGATATTTTTCACACTCACCAAATTGGCGAAGTTAAAAAGCCTGGCAATGTTATTATATGTTAGTGAAGATACGAGGTAATGGGAGTTTTCACACTACTTCAAGTGGATATGTAAATAAACACAACCAATTTGGGAGTAAGTCGAACATGTTTATTTCCTGGAACATAACAATCATACTCTTAGGTATACATCCTAGATAACTTGGAAATTTGGACCATAAGTAGAATTGCCAGGATTATCAAATAATAATACAGAGCATCCAATTACATTTGAATTTCAGATAAATAAAAAAAAATAGCATATATCTGTATATATCTCTCATGTATTATTGGTGACATACTTATACTAAAAAAATCTGTTGTTTGTCTGAAATTCAAATCGAACTGGGTATTTTGCATGTTATCTGGCAGTCCTAACCATGAGATACGTACAAAATTACTCACAGCATTGTTTGTGCCAGTGAAAAGCTGGCACCAACCACAAGATTCAAGGACGGATAAGATCAAAACAGAGAGGGGGACAAACCTCAAGAGACTCTTAAATACAGAGAACAACCTGAGAGTTGCTGGAGGGGAGGTGGGGGTGGGTAATGGGCTAAATGGGAGGTGGGGGTGATGGGCATTAAGGAGGGCGTTTGTTGGGATGAGCCCTGGGTGTTACATGCAAGTGATGAATCACTGGGTTCTACTCCTGAAACCAATACTACACTGTATGTTAACTAACTTGAAATGAAATTTAAAACATTTTTAAAAGCAAGCAAGCAAGCAAACAAACAAAAGATTCATGACAAAACAACCGTGCTATAGCTCTACAACGGGATACTATACGTTGCACAAAACACACGAAATATGGCCAGTTAAAAATTTTTAAATTCTATTTTCAAACAATATTTCTTTTATTTATTTGTTTGGCAATGTTCTCATGATTTTAAATGGGGACTGTTTTCCCTGAGTTTGGAAGCAGTCTTTCCTCCAAAAAGTGAGTCCTTTTTTTTTTTCCTTTTTCTGTATGAGTGGTTGTTGAAATCTACACCTAACATTGAACAACTCAAGTGCAGTCATTTTATCCTTTTCTAGGTAACTTACGGCCTCTCTAACGATCACCAAACGGTTTTGGAGAAGCAGGATATACCTTGTTTTACTATCATTTTTTTCCACCTGTTCATCCTCGATTCATTTACATTGAGAAAAACATTTTTCTTTCACCACAATTTGAAAATGTGATTTCATGGTAGGCCAACGTTTTAACGTCTTTTCTACGGCCAATAGCAGTGATAGCCATCTTGTAGGCACAGTTCTAATGAGGTGACCTTCAATTTCTATAAAGTAAAATCTCATCGAGTGTTTCTGTGTGATGGACCATCCGAACACATTCACTATGAAAGCCTCGATGCCTCAGGTAAGGGAAACACACCACTTTTTAGCAGGGTTGTGGACAAGGCATGCAGAACAATTGGCCAGAAAAGATCTTTTCATTTTCTTTGGTAAAAAGTTTATAAACTAAAAGGAATTTGCCATAATTTACCTTTGCGGGATCTGCCAAACATGCAGAGAGATGAACAGGGTCTAATTTGCATCATTTGATTTATGTTTCCTACAGTTAAAAAAATTTTTTTTTTAATGTTGATTTAGTTTTGAGAGAGAGAGAGATAAAGAGAGACAGAGCATGAGCAGGGGAGGAGCACAGAGAGGGAGACACAGAATCCGAAGCAGCTCTAGGCTCTGAGCTGTCAGCACAGAGCCCGACGCGGGGTTTGAACCCATGGACCATGAGATCGTGACCTGAGCTGAAGTCCCGACACTCAACCGAATGAGCCACCCAAGCGCTCCACTGTTTCCTGTAGTGTTAATCAAAATCTTCTTAGAAACAAAAAAAAAATACAGTTTGAAGCTCCCTATTTCACATCAAAATACCTAAGAGTTAGAGAGGATCTATTGCCATGATTTAAGGCATTGACTGATGTACTAACAGAATGAGTTTTATGCTGTGCGCGACCCACACACCTTTTATCAAACCTCTTGTTCATTCATAAGACGCTTTAGCTGCAGCTTCTGCATCAGGAAATAAAACTTCATTCAGATTCAAAGAGCAATCAAGGGACAGTATCAAAATGGGTGTTCTGTCCTGTGGTACTCCCTGGACTAATTTGGTGGCCAGAATTTTTGACTGAGCACTGGTGTCCTTTAGGGAGATGCAAAAATTTTATTGACTTAAAAGTATTTGCCTGTCTCACCCCAGACTTAGGAGATTCAGTCTCCCCATATGTTTCTACTCCCCCTTTTCCACCATGCCCGATTCCAAATTATTTTCCACAGATTGCACAGTATGCTGTTTCAGTTATTGACTTCCCCAATAGTGTTGTGCATGTCCTTTGACCGGTCATTGAATCCTGCAGTCATTTAGCCTTTGTTTTCAGGCATGTCCAGGTTCCTCCTGTGTTAGTATTGTAATCACCTTTTCCTCGTTATCTGAACTCTTAGAAAACATAGGAACACTATTCACAATGCTGAAAGTGTAACAATATGTGCTTTTTCCTCTTCCGGGTGAGTTTTTTCAAATTATTTTTTATTGAAGTACAGTTGACACACAATGTTCCATCAGTTTCAGGTGTACGAGATAGTGATTCACAAGTCTATACCTTGCGCTAAGCTCTCCACAGATGTAGTTACCATCTGTCACCATACAATGCTCTTGCAATACCGCTGAATATATTCCTTATGCTGTGCCTTTCCATCTCCATGACTTATTCGTTCCGTAACTAACACTATCTTGATACAAAGCACAGCAGTTAATCTACAGGCAGAGTTCAAAGCAGACTACTAACACTCACAGAGTGCGGCAACAATGGACGATCCATTCCCATGAAGCATGGATCGTAGTTTCCACATCAGCAGTCAGAGGGAAAAAAGCAAGAGCAACTATAGAAGGCAGAGAGTCTATGCTTTGTCCACCTTCCAGTGAAGCCAGTGTTACTTTCAGCCCCTGTTTTTTGGGCGCTTTCCTCCATCTGTTCCCACCAATAATGGAAAATCAGGACTTCTCACATCACAGGCTAGAGGCTCTTTGGTCACTCGAGTGACACATTGAAATACCATTGAGTTCAACCACATTTATCCTCCAGAGAAGAAAGTGAGGCTAAGAAAGGTGCCAAATGTAACACTCATCACAGTATATTACTGACCTCCAATTTAAACATCTTGCTAGTATAACATCTAGTTTTCACTGATCAGAATCTGACTGACCCACATTTATGAGTAGAGTTAAAAA
Organism: Felis catus; assembly: GCF_018350175.1. Classification (NCBI taxonomy): domain Eukaryota; kingdom Metazoa; phylum Chordata; class Mammalia; order Carnivora; family Felidae; genus Felis; species Felis catus. The sequence goes on along the minus strand of NC_058386.1, from coordinate 116,112,673 downwards.
AATAATGGCAATATATAGGAAAGTAATTGAGATCTGAAGAAGATATTTTTGTTTATTTTCATAGATATAAAGTTAGAATAAACCATAAGAAGTAACTTCTTGTTCCGTAATTATTTGCAAATGTTTGAAACTTGTTCACCAGCATTTAGGGCAAAAGTTTATAATTTCCATATGTTATGGGCCGCATGATTATGTCCCCTCAAATTCATAGGCTGCAGCTCTAATCGTCAAAGTGATAATATTTGGAAATGGGGCATTTGGGAGGTAACTAGATTTAGATGAGGTCATGAGGGTGGGCACCTCATGATGGGATTAGTTCCCTTAGAAGAGGAGACAGCAGAAGATACTTCTCACACACTCTCTCTCTTCCTCTCTCTCTCTCTCTCTGTTCAGTCACCAAAGAAGAGGTCTTATGAGCACACAAGAGAAACAGCAGCTGCCTACAAGCCAAGACCAGAGGCCTCGGACGGAAACTAGACCTACTGGCCGCTTGATCTTGGACTTCCAGCCTCCAGCGCTGTGAGAAATAAAATCCCATTGTGTAAGCCCCTCAGTTTATGGTTTTGTGAGAGCAGGCTGAGGTGACTAAGACATCCAATATTTGGAGCAAAAGATTATTCGCCTCAAACTATATATATATATATATATATAACATTAGCTATTCACAAGTATTGTCAAAATGACTAACCTTTATAGAGGAAGAAATCACACATCATATTAGATGATAATTTACACTTTGAATAAAATATAAGAATCTACTTTAAAAAAAAACACTCCTAAGGAAAATGTAGAGTGGAAATTATACATTACGGTGTATCTATGTGTATATGTGTGTATGTGTGTGGATTTGAGGTCCTTGCCACACGTAGCTGGTTTCTTTACCATGTTTTACCAGCCTTCGCATTCCTTCAACTCTCACTCGTATGAACTCTTCCTTGTTACCTTAGGCCTCAAGAGTCCCTATTGATCCGGTTTCAGAAATGCAGTTAATTGAAACACGTGAGCTGAAAAGCCCATTGGCCTCTTCATACAGTAGCGGTGTCCTCCCCACACCACAGCTGAACGCTGATGCGATCTCAGTTCCCCTCCCCAGCCTACGGGATTATGGCTGCACAACTTCCCTAACGTGGCACATGATGACTTTATCCGTGTTAGAGCACACCGGAACATTCCCGAATGTTCTTTCCTGGTCCCATTAGCCTCTCCACACACTTCAGCCCCTTACAATGATAAGAAACAGGTACAATCTCCATGCTAAGGATTCCATTTCCCTCTGCCTTTTTACTCTCACTTAAAGCTGCTTTGCAAAAACTCCTACTCCTGCTCTGCCATCCATTCACATTGTTTTTGCTCTTCCAAACCCTCACTTCGCTCTTTTTCAAGTCTCTCTAACAGTCGAGTATGATGCTCTTGGCTACTACACTGTATTGCTTTGCACTTCAACTGAGCCATTCTTACTTACATATCATCCATAGAAGCTGTGCAGCCCGGAGGTTAAGAGTATAGACTCTAGACTATAGCCATTCTGCTTGGGTTAAAATAGTTTCTTCTCCCACTTCCTAGTTTCCTGACCTTGGACAAAGTTACTTAACCTCTTCTTGTGCTTTCTTTTTGCCTGTTCATAAAAATGATGATAATGAGAGTAGACTTCTTAAGATGTCGCGAGGATTAAATGAGATGATCCGTGTAAAACACTTATGTATCTAGTACAAAATAAGTGATGAATAAATTGTAGTTATTAATAATCTCTTCTTCCTACTATCTCCACGCTACAGTGCTAGGTGATATAGGTCAAATTTGTGATTTGAAGGTATTGCATGGTTAGGTTATAGCAATTTTGAAACACGCTCTAATCTATTTGTTCTCTAGAATATATTACCAAAACTATTTCCTAACATGAAATTAATAGGCCCAAGTCATATTGATTAAAACAATATCAGAAGAAGTGAACTAATACTGGACATTTAAATCTTCATCTTTAGAAATAATTCAGCTGAATCAGTAAGACATTGATTCTGGTAACACAACTATGATTAATATCTGTAACTTTGAGCATGTCACTAAAACAAATTGAATTGCAAGCTCCTCACGTGATAAAATGGGAAAATTCAATTCATTTTGAAAATATTTGTGGAGCCCCTACTATCTGCCGGTATCTTCAATAGATGATTTGCAAATATCATTCATCCATACAGCAGTACTATGTAATAAAATTATCCTTATTTTGTAGCCAAAAAACATTGAGGCTCTGCATATCTATCTCTCTGAGTTAAGAAGGTCAAATGCGTGGAAGTGTGAATATTTTATAAATGAGAACATTATAAACTTCCCAAACATTGTATTAATTTGAATTCAATACACTTGTTTTGACAAAGTACATCCTTTCAGTAATTAAATTCTTTCCTATCTTTTCTCCCAGTGTTTTGATGGGATATCTGAATCATGAGAACCACCGACCAGTGTTTCTAGATTTGAGTATGATGATTAAATTAGAATCTTTTCAAGATAATTAATGAAATATTAAAACAAGCTTTGAAAGAAAAATAAATTTTATGTTGGATATATGTCACTATTCCAGAAGTATTTATATTGCACTGTATATAATATATAATGATTATATATTAATGTGTTATTAATTAATGATTACTATTAATGATTATAATATATAATAATATATATCACTAAATAATTTGTGCCACAAACTAAAACAGCTAATGTTTGTACGTATATATTTCAAATTTTGAATCACAAATACTGAAAAGGATTTTGAGACCTAGGAATTAAATTTAACTAGTTTGGAAGAGAAGATACCAAAAAAAATTCACATAAAATTGTCTTCTCTGTGATATATTCACACTTGCCTTATTTATACCCTGGGAATTTCTTCTTAGGAGAAGTTGATGATGTAGATGGCCATCCAGAAGTGCCATGTGTTTGCAAAGGATGTCCAACTATTTTTATTGGACAAATGTCACTCTTAAAGTTGATGAATAGCAAATGTGAAGTAGTGATATCTAATGTTGAAAAATGAATCCACCTAAGGAGCAAGAAACGATGGATAACTTGGTGCTTTTTTGATACCGTAAAGAGTTCAGGAGCGCCTGGGTGGCTCAGTCGGTTGGGCGGCCGACTATGGCTCAGGTCATGATCTCGCAGTCTGTGAGTTCGAGCCCCATGTCGGGCTCTGTGCTGACAGCTCAGAGCCTGGAGCCTGCTTCTGCTTCTGTGCCTCCCTCTCTCTCTGTCCCCTTCCCTGCTTGGTCTCTGTCTCTCTGTCTCTGTCTCTGTCTCTCTCAAAAATAATAAACATTAAAAAAATACCATAAAAAGTTCATAAATGAAGAATAGGTTTGGTGATGCCCCAGTTTTGATTTGTGGCTTGTACCACTTCAGATCAACCCGTCTTTATAGACAGAATAAAAATAAAATATCTCATTTCCTCCCCCAAACACTTACTATGATGATATAAGTATGTATTTGTGGGCAATTGAAACACATTCCCTGCTAGTACTCCATAAACTCAGTGAGGGTCCATTGGGACCTGGATTTTGGCCTGCAGAAATCTGTAATAGCAAGTTTAAGCACTTGTAGGATAATGAGAAAATTTAGGGATTCTCAATAATATCATTCAATGCAGTGTATCTTCATTTCTTTAATAAAAAAGGAAATTCCTGCTGATCAAGTGTTACATAGCTTAAGGCTCATTTGGGGGGATGTAATGGCCAATGCCTAATTTATGCTCTTAGGGTTCATCTCAATATTAACCTTTTATGATTCCAGTGGGGTTGGAGGCTTAATAGAATGAGGTGAAGTTATTAAAACATATAACTTTATAATATACACATTTCTCACTGTTCCCTCCAGAGTCAAAATGTTTCTTCTCAATCTGAATGAAGCAGGGAATGATTTATCCATATGCTCCTCCCAGTTCACATTTATCTTTAATGAGAACTTTGACAGTTAGTTTATTTTTGTAATTAATGACACTTTGCTCCAGAAAAAAAAAAAAACTGATGTCAATCAGTAAA